>NW_011948413.1:1901005-1958365 GCF_000503995.2 Ceratosolen solmsi marchali
TCTTGTTTAAGTATTTTATAATCTATTCTCCTTTTCTCTATATCCAGTGATACTATACCTATCAACTCAAAAATTTATTAAAAATAAATTTTCTTAAATAAAATATTGATTAAGTATCATAGAATATTAGTTTATTCTTACGAAGAATAAATTATAGTTTATATTTAATTTCAGTAAAATACATGAAGTTAAATCATAAATAACGTGGTATTTATTTTGTTATTAAAATTCATCAAGGTTATATTTATAAAAGTTAAGTTAAAAATTGGTATTTTTCGTCAAAGCTTTTATTTTAATTGCGATATTTCGTTGCATATTTTTTTTACATATTAATATTTGGTATAATATATTCTTAACCCTACGTTATTAGTATTTGCAATTTTGTAACATTACGAAGATTCTACATAGACTTTTATATCAACAATCTCGACACGTACAAATCAAGTTGAATTAGGTGTCGTACTTAAGTTTGCAAAAGCACATAGAGTTCTACTTCTGCATTATAATCGGAAATCCTAAACACGTAGAGATCCAGTGCGACCGGATACCGAACCCAGACTCATTTCATTATACACTGGTCTAGTTTATGTCGACGACTTCATTTATATAAAAATAGAAAGCCATTGATTGAACAGAAATTGATTCAAATTATGGGCAATAAAGATACGAATCGATAATTTAATTAGTATTTGTAATAATAAATTTTAATACAGTATTTACTTAGTTAGACATTTTTATTTATTAAAGATTTATCTCTTGATAATTTTTCATGTCATTTTTCAATGTAGAAAAAATATATTATAACTATACTAGAATATAAATTCAAAATAACGTGTATGAAAATAAAATTCGTTACTATATATATAATTAAAATGATATAACGCTTTGGTTTCAGTTTCATTGCTAAATTGTTTAAATAAATAGATTATAAATTGTCCAAAATAAACATTATATGATAAATTTAAAACATCTATAACAATAATTTTACCTAATACCTTGTTTAATAAAACAATAAGTAATTGGAAAAGGCATGATTAGATTGTGATAAATGTGATTCAGAAAATATTTTCATAAAATAGATGTACATAATATAAATTTGACTTGTTAAAATTCTTTTGATATTTGGAAATCTATTTATTATTTTAAAAATTTTAGATTTAAGTTATGTTTAAGTAAATGTGATTTAAATATTTAGATTAAAATTTAAATATGGAGTATATGAACATTATAATAACAGTTTTTACTCTATAAAAATTATTTAAAAACTTATTTTACAAATCTTAATTGTATAAATATTTTATATTTTACAATTAAATATAATTATAATACAATTACATATAATACAAATATACTTAACTATCTAAATTGTATAAAAATCTTTTATGATATTTTAGCTAGTGACTAACTTGCTATATTTTTTTCAACATTTAATAAAAATTGACCCAGAAAAATAATAAGTACTGTATTTTAATATTTAATCCTCCAAAATTTTTATTTAAAATTTTACAATATATAAATTATATTTTATAAGTCTGGTATGAAGATCAATATATCATCGTAGATTAGAAAATCTATTATTATGTGCGAAAGCTTAATCTTACGTGGATAATTTTTAATAATCTATTGTTCAATCTCTATGTATCTTCTTTAAGTATAAAATTCTTGATATGTAAAACTGATAAATTTTTATTATCTTATGTATATTTTTCAATTTCGTAAATGTTTGTATTTGCTTATTTAGTTACATAGATTGTTTGTTAGTTATAAATTTTAAAAATCAATATGGATATTTTGAATTATTGATTGTTCTGTTCATTATTATTTTTTTCTGTTTATGTCCTTCTGCATATTAGACATATATATAATAAAATTCAGGTGATTTAATATTTAAGAAAATTCTGAGAATCTTAATAAAAGTAGAAAAAAAATTATACTTTTAAATACTATTCGATAAATCAAAATTGATAATATTATTATATGATCATATTATATTATTGTATAACTATTTAAATTATTATAAGATTTTAAAATATTTTTAAATTGTTTTTTTACAGTATTTTTAGTAATTTTTAATTTGTTTTTAATTTTAAAATGAATTTAAATTTAGCAAATATATTATTAACGAATCAAATAAATAATCATTTATTATTGCAATAAATTTCTTTCATTAGGGACAATTAACATTTTAGGCAATAAAATATATATAAAATGTTTATAAAATATAAAATGTATATAAAATAATAAAATGCTAAATTATATAGATGTTAATCGTATCGACAAGAACATTAAATCGATATAGGGCATATCCAATTTCAATTAACTCGAATATATGGTTATAAAAATTTCTCTAATCCTCTTATTAAAATTCTTAAAACAAAGTGATATTATTTCATTTTATAATATACGTCTCTTCATATAATTATTCCAAAAAAGTATAAAAATCATATGAATTAGTAATTCTTATGAAAATAAGTTTATATTCAGTGGAAAATTATTTACAATAGTATTTTCTAAATACAGTATAATTAAATTCCTGCAGAAATTCATAAACTTTTTTCATTTTTGAACAATTTCATTATGTAACACAAAAAGTATTACAATATAATTTTTTAAATACATCCTATATTCAAATGTTGTGATAAATATTACAACAAGATAAGTAAGTTTTGAAATAATAATAAAATATTTACACTATGTTTTAAGTATTGATTAGACATACTTACAGTTAATACTTATAAGTAATTATTGAAATAAAATTATTGTAATTCTATTAATTATCCAATAATATTGTAATTGTATTGACAATAATAATCGAATAATGATTGTAGTTCCATTAAATTCTGCAGTCAATGTCGTATACCATATAAAAATAACAAGCTAAAAAAAATAAATAACTAAAAATCAAAATTGAAGTCAAATATTATTTTATGTATAAAAAAATTTGCTAGTATGCACATTCTTTCCCTTTTTTTCCTGCTTTTCTATCTTTACGCATTTCATCCTCCTTATAGTATGCACATCGTTATCACTGGATAAGATCTTTATGCGCCATGTGCACGTTTGAGTAAATCTTCTGCACACGATTTTCCGAAAGTCTCCGTTGCTCTATGTCTCGTGGCTCTCCTGACACGGAATCGCGAGCCCTTCGGAAACGACGACCACGATACATCAAGCCAAGCGAAAAAAAGAGAGCGACAGTAATGACTCGGCAATTATCGCCCCTCCCCCCTTTTTTTCATCCTCCTCCTTCACCGACACTACCGCTGCCGTCGCCGTTACCACCACCGCTTCTATCTTCTGTCTCCTCATTCACTCCAGGGAAGCCTTAACTCGAGTGCGAGCTTTGCGTTCCTTTTAGAATGAAGCGCTTACGCTTTATGCTCAAATACACACACATATATAAATAAACACGGATGGATGGTGGGTATAATAAGAACGAATATTAAGTTCGAAAATGCTAGAAGGCGTGCTACCGATTCCTAAGTGCACACCTGCACTTTATCTATTATCTGCGCATTTAAATTATGATTTGTAAGAATTGGAAGAGTTAATTCTAATAAATGTATTGACTAGTTTCGTATTGGCTGGAAATGTAATTATTATTTTTCAGAAAGCGTACACTATTTGATAAGATTTATTCACAATGATATTCCAAACTTATGGTAATAAACTGAATTTTGCTTTTATTGAAAAATATAAAAATGTTATTATTTTATTTGACTTACTTTGTTCAATTAAAATTAAAGTAAAAGACAATTGCAGAGAATCATTATAGATGATGTAAATTTACAAACCCCAATGTGAAAATTTATACTATAAATAAAATAAAGTAATAAATATTTTATTTAATAATTTAAAAAATTTTTGCTTAAATTAAACATTCTTAGAACAACAATTCAAATATTTAAAAAAACGAATAATTTATTCGTAACTTCAATTCTAATATATTTCTATAATACGTTTAATGTATTTCTTGAATTATAAAATTTCTATTTAAATTATGAAAACAAATTTATTATTTATATTCATGAGCAATATCGATTTTCTCCATATTTAAAAAGTAATGTAATAAATATTTTACTTAGGTTTCAGGTTTTGTTCTGTTTCATGTACACTGAAAATGATAGATTCCGCACATTAATAATTTTTTTTTATATACATTGTTTATTAATTTCTAAAGATTTTGTATAACAAGCACTAACTAATAAAAACTTCAAATTCGTGTTGATACAAAATAATTTATATTAAAATAGGAGATGTGATCATTCATTTGAATAATTTAATACAGATCATCCAATTAAGTTAAATGTTAATGTTAAATCTAATGTTTTCTTGAACTACTAACAGAAAGTTAAAGATTAGTAAGTTACTTAAAGTTCATAAAAAACTATCATTGTAAATAAATATATTGGAAAAAGCACAATTTTTACACAATTTTTAAGAACTCAGAATTAATTTAAACAATATCATTTCAATAAGGATATCATGAGTCTTTGTATATTTAAATAATGATAATAATACAAATAATCAGAAAGATCCACTTTATGGTTCATCCACTTTATCATGGTTAATATTATATTGTTAATGTAATATGGTTAACATAATGAACGATATTTCATTTTTTATATTATTGTCATAATGTTGAATTACTTTTTATATTAATGTATAACTCCAGGTACTAGCAAATCCTTGATTTGTAAAAAGGAATTGATTACGGATGCAGACATAAGAGATATGAGAGAACTGCACATAGATCCTTCTGTGCAAGTCACTGTAACAAGTCAATTAAAGGTTGTGGGCTACGATCGGTAACTCACAGATACAAATGTAAGAGCTCCAATGGTTGTTAATATTTTCGTTAGTAAATTAAGCTCTAAATGATAAGCTAATATTAGGATAGACTACATAGAAATATATCGAAAATACGAATATCCTATTATATTACTTAAGGACAAGCATGAATATTGATCTATTATGAATGTAAGTATGTAACTTTGCTTTTAATCAGTTATTTAATTAAAATTTATAATTTTATTTATTTTAAAGTGAAAGATACAATTTTAAAATACAATGTTTTATTACGATATAAATTACTATTAATAATTGTAAATACTAGACGATCATTATTGAAATTATTTCTACATTTTTATTTTCATACATGAATATTTTTAAAACTATAAAAGTCGATAAATTTAAATACAAATAAAATAATTGATTTCAAAAGGAAACTTTTCATATTTGCAAATATCTCTACACATACCAAGCACAGTAGTTTTAACTCAATGTCCATTCCTGACCTATTTCGATTTTTTAATTTTTCCCTTAGTTTTTCTTAGATTAGAGTACACTTGTATTGCTTATGTCTTATGTTTCATTTTTATTTTCTTATCCATCTTTTAGAACGTCCAAATTTTTCTATGCTTCCAATTTTTTTGTATTAACTCTAACAACTATCAGAAATGTCTCGCGTTATTTATCCCACTAAAGTCATATTCTCTTAAAAGTCTAAAGTCATACTCTCTAATTTATTTTATTTGTTGTGCACTATGACAACGTCAATACATGTGTAAGACGGACGTTACAAAACTTAGTCTATCTCTCTTTTTCATCCCATACGTCTTCTCTCTCTCTCTCTCTCTCTCTCTCTCTCTCTCAATCGCTGTCCTCCGTTCCTCCATCTATATCTGTCTTTCTCTACAACTCTTCATACTACTTTTATAATATAGGTATTTTATGCGTTTCTCTATCCCACTCTTGGGGATGAGCTGCTCTTTATGAGATTGTAGGCGAAATCGCGATGTACTATACAGCACGTTGCATCTCTTTGAGCTTAACTTTGAATATATATACTGATGTAATATGTATCTATACTTGATATTTACATACGTAAGTGGTCTAATGGAAATAAAGACGAGTAAACGAAACTCCTGATCTAGATCTCATCTATCCATATAATTATATACAAAAATTATAATAAAAATTTAAACATGTGCAGCTTGATGATGAAACTACTATAATATTCTCTAAATATTTTAAAAAAGAAAAATTAAATAAAAATCGACATGGTAGTATAAACAAGTTGTAATGTACTTCTACTTCCAATATTTTCACCGTATTTAGATATAAATCAAGTAATATAATTAAATACTATCAATAGGTAAAAAAATTTATAATATACATTATCTTTATTTTATAAGTTATATTAAATTTTTGCCAATAAATAATTTTTTAAATAATTTACTTTAACGAATATTGTAAATTTTAAATTATTAAGAAAAAAATATTTAAATTAAATATGATATTTTAATTCATAATTAAAAATAAATTATTACACATAAAACATAATGTAACAAGTGAAAATATAGAGAAGAGTAGGAACTATTGAATTTAATAAGTGAGAACAAATTTAATTAGATTCTAGAACAAATAGTTCGACAATATTTATGTCAATGGAATAAATGTTTACGCATATATTCTTTTGTATATATCATTTAAACAATTAATTCTATATGTTCTTTGTCTAAACATAATAATAAAATTTTAATTCTAATAAATAGATAAACTAAATGTTGGATTTGGTACACAATACTTCATATGACACTCAAATAACTCATAAGAAGTACCATATTAAGTATTTATTCGCTGAATGTTTAAATTTTCTAGACATTTTATAATAAATTAAATTTATAATAATTTCATTTTTTATTAAATGAATATATGTAATAATCCAAAAAAGATAACCATATAAAATATTTGTCAAAAATAATATTAATGCAAACATATATTCAAACTTTATAAAAATATAAAATGCTATTAAAAAATAAAACAATATTTTTAAAATGAGATACTATTTTTATAACAAAATTTCTGGAGTAAAATAAGAATGGATTTCATAGATAATAAATTTTATAACCATTGTTTAAAGTTTCTTACCATTTTAATCAAATTACTTAGGACACATATCTATCATCATATTTACCACAATAAAAAATTGTCAATAATATTGTTAGTTACTAGTCTATTATTTTATTGATCTATCTAGTCTATTGATACAATAATTTTAACTATAACTGAAGGCATAATATTTAAATTTTGTCCACTTATTACTTTACTATTAACTTATGCTTATCCAATTAACTTTCTTCGTTTATCTACTTCTAAGCGATTTTATTGAAGTGATAGTGTAGTAATATTATATTCCTTTGCCAAACTTATAAGACCAGTCCTATGTTTCGACAATATGCATATGCATACAAACACGTTTAGCTCATAAAAAATGTTTTCTTTCTTTATATTATTCAAAAAACTGATGAAGTTTAGCAAGTAATGTAAGTTGTAACTTAAGCCCTTCTTTTAAAAGATGTTAGTTAATGTATTTTGTTAGTTTTTATAGTATTCTATACTTAAATTTATTGTTGGATAATAAAAAAAATATAAATGTTAGTTATAATTTATTACTAGAAATATATAACTACTTTTCATATTATAATTGTTACGCCACACAATAATAGCAAATTATATTTATAGAAAATCTTAATTCTATTTTTGAAATGATAATTTAATATAAGTTGAAAAATAGTAAACTAAGTCACGATATATTAAAGGATTTAATTATTAGTTTGAATCATTATACAATAGTGATTCAATTATTATAAGATAAACAAATTTTTTATCAATAAATAAAATCTGGAATACATAGGTGACGGAAAAGCAGTGTTTTAATATTAATATTAATTTTAATGAAAAAAAATAGTTTGAGTAAGGATTTTTTAATGCAACGCGACTACAGTGTATAAAAATTTATTGACGACTACAATCGAATACGCCAAGTAACAGATAATTTTTGTTCCTCATGGTGATCTGTTAATAATTTTTTCTTTTGGATATACGTTAATATACATTACATTACCGTTTAAAGACCTTAGTTGCAGATTACGGTATATTCCGTGTATTATTATTGGTTGTTGTTGACGGACAATGAAAATAGCCATTCATATTTTGCGACCATATTGGTAATTCTAGGTTGTAGGTTTGTATTTTTAATTTTTTTTTTATGATTAATAGTTTTTAAAAATTGAAATAAAAAAATGAATAAACGAACTATCCAATAAAATTTTCTAATCTTTAAAATATCATTTCATGTTTCTCATTAAGATAATAGTGCTCACTTATTTTTTTTAAGCATATTAACATATTTATAAAGCATTTATTTGGAACAAACTCGGAAAGTTGATAATGTTTTTGTTGGTAATTAAAATGCATCAAGTTACCTGTAAAATAAAAGAAAGTACTTAAAAATGATTGACTAAATAATAAATCATCTTTCGTAGCTTGAAGCTGCTATTGAATAATTTTGAATCTGAATATATAGACATATATTGGTGTATGCATGCGCGAATTGAACGGAGATCTACATTTCTCACATATGCGCACGCACATCCTGAGATAAATTTGTCAAAACGGGTTTACCGGCGCTCGCGCGGGGCATAATTATCATCAATGTAAAGCAAATATCCGCATAAAGTATTTATCCTCCATACACACGTTCATGCATTCAGGAGCACCACATCAGTACCTGGACGTATATGCCATACTCTTCTACACGAAGTATGAAGCCAGCGGTGATAAATCACCTTGGTAACATTAATGGCACTCGACCTCCTTCATTGGCGTATAATACTTCAGGTGTACTCATACTTAAGCACAGCGGTCCACACAGTTACTCAAATACATTAAGGCAGTTCATACAGTTAGAGAATATACTATGCTGGGTATCTGAAGTAAGAGTCAGCGACTGTAACTCGGATGTACGGGCGCTAGCGCGCATACACAGATTGATCTCATAGAGAGTTCTTGCACTCGTGTAAGAGTGGATGACAGAAGGTGCAATATGTGCAGTATAAATTCAGACAGAATCTTGAATCGACAGTTGGAATAATTTGAGTGCCTGGAGACACGATATTCGAGATTTTCAGTGAGACTGATAGAAAACGAGAAGACGCATCAGGCGTTTGTCATATGCTCAACCACAGCGTTATAGAGAACGAGGATATAAAAAGTAACTTTATATTTCGATAAACAAATTAATTTCAAACAATGTTCTTGAATAAAAGATAAAACTCTGAATTGATTTCTGAAGAGAACAATTTGCTAATTTACAAAACCTTTTAGATTAGCTTAAATGGTTTTAAAATATAAAAGACTTTCGACACAAGTATTACTTTTTTTAACATGTATTTAACATAAAAATAATAATATCATTACTTATAATTTTGTGCTTCTCATATTGTGATAATAATTTTATTTTGAAAATTTGATAAATTACGATTTACTGTACATTTAAATATTTATATGAGCATGGATCATAACATAATTTAAAAAGCATATTCAATTTAACTATCATTATCAATATTCATTAAGAATACAAATTAAAACTTTTTTACTTTATGTTGTATTTATTTTAACAAAATTTTTCGTTAAATTATAATTCAATGCATTATTTTCAGAGATTGACGTTCAAGCTACTTTTCATAATTATTTATCAATGCTCGAGTAAGAAATTAACAATATATATTTTTTTTTCAGGTATTTATAAGAATACTTCCAGTGTTTGTTTGTTTTTTTTTTACTTAAATTTATAAGACGTTGAATTTCAATAATTTTCTTTAAGTAGTTCATGATACATATATTTAAAAATTTCATAGTTGCTTTAATTTAATTCTAATTAAAATATAGAAACAAATCAAGGTAATTAATACGTTTCAGGAAATATAATTGCATCTTGAGGGTAAACAGTAATGTTTATAATGTAATAAAGATATTCAGGATATCAGACAAATTGAACTAAAGCACAGTAATTCTGACACTGTGAAACTGAACAAGAGTCAGAGCAAAAGAAGTAGAGAGATTTAGAGTAGGAGAGAGGGTGAGAGGCCACGCATGAAATTGCAAATGCAGTGTAATCGTCTACCACCCACTACGTGACAAATCACGCGCCGAGACCGGGCAGCTTCAGCTGTCCCGCGAAAAAACGGCAAAACCCTTGAAGCCGCGTCATTTCTTTCGGCACGATGCTCGCGATTTTGCCTCCTCTTAGTTCCCACGGGATTCGCGCTTGGCTCCGTCCCTTTAGTGCCCCACACATCGAGCGCAGGGACGCCCGGCTGTAAAGTGAAAACGAGCAGCACGAGTGAGCTTGTAATGAGCCATCCAGTGAGAGGGAGAGATAGAGAGAGCCAAGCATTTTTCATAAAACTGCGAGAAAGCTATGGGTGAGAGATATATTTGCTGCATCTGTATTGAGAGTGGAAGGAGTCGCGCGTTCGTTATGGACTTCATAATTTTGGCCCGATGCTCTTCTGTATGCGCGAGAGTTACTTTGTTATGAATGGCTTCTTTATTTATTAAACGCGGAAGAGAGCCGATTCTGAGAGGAGAGTCCCGAATGCTTTACTTCGTGCCGCTTTCGTTTTTAGTAGGTAATGCATTGAGAACAAAAAGAGCATCGGTTGGTAAATTCGCTGGCAGTTAATGGCGCTTGATTTTTCCTTCAATGCGCGATTCCCCTGTATTGTATGCAAAGAAAAATTTATGGTACAACAGATTTAATGAATTTCCTTAATTATTCAGAAAAATAGCTAAACTGATTAATAAGTTATTATTTTAATTATATTGCATTAACTATCAAAAGATTATAAACTAAATTATATTTCTGCATTGACTTTAGAATATACGTGAATTTTAGAATACTGACTTGATAATATAAATTTATTAAAAGAATGATTTATACTATGCGTATAAAAATCAAGAGTGGAATTATTAATATACCTATATATTAAGATGCCTTTGAAAAATCCATAAAATTTTCAGCATTTGAGTATCATAAGATTAGTTTATACACTTTTTAATACCATACTGTAAATATATAAAGGTATTTCTAATAACTTATATGAATATTAAATTAATTATATGTTGACAACATCAATTTTATTTCATTAAGTTTATAATTCCGAAATATTAGAAAATATTAAGAATATAGGTCAATATGTTTATTAATATAACATAATAATAATTATTAATGATATGTTAACTTATAATTAATATACCATATAAACTTTTAAAAATATTTTAATAAATAAAAAAAGAATAATGTTATTGTTTTAAATTATTAAGGCATTTAATGTATAGATCATAAATTGAATAATAATAAATAATAAACAGTTTATGTTTCTTTGAAACGTTAAAAAATTATATAAACTTTAATGTTTTCCTTAATATATACTGTAATTTGTATAATTACATTAATATGAAGAATTTGTATAATTCTAAGTAAGTCTAATAAAATATATAAGAATAGTAATTGTATAATGTCGTAATTTGTATAATTACATTAATATATAGAAATGTATATTAAATGTACATTAATGTACTCAGTTACAGTTTTTGAGTAGTTTTATAAATTTTATTCAAGATTTTTCTCAAATTTAACAACAATTTCATTTCAGTATAAATTGGATTATATTTTAAATAAATAACGAAAATTTGATGTGATCCAAATACGGTTAATAAATCTTTATCAATTATTTCATTAATATTATACCGAACAATATTATCAAACAATTAATATTACTCACTTCAAATTCTGCAAAATATTTTTGGGATAGTATTGTTAATTTTATTGACATTATATGATGAAAATCATATTTCTCTAAATATATGTGAATTTATCAGATATACTGTTTATATTAATAATGCCTTCATTATAAAATATTTGAATTTGAAATATTAACAGTTGTAAGAAGTATATATTACATTCATTATATTTTTAGAATTAATTTTGTCCTACTTTTTTTTTCCAGAAATTTTCGAATGAAATTTATATTATTGAATATATTCGAATATCTTGTGTATTTAAAGTATGAAAAAGTACTTAGTCCTTTAAAAATAATAATATTTTTTTATGTTTTAAATGAATTTACCAATTACTTGAACATAGCCACAACATGAAATTATATTTTTACGTGGTTACTGAAATGATCGATTTGGAAATTTTAACACCAGTATTGGAATTCATGTTACGGTATAAGTTTAAATAAAAAACAAACAAAAGAATATTAATATTGAAATTCTGGGTTAATCATTATTTACAAAAATGTCACTAAATAAATTCATATTTATATCGCCAAAGATTATCAAATAGTTGATCCATAACATTAATTATCCAGTAATCATCGACTATTATATTAAAATATGCATTAAATGCTGGTAGCATCTAAATTTCTAATCTTGTAAAACCGCTCGTAAAGTTTTAGGTACATTATAGCATTAAGAAACCAATAAATTTTATTGTATTCAACCTCGACGGTCTAAAGAAATACGTAGAAAGAGGCAGCTAGAGGAAGAGAAAAGAAGACAAAGGTAGAAGGAAAGCGAGCGACGGAACGTGGTACAGAGGGTGAAAGGGAGAGGGGGAGAGAGAGAGAGAGAGAGAGAGAGAGAGAGAGAGAGAGAGATTGAAGTGAAGGAGGGGAGACAGCATTTTCCCGTGTGCAACTGTAGTTAGTCAGTGACATAATTGAAAAAGATAAACGACCGTAACACAGCAATGGTGGCAGTGCAGTAGGCCCATAAAAGCCAAGGATATGATTGTGCGCTCAGCCTCATATACTGTGTGTAGAGCGAGTAGGCGCGCGAGTGTAAGTCTGCACACAGCTCCGTGCAAGTGTGTTCACGGGTGTGTGTGCCTGCGTATGCGTGCGCGAAAATGTGTGAGAGGGATTGAGAGAGGGAGAGAGAGAGAGAGAGAGAGAGAGAGAGAGAGAGAGAGAGAGAGAGAGAGAGAGAGATTGAAGTGAAGGAGGGGAGACAGCATTTTCCCGTGTGCAACTGTAGTTAGTCAGTAAGAGAGAGGAAGAAAGGGAGCGTGAAAAAGAAGGAGACGTCGGATAGGAGGGAGTGGGCGCGCGGCGGCAGTACATAAAGACGTCTCAGGAGTCGGCGCGTGCCAGGTGCTTCGTGCGCACAATAGCATCCCTGTTAGGATCAGCGGCCGGGGAGAGATGAGCGCGAGAGAAGACCCGTTTGACCGGAAGTTGAAAAATAAGCCAGCATGGAAGGTACGTTATTAAAGGGCAAGCAAAGAAGAAAGCACAAGGTTTGTTGCCTTTACAGGCGTCCTCGCAGCCTCCCGCGCACGTAGAATTTGTCAGGGCTGGTGATCTGGTACGCAAGAGGGGAGAAATTATATTGTGATTTCTTTAGCCCCAATAAAGTCCGTGTATTGTCGAGTAGGGGAATGGGAGTAACGTCGAAAAGAAGCAGAGATTTGGTTCTTTTTTTACATTACGGGAGATTACCCCAAGAAGAATTTTATGTAAGGCTAAATAGAAGGGTTCCACTAATTTTTATTGATGTACGACCACTTCTCACTCTAAATTCGTCTTATTTATTGTTTATTATTTGCATATAAATGTAGAGATAGTGCTTTTCAGTTAGTATATCTAGAATTTTTGCATGTAACACGCTGAAAATGCTTGGCTATACCATAATAAAAACCGAGCTTGTAGCCACTCCTTCTATTAAACGCATTTTTACTTTTTCATAGAAAAGATATTGCAATGAGCACTCATTAAAGCATATACAACATAAATAACATATTTACAGATAAAAATTTTTACTTCTACAGCTTTTACATCGAGAGATTGACGATTAATCACTTTACATTTATGAATTAATTCTTGCTGTACTGTAGCTCGTTTTTGTTAGTTTTAATTAATAGGCTATGCATGGTAATGTGTCTTTGTTAAGAAAGTTGATGTTTTATAATCGATGTATCGATATATTTTTAGAATATTATTGTTGCTTAAGCTGCGCTTCTTTCGAGTGAAGCATTTATCCTTTTGTAAATGTGCTTACTATATATTATCAATGCAAAATGATAAATAGCATGTTCAAATGAATTTGTGATTTATTTTACAAAATTAATAGGGAGTTAAGAATGTCCATACTTACACGATTTTATATTTATTCGATCATTATCCCGCATATGTGATCCAATTTCAAAAGATGTAAGATAACGTTTATGCATTTTTTCCGGTCTGATCAACCTTTGATATATGTGTAACACTTTTTCATTCATAATACGTGAACGACCACGGAATAGCTTTTCGCTACTTTGCGCTTTTGGTCGCAATGGCATTACAAACTTCAAATGAGTTCCTCGATTCTGCGTTTTCACATCTCGTATATATGGGCATTAATAAAAATTAATTAAAATGGAAAACAGAACATGCCCTTAGATAAATTACTTCATAACTTACATCGATGTGATCTGTCTTTCTTTTATATTCTCTCTCGCCCCCCCCCCCTCTCACACTATCCGTATTCTGTGAATATCATTCTATAAATAATGAAGAATAAAATTTCTTCGTTGTAATAAGAAACTTGTAGACAAATAATTAGTTCATATTTTATTTATTATCGAAACAAAAAATTTACGCATTTATATATGCGCATACATTGTTTACTGTCTTATATTTTAGTTAATATTTGAAACTGTAAATTTTGATTTTTTAAAATACGCTTCCCTAAGTTTGCAGATAAATAATTTGTGCACTTTTTCATTATCCAATTCAAACACATTTTATTATTTATTAATTGTAACTATAAATTTAAGCACTGCTGTTATGAGAATAGAAGTCTCAATTGAGTAAATGCAAAAAGCTATAAATATACAATTACACTTATTTTAGTGAAGTATTAATTTTACATACAAATATAGATTCTATAAATAAAGTATTAAATTAAATGATTTTTTGTTAAAAATAATGTAATTAATACTTTTGATGATCGTATAATATATATTTCACTATATAAAAAAACTTTTTTGATTGTGTATATGTTAAAGTTACTATATAGTTATAAAAGTGGTCAATAAAGTAAAAAAAAAAGATAGATTTGAATAATTGGCCGTAAGTCATTTAGATAAATAAAATTTGATTTAAGACATTTTGCCATAATATATTTGTGTAAGTAATTATTTAAAATTCATCTATAAGAATTTATGAACGAAATAAATGAACTTTCTGCGCTGCTCAACACTTTTACCCAAAACGATATCATTTCTTATAAGCGTCATCCAATTTAAAACCATACCTAAAGTAATTTGACATCCGTCGGAGTCTCAATTATTAATATACTCGTCATTGATCGGTGCATTGCCTCATAAAATTTAATCGACGTATCCTCCATATATAACACGGTCATACGCGTTCGATAGTGGCGTCGGTGGTTGCAATTTCGTAAATATAAGAGAGTCTAGGTTAACATACATAATGTAAGTCGCGTGCCAATATCCATGAATAAACGACAGTGTGCAAGAAAAAGACAGAGGGTCAGATAAAACTGAAAGGGAACGCGGAATACAGAGAGAGAGAGAGAGTGAGAGAGAGAGAGAAAGAGGGAGAGAGAGAAAGAGAGAGAAAGAGAGAGAGAGAGAGAGTAAAGGTAGGGTTTTACAGTCGAGCGCCGACTGAACGTCATTCCTACTCCATTCCTTGCATCTTTGCCATACCGTTGTCGTTACTCCCTTCCTCTCTCGTTATCTTATCCTCTTTCTCTGTCTCTTCTCTTCATGCAGAGTAATTTGAGATACAAAATAATCTCTTTCAATTTCAGCTTCTAAGAATACATTTTGCCAATGCTTCTAAGAGTGTACACAATGTTAATGCGCAATCGCCAAATTGTAGTACCTCATAAATGAGTTTATTTATTACTTCACATTTATTTTTTTTAAATTTCATTGAAACCTAGGTTCAGAAACTTTCAATGATACAATAAAAAATCCATATATATATATATATACATAAATTCAGACATATCCAAATATATTATATCCAAATAATGTACGACAAATTAAATGAATAATATAAATATAATGTGTTAGTTTTCAGATTTACAATTTTTTTTATTACATTAATAAATAATTAAATTACAATAAATATGTATTTTTGAAAATATCGAAATCTACATTCTGTGTAATTCAAAACGCTGTCAATTATTAATACTCAATTCCTTGTTTCGGCATTTAACAATGACAGGGAAGAATTAAGCATTAAACTACATTGCAAAAGTATCTTATTTTATTTATTCATATGGCTTATAAAAAAATTAATGGTTTCAATATTATGAATAAAAAGTATTTCATATTCACTAATAATGTACATGATATCAATTAAACATTTTTATAGCTTTGTATGGTATATATTCATATAACACTTTAAAATACTTATAGCCGATACATACTTAACCATAGAATATTAATTGCATAAAATATTTGCATTTGTATATAAGCAAATATATTAAAAAATAAATTAGAAAATCATAAATATTAAAACCTTAGTGCCCTTAATATCATAAAAATTTGGTCATTAAACTTATGCACACATGTTTATTATGTACGCAGCAATTATTTAATTTGTTTTGTTGCCTAATGCACCTTCACTCTTTACAACATGGAAATAAATTGTGTATGTGACTTAATAAATTAGTGGAAATAATATAAAAAATATATCAGTATATATCTAAGATTTTGCGATCTTCGGCTGAAAATTAAAGGTGTTATAAAAGGAAGAAACAGAGAAATTACCTTGCTTGCTTTGTATACGGGCAAGCAAAATAGTAAAATTTTCTATTAGCACCTCATAGAATTCAGTACATATGATTAAAAAAAAGCACAGTGGAAAAACAAAATCTACCTTTCTCTGTCTCTTTCTCTCATTTTCATTCTTCTCCTATGTTTACCGGCTCCCAGTTCGCATCTGTATATATATGCGATGTAGTGCGCACGCCTGCTGGGCAATCCATAAATACCCTTCTAATGGGCCTAAACTGTCTCTTTTACCGCACCGTTTTCAAATCTCCACAACGGGAGGCCATAGCGGGTGAGAAACGCACGTCCATCCTACGCCGGGTGTGAACAAGAGGATGTTGGTCACTTTACCTTTCCAACAAATCGGACTTCTTTTCAAATGAGCTCTGAAATCGTTTCATAATTTATATAAAGTACTCATATCTCTCCTCTCTCTCTATCTCTGGAAGTTCGTCGTCCATTGATGGTACTATGTAGATATATATATATATGTACGTGCGCGCGTGATGTTCCATGCGTATGTTTTTCTGTTAATGCATACTAAAGTTTGTGTGCGTTCTCCCTCTTTGCTCCCGACCCTTGCATCTTAATTGACGACGAGTCGATTGTTTCTCTCGTTCTCACCCTGAGTTTGCGTATGTCCTTTCCCTATGTAAACTTTAAAACAAATTTTCCATTTTAGATTTATAAAGTGAACTAAGGTAAAACTAGTTATTTATCGAAACTATTAGACTAAAAAACTTAGATCAAAGAATTAATTTAGAAATACCAATGAACTATATTGTAAAATGTTTCGTAATTATTTTACAATTCTGCGATAACAATTTGAATATTTAAATTGTGTGCAGGCTTACACTGATGCTCCTGAATCAATTATAAATTTTATATTCATTTTTAAAGCATAAATAAAATATCTGTTTTAATAAAATATGTTTATGTATTAACGATATTGTGCTTTAAAAATATATAAAATAGTACAATTGTTATTTTATCTAAAATATCAATTCCTACATTTTTCAGATATTTTCTCTAATTTCAAGAATAACATTATATACTTGTACGTGAATACACGTTATCATTTCCATCCAAATATAAATGGCATACTTAAAATTTTATATTCCATAATTATTTATATTTATACCTATATATATATATATAAACTGTATACATAATATTTATTAAAACATATATATTGTCTTGACCATTAAATAATAAAATTTAAAACAATAATGATCTATAATAAAATAAAACTTCAAACAATATTAATTTTAATGATATATTATAGTTTATAGTTTATCGAAACATTTATATATATATATGTTTTATAATTAATTCATAATAATCTTTTTCATACTTGTCTATTATACATTAAAAAATAAACAAATAATGATTTGATTTATTTAAAATACAGCATTCACTATATTATTTTCTATTTATTATATTATTTGAAGTGCCGATATATTAAATAAAATTGAAATATAATATGTTCTACTTATAATAAATTGATTACTAATGGTATACATTTATCCGTCATTGGAAAATCCATCTTTTCGCTTTCCTATAAATCTGAGATTTTAATTTTTAGGATTATCACTTGAATGTTTGTTACATATTGTTTATATTATGTTTTAATAATTTATGTGTATTTATATATTTAGTACATTAATATTTCTCAATTAATTTATTATTTAATCTTAATTAAATGTATATATAAATTTTTATCTTTCTAAGAAAATTATTATAATAATTGTTTCCAAAGAATAGAGATTAAATTTTAATAATTTATGGATGAAATTTAAAAAATTTATACATAAAATCAAGGTTACTTAATATTTGAAGTTTAGTTTTTAAAATTTTCTGTTTATGCCGCGTTGTTTTCTAGTATTTGAGTTTTATGATTTTCCGCACATGTTAGTCATGAAAGAAGCTTAGGCTGAGCTTAAACTCAACTAAAAATATCCTCACAGAAGTCACTACTTTTTTAGTACGTACTTTCTTTCAACAAAATGTTTTAAGTACGTTATGAAAGGTCAATTTCATGAAATAGAACACACATTTAAAATTTTTGTTTTTAGTAAAAAATAACAAACAGACTAAATATATGTACTAATAATTCTGTAATGTATAAAACAGCAAAGAAAGCTTATAAGAATATAAGACTCTACCGGAGGAATTGAACTTTTTAAAATTTTGTATTATTAAATACATAATTGTATTAATGGACATAATTTCTTCTTGTGGAAAAGGCGTTATATTCACGAGTACATAAATATTTCATGTATTGTATTATTGAATAGTTAATGTGATTAAAGATGAATTTATGTTTTAATGTATCATCTGAATATTGAAAGAGGAGTTTGATATGAAATATTGTGATAATACGTATTCACAAGATTTATAATTATTATTTAATTAAACATTTTAGTTCGACAAATTCGTTTAGCAAAAGGAATATTATTTTTATAATATCACATTAATTTCAATAATTTTTAATTCATTTTTAATTTCTGAATAATCGTTACTTATTAATTTAAAATAATGTGAAAATTACTTAATTTGAAAATAATTCATATTAGTATCCAAGGATTTCAAAAAGAAGTTTCGTACAATAACAATTTCATTACAAAAACACGCTTAACATATTTGCTATCTTTGCAACGTTATTTCGAAAATATTTACTAGCAAATAATCGGACGCATCAAATTAGTAATTTAATAACACCTATTGTTTGTTTGTAAAATCCATACTCTTTAACTTTCCTACGATAGTATTAATTTTTTGTTGACACGAGCTGTTAAGCTAATTGAAAGTAAGAATTTAAAAGCAATAATTTTACCAGAGGGAAAAATCATGCCACACATTTCTCCTTTTCATGGGGCTACTCGTCCTTCTCGGGTGGAAAATGAAAACATGAAACATTTTGTCAGATAAAAAACAACCTGAAATCGATGATGAAAGTGTGAACATGCAGCATCCTGATTAGATAAGTACTCTTTCTCTCTTTTGCCCTTATATCTATTAGTCATCTTCTCTCAATCTTTCTCGCTCTGGCTGGCATTCTTGCATTCTTTATCAAAGTGTCACAAGTCTCACGCGCTTATTTTATAGTAAATAAAATAATAAACTAGAAACTAGAAGAAAAACGAATGGGAAGAGTGGTAGAGAAAGAAGATGAGATAATGGTAAAATAGCTAGCAGTGTAAAATAGAAATAAAAATAAGAATAGAGGGATGTGTTCTGCCATTATCATCGTCGTCAACGATGATATAACAATATGGATGACATGAGAAGTGAATAGGAGGAAGAAGACAGAGAAGAAGAAAATGATGAACAAGAAAAGAGACATACAAGGCAATACGCAGGCCGCACGGGAAGGAAGGAAGGAAGGAAGGAAGAAAAAAGAAAGAAAAAAAGGGCAAACCGCGCCTGCTTTGGTCCATTCTTCATTCCATGTCTAGACTTTCATCTCTCTGATTTGTTGATGAAAAGAGAGAAAGGGAGGAACGTAGGAAAGGGTTTAGTGCGCGCATGTGTGTATGAAAAAGAGGAGAGAGAAAGAGAGAGAGAGAGTGTGAGAGAGAGAGAGAGAGAGAGAGAGAGAGTTGGAAAGTGGGTGTAAAAGTTAAAGAAAGGAAGAAAGGGTGAGAAAGAGTGGGATAGAACTACGGGGAGGCACTGAGAAATTAAGCGGGAAAGAACGAGCAAGAGAATGAACTAATGTAAGACTGAAGAGGAAAGGCAACGACGGCGAGTTGACGGTACTCCCGAAAGAGCATCCCCCTCTCTCTCTCTTTCTCACTCCCCCCTCTCTCTATCACCCCATCTCTTTCTTTCTTTCACACACACACTCTCTCTTTCTCTCTTTTTGCCGCGGCTTGTCGTTGCGTATGCCGCTGTGGGTGCGCGCGCAGAAGTTCCCGTGGCGACCGCAGTTTGGCGCTGGTGGCACTCACCGGTCTCGGCTGAGCGCGAGCCGCTCGCTCAGTCTAATTTGAACCGCCGCGCGTGCTTGAGCTTTTCGTCGATTCTCGGAGGCTCCTAGTTAGCCGCCCAGAATCACCGGTCGACGATTGTCCTTGCCACTCGTAGGCTGATAACACGACGCGACGCGACGCGTCTCTGAATCGTCCGCTCAATCCTCACGACCATTTACAGACATTTTCCTCATTCATTTTAACCCCCCGTAGTTTGAGCTAAACTGAAGCGCACCTCCGCGGGCGATTTAAAAATGCCGTCACCACGACCACGTTTAAAACTCCACCACGTGGGAGTTTAACATGACAGTTATTCCTACATTGGGCGAAAAAAGCTACAAACTTCTGTTATTATTACTATCACTATCTCTCGAGATTCGAATTTTGAGGGACTTTTGAAGAAGCGCGATCGTACGAGCCTTAGCCCGGGCAAAGTACACACGATGCTATCAGGGCGAACCCATAGCAAGAAAATCACGAGGCCGAAGACGAAGATAGCTGATTACCAGTGGAAGGGCGTGTGCTCTAAGCTGGGCCCGAGATCGTATTCGTGCGTTTTTAGCCAGCGGCCTCATCCGCTGAAGAGGTCGACCCTAATTTTCGAGGCTGCGCTACCGTTCAGTTACTTTTGTAGTCACCGATCCAATTGTAACTGAGTATCGCATTTTCATCGAAGGATCTTAGGAGCATTGATTGATAATCCAGAGTGGAGACGATAGTTGGTAAGAACCGCGGCTGGAGGAGCCGAAGTAAGTGAAAGGCACTTGACTCGCCGGGCCACGCGGACATGAGGGACAATCCGGCGGCACGGTGCCGCCGAGAGATTCAGGAAGGCGGGCCGCGCTGAAGGGGCCGCAAGGGCCAGCGCAAAATGAGGCCCGGACCAGGGCCCTGGGAGACAATATCAGCTGCGCGTCACCAGCAGCATCGTCGTCGCACGTACCGCGACGATTCGTGAACGGTGTCTGCGAAACGTGAGTCCGTGCGATATCCCGAACAATAGCTTAGCAGCTTTGCAAGGGTTTGATCTCGAAGCCCTTAGGGGTGGGAGGGGCTCCGAGCGTATCGCTTGTGCCGATAGAGGGTGAGTCCCGAAAGACGAGGACGATGTGGCTCTCGCTGCTCGTAGCCGGAGTCTTGGGCGGCTGTTTGGGAGTGCTCGCGTTACCCGAGTCACCATCACCACCGCCTCCACCAGCTGCTAACACCGACTGGAAGAGGACGAGTAGCCCGGTTCCGACAAGCTACCTCGAGGAGGATTATTATTACGGAAAATCGATGATATTTGGTTTGGGGCCGTACGAGGACAAGTGGACAAATCGCCGGCGAAACGCACGAAGCCCTTACCAACAAGAGAAAGGACCCGTACCAGTTAGTCGCCGCTACCTGAACGAGACTGTGATGGAACGGCCTCGAGCCAGTCGCTCCCTTGAGTATCAACAACAACAACAGCAGCAACGAGAACGGGCACGGAACCGCACGAGGACGGATTCACCACGGGAGCAGCGTCGAAGGTGTCGAAACCGCAACTGCCGTGGTAGGAACTGGTGCCCAGACATGGACGTGGGTAATCGAGCGTATATGGCGCCGACAGTATTTGAGGGTAAAGCGCGTAGCATGTCCTCACTGCGGAAGCCTGGCTCAAACTACGCGGTCACGTTCGAAGTTAAGGAGGTGTACAAGAGCCAACCGGGCTTCCTGCCTTTACAGAAGAACGACAGTGTTAGGCTGCACTTTCGCGATAAAACTGTACCAGGTAAATCGACGATATGCGGACACGATAGCTATGGAAACAAGGAGCTTTCAAATGGTCATAATATCTACCAGCAGCAACAGCAACAGCAGCAGCAGCAGCGAGAACGCGACAATCTGAGTGCCGGTATAGTGCGGGCTAATATCAAGAGGGGTAAAGTGTATCTTGTGTTTGTGAACCGCGTGGGACCCAGGAACTTCACGATCCTCGGCGAGCCGGTCATACGAAGCAAGAAAAACGAGCAGGCCGTGCAGGCCGTCATTCGTCCTGATTACGGTGAGTTTCATTATTGTTTAAAGCTAGAGTTTGTGCCTGGAGATTATAAAAATTAGCTAGAGCTGTGGAAGGGTATTGCCTAGACTCTTCTGGAGTATTAAATGTTGAGAACCAATGCCCCTGTCTATTAAGATAATGTCGTTGAAAAGTAATTTGCTAGTTGATGATACGTGCAATTAGATGGTTTATTCAGTTGTTGATCTGCACATTCTTATTCGAAAAAATGATTATACTCTTTTTATATTTACTATTTCAATAAATTCATTTAATTAACCTCATCGATAAATTATAGGAAATTAAAACTTACGCACAAAATTCTAAATGAATAGATTGATAAAATTTATTATCTGGATATATATAAAATTTAATTTTCTTTGAATTCTAAGCTTTTTTGTTAAATAAGAATCCATCGACAATAATGTGCGACAACCTTCACATTTAATTTATTAACTCAACAGATACGGTAACGGATAAATAATAATAATAGCAATAATAATAGCAATAACAATAAGAAAAAGTAAAAGAAGCAGAAGATGAATAACAACAACAATGCTTTTTATATTTTAAATACAATTAAATAGTTATCTTATTATCATTTAGTTTAAACCATTATTTCTTTATAGTTATATTTATTGCTGCTGGTACAATACTGATGAATGACATAAGAATTTTAGATATGATGGTACATAAATTTTTTATTTATTTGTGGCAATAATTTACAAAAGAGTTATATAATATTCTTAAATCGTAAATATTATTAAATACAATCATATAATAAATAATAATTTTACTATTTTATATTTTATGAACTTCTTTATGTGCGATTATATTTAGTAACTTAAAAATAAAGATTTTTGAGTGACTTTAACTATAATTTAATTTGTTGTAATAATTATAAATCTGGCTTAACGCAGTAGACTTTTTCGACATTTGTCAAGATAATTAGAAAGTTAGTTATAGAAAAAGCTAGGGCATTCGGTTATTTTCGGGATTTTTGTGGTTGAAATAGATGCATGAGAGAAATAGATTTGTCGAAAAGGGGCAAGTTTTTACCATAGTATGCAAGAAACCGTCTTAAATATTTCATTATTATGTGATTATAAATGATATGTTTATTAATTTAATAAAATATTGCGTATACATTTTTTAACTAAAATAATATGTATTATACATCTATAGATTAAAAAAAAATTATTTAATTAAAAGTAAATCATATTTCTTATTCAATGCTTTACTGTAGTAATGAATTGCTTTTTTGTAAAATATTGATACAAATATCTACTACGTTCATTATGTATTTGTCACCTTAAATTTTTTATAAGTGTGAATTCAAATATACTCTTATTATAATTTTGTTATATCTTCAAATTAAAATTGCAGAAAAATGTAAGCAACAAAGAATTTTTATTAAAAACAAATAACGTTTACTCATTTAACAGTGGACGATAAATATTTCTCCTTTAATATTCACCAAATTCAATCACAGTAGCTTCTGATTGTTCATTAAAGTAAAAGTTATAACGCGTATTAGCTACCGCTATGCAAAATGTTGATCTAACTCAGAGTAAAAGATCTGCGTACCTTCAGAAAATAGCTAATAACCCATCGATTAAAGCACGACGTTCTTGGGATACGAGAACGAAATACTTGTGCACTCGCTTGTAATAACTTCTAGCGTATATGCGAATGCACGGAATGCATATTATTTTCATGGTCGAGCTAGAAATTACTATTTCAATCTCGTATCTCGATGAGAAATATTGCTCAGATGATCGACAGTGCGGATTGATCCTCCAGGCTTGTTGAACAAATGCTAGTACGGCCGTATAAAGTCGTGCCGCAATTAAAGGCCTCCACACAGTAATAAACTTTGTTCGATGACCCAGCTATTCAACCTTGATTCGTGACAACGCCATTGAACTTGCGATGTAAGTTTGTGGGAGCTTTCGATCTTTGACGCGTCTGCATCGCCAGACAAAAACGGTAAACTGATAAGACGGCAGACCGATAATTGAAAGGAGTGGTGAATCACGAGATTTTTCGAATCTGGTTTGGTCAAGCCACGCAGTTTAATAATCTGTAAAATTCCTTGTAGTCGCATGGTGAAATAATGTGAAATAATTATTTTGGATCGTTTTAATTGGTAAGGATAAGTCGAAGACGGCAAATATTGTTTATTTAGAACATCATTGGGTGAAAAAGTTGTAGTTAAATTTGGGAAGGCCGCACATATTATTTCGAATAGGAGATACAAATTCTTTTCATATTTCTAAATAAATGAGGCAATGAAAGAAATAATAATACTAATTGATTAGTGGACTGTATTCATTTAAAGAAATAACTTTAGTTGTAAAAATTACATTTTAAATATAATTTAAAACTTATGAACTTCAAAAATGGCAGTATATAAATATTTCTATATAAAATAGTATTATACAATTATTAATTTATATAATATATATAAATATATTCAATATATTTATTTGACAATAAATAATAATAATTAATCATTTGATTAAACGAAAATATACACTGCTACCTAAGAAAATGTCTAAATTCATTTATGATTTAAAACTACTAATTTAGTTGTAAAATTAAAAATAAATTAATTTACATTAAATTAATTAAAAACTTGTTTCAAAAGTAGAATACTCTTTTATCGTGAAAAATCTTTAATTTGACATGGGCAAAAATTTCTGTTTCAATTAATATTACTAACTTCAATGAATATACATAATTATAGTTATTTAATAATATATGTATAAAAATGAAAAATTTACATAGAAACTCACACAAATATGCACGCGTACATAATTATAAAATACATTGAATTTTGTTTGAAATAACATAAAACATAATTCATAAGCAGATTATAAATGAAAAATAAAATTTTAATTAAACTATTAATAAATTATAGTAATAATGTTATTTTACTTAAATGTTTATTGGAAGTTATTTCATCATTACTTATACGGAATAATTGAATTCAAGACAATATAAAAGTAGATAATTAATCTGGGCAATTATTATTCTATTAAAATTTTCAAATCATTAAGTAATTATTACATTTTATATCTTGAATTTTTGTTTAATATCTAATTGCATAAATAGTGATTTTAAACTGAAATTTTAAATCAATAGAATTCCTTGTCTACGGTTTTCGTAATTCAACTAACGTATCTGACTGTCATTAAAATTTAAATAATAGCCTACCAAAACTAATATAAAGAAATCTTACAATAATATCCATTTACAGTCAATTTAATTTAACAATGAAATATATTAAATTATATATGTATACAGAATTTTTACAAAATCTCTTATAGGAGCCGCACCAACTTCGCCCGTTACTACTGGTGATTCGTATTAACCCCGCTGTAGCATAGTCCAATATTTAAAACCGTATATGCAATACAAAGCTTTTGTAAAAAAATATATCTATACATGAAGAGAAAGATTATAAGATTTTATGCGGCAATGCAGCTATCAGAGCGTTTATTACGCATGCTCAGGCAGATATTGCGTTCTCAAAAAAAAAAATATAGTTCATTTTTTCTATTTATTATAGAATTTTAATATGAAAAATAAATTATTCTAAAAATACGAAATAAAGCACATGAGTATATAAATATAACTAAAAAGTATAAATAATGACCCACAAACCAATTACTGTTAATAAATATATTATTTTATTATATTCCCAATAGAAGTGAATCAATCATTTTACTTTTAATTATTATAATATAATACAATATTCAGATTTATATTTAATTATATTTAACTTTCTTAAAAATTTGTAAAAGTATATGAACTAAGGTTCATATGGATATAATTAGTTTATCAGTTCATTGTTTACTTACCTTTATGAAAGTGTACCAATTACATTTCTCGATATTTGAATGATTTAGTTATTTATCTTGAAAACATATTCGAAACTTCAGGTTAGAGTTCTTCTACCTAGCATGGCTACAAGATAATAATCTATGATAGCTCTATTTTAACGAATATTTTTGCCACTTTGTATTATATTCAGTCAGTACGAGAAATGAAATTGACATATTTTATTCAAATTTTTTTTAGAAAAGATCTTATCACCACTGTCGATAGCATGTTATAATAGGCTACAGAAAAATTCCATTTTTATGTAGTTATAAAGTGGACTGTTTCAGTACTTCAATGCTATACGTTGATTTTTCAACGTTGTTTTTATGGTTTGTGTTTTAGCTTTATTTTTAAATTACATAAATATTTGTAAATAAGGCTTTAAAAAACATACGTATTTTTTAAATCATTTTAAGATTAATAATTGAACAACAATACAGTGGAAATTGTTACAAAATTTAGTATTATAACATCGTTATTTAATATATATTCTTCAACACGGAAACTGAACAGATTTATATATAACATGAAAAATTTAATAAATTACTTAATAATTAAGTATAGAATATTTTTGTAATACCAACGTTGTATACTGTACCGGAAGTACTATTCTAGAATTGCTGTAAGTAGCGTGTATGTATTTTTATTGGATATTTTAAAATTAATTAGTAATCTTTGTTAGATATTAGTAGATTTGAATTATGTAGATTTCAAGCAATATGTTAATCGATATACATAACGTTTTGATTATTATATATGCATCTTTGTTAATTGAGGACTTACTTTAATATAATTTTATAAATCATTAGATTAAAAGAATAAAGAAGAGACACAAGATATAAACGTAAAATAAATAGAAAATATAATAGATAGAAAAGTATTATTCAACGATAAAAATAAAATAAATTAGAAATAATTTAAATTGTAATATATTTATGTATATAGATATATATATATATATATATATATATATATTATATTTTCAACATATAAAAACATTTAATAAATTTAAAATAAAATATATAAAAATATAAAAATGCACATAGCTTATAAGATTAAATAAGTAACAGTTAGAATTATTGGTTATCTCTACCATACATCAAATTATATTAGTTTAACCGCTCCTTAATTGTATTACCAGCCATCGTGAAAAAAAATATTTGTATATAAAAATTTTCATAATGTCACTATTTTCGATTTTATTATATTAAATAATGACAAATGAAATAGTATTTTTCAACTTTTTTCAAACAAATCTATAGATAAAAATTGCGTAAAAAACAGGCCAACAAATGTAGTTGCGTTGGAAAGCCATTGTGCGGGAAATAAAATAGCCGCAATAGTGTCAATTATTTCGTTGCACACTTCGAAAGTTTATTACAAAGAAGCCGCATATTATGCGCAAGCTGTTCGTTTGTCTTAAAACCATATCCCTTTAACAATTTAGGTGCAGCACGAAATCAGTCGGTATGCCGCGGAAATGCACCGCCTCACGACAGCAGCGTCCTCGTCAATTTGCTCACAAATCGAAACGTTAATCCTCCCCAGAGTTTCCCCAATATATGCATTTATGTTTCCGAGCACATACGTGGGCATTTATACGCATGTATGCGTGGGTTGTTGGATCGAACGACGAGGCTCGTCGTCGTCATCCCCAGAGGTCCTAGGCGACTTGCTTCGCGTAATGAGGGGCTTAATGTTTTGGAACACTTAGTAGATGCTGACGCGCCTCGAAGCACTAATTCTATCTCTTTCTCTCTTCTTCTCTCTTGCAATACATATGTCTAGAGGATATTGCATAACGCTCGAGAAATTTCAATTGTATTTCATGTATTGTGTATATGAAGATCACGTAACTAATCCTTTACTAGATATATATTACTGGTATTTGGAGGTAATTTTTAAGTAAATTGCATTTTAAATGCGATGTTTATACTTAATGGACTTTCTTATTTGTCGATTATTTTCTATTTTATTCTAATAATTTTCCAACTTATTTATTCTATATGTATAATTAATGTCGTTGATATAAGCGTTAGTCATTCAAAATTTTTGTAATACATAATAAATATGTATCTATTTGTGTATATATTTGTTTTATTTAACGATTAATAAAAATAATTAAAAATTGAAATGTATTGTTTATTCATTTATTTAAATAATTTTATTTAAATAGTTCAAATGTAAAATAAATAACTAACAACAATAATTAAATATTACTAGTATAAGTAGTTATTTAATATAAATGATGAACGAAAACATATGTGTGTCTTAATAATTTAAATTGCTAAAGCTTGTAATAAAAAATTTTTAATTTTACCTAATCAAATATATTTTAATAATCTGGTATAGTGGTTGCCGAACCGAGATCATTTACCGATCTGATAATTCAACTACCTAACGATATACTTTGGAGTCATTTAAGGACCAATTATCATTATTTTACATGCTAGGTGCTTAAAATTTTATTAATTCATTAAGCACAAAAACATAGTCTTTATCCCTCTATGCCAGATGCATCTATGAAATTTGGTCACACTTGACATTCGTTAAGTCTCATTTGATATTATCTTTCCATCTTCGTTTTAATTTACCAAAGCATCCCTATTTTCGGTTTTCTGAATGAAATCCTATACAATCATTGTTTGCATTCTATGTTGCCTACATATCCTAACTTATCTACATTGTTTACTTATCCATAGATTTTGATTAAAATACTTAATTACACATTTTATAATTTATTACGTTATTTTATATTTTTCTTTAATTGTTCTCTTTATAGACAATTAATTTTTTTATTTTGAAAAAGCATGTTTGGGTAATTAAAATTATTTTGAGTAATTAAAATTCACCACCTTGAATATAGAAATCGTAATATTCTTATTCGTAATTTTCTTAATCGTTGTTTTTTTTTAGCTGATAAAAATACTGAACTTCATTTAAAATACAAATATTATATTGAAAATTATATTGAATGTAAATATTATATTAAAATTAAATTGGTTACACTCAATATTGAAACCTCGTTTAACTCAATTATATAGTTTATCAACTCGTATTACTTATTATTATTTTAGATTATTTTATTGATAGTATTTTAGGATATAATGATAATCATTATAATTAAGTGGGAATCTCTTTCAACTGCAAAATTCGACAATTGATGATCAGATTGGCATCTACGAAAGATATTGATTTCACAGAATCGTAAAATGTAATTAGTTTGGCAACCTGTTTCCTCCACTATTACCAGTCGCCCATAAATTAAAAAAAAGGCAAGCCCACCAAATGTGAATAAAGGTCAATTTCATCCTCAGTACTTATAACGAAAGCATAGGCGAATTAAATTGGGTGCGAACCAGAGCCTGATGCTCAACGGTTGCATTCGAGGAAACTTTCGTGTCGCTCCCTCTCCCTCCCTCTGTCGTTCTTTCTCTTGTGACTTCTCTTACTCCGACAGAGCATCCGAGGGCCGTGAGGGAGGGAACTGCAAGGAGAATGCGAAAGAGAACGAAGACGGATATAGAGACTGTCGCGGCGCATCTCCCGCGCCGCGACGCGCACAGCCGGCGGTTCGTTGATCCGCGGTGCACAGTGTGCAGTGTGCAGTTGCGGCGTGCCGCGCGTAAAATACCAGCGGCGCAACAATTCTTCGGCATCGGTCGCACGCCGGTGACTAAGCTCGCGGGGCCGCGGCCGCGAAGAGGGGCCAAGGAGCAGGAGGAGCAGAGGGCGAGATGTCAATTATAAAGCCTTAATCGGAAACCTGTCCTTACTGCCGTTGGGCTTTTATATACCAAAAAGAGAATGAGAGGGGGAGAAGGATGTTGGTACACCCGGAGACATTGTAAGCCAACGTTCGCTCTGTGTCTTCGTCTTTCATTATGTTTCCATATCATTTCTTTCTTCATTTTGTATCTCCATTTTCTCTTGCTCTTACTCTTACTAGCCACATCCTTCTCCGCTCTCACATAAGCCCTTCTTCATTCTTTCTCTATTATCTCTCTCTCTCTGTCTTCCCTGTCATTCTTTTTTTCTTCCATTAATTTTGTATCTGCTCTTTTTCTGTACTTGAGTTCCGCAGATTTTTCATGCTCCTAGTATTGTGCACATTTCTTAGTTATACATAATCGAATCAATAGATCACAGCTAACTTGTTTCATTTTCATATATATTATTCAAATGATATTTTATTATCTGTATGAATGTTCAATGAAACGCTGTGGACTTCATTTACTCGAATAATTTTTCACAACAAATACTTCATAGATAAAATTTAGTTATATTTTTTTCTAGATCAGCTTTTCCTAAATTTCTTAAATTTAATTTCAAATTAAAGCAATATCTTTACAAAAATATATTCATACTATTATTCCCGTCAAATGCTAAAAAATTACGGAAGATTAAAATAGAGCTTATTCTATTCATCAAAAGACGTCCAAAAACTCGAACTTAGGTTTCAGTCACAGTTAAAAGCCGTTTATTTCTCATGTCATATCAATATTTCACTGGCATCAAAATTACTTGTGTCCTATTCTCTCGCATGGTACGCATATGAACCCAGTTGTTATGGGACCGTGGAGACGACGCAGGTGCCAATAGGTGCAATGCACAGTTCCGCTCTTTTTGCTTAAGTAGGTTGTGTTCTCCCGTCTTAGGAGGCGTCCACAACCGTGGAAAATAACTGCCTGGTGCCGGTGTGACATGTGCGCCGTAGAGGTAGTCCTGAGAATAAGGAGTAATCGCAAAACGATCGAAATTATCCGTGCTGTCTGCGATCCTAACCGCCGTGATGAAGGTTTATTTTTAATGTAGACAATATGAAATACTTTTACTGAGATATTTTTTACGAATTCATTGTTTCCTTAGAAAGATCGTATGTAAACGTACAATTTCTGCTTGCAAGTGTTTGTGGACACAGTTATTTGTAAATTATTTGGAAAGATGGGTAAACACATGTTGAAAATCTCTGGAGTAGTTTCTGCCCAGATGAAAATAGAAAACACCATTAATAGAGCGATTGACTATTTATTTTGTAAGTAGGATAAATTTGATATAATTCATAAAAACCCATAATAAATGCATTCTATTAAAAATAACTAGTTCTTCAATTTTATTAAAATTGCTTCTAATTTTCGAATATGTATAGAAACAACTTCAATTTATACATCGAGTAGTTCCCATTCGTATTGATGTATGTCATTTTTATAAATTATTCTAATATCTGATCATATTATTTTATTTGCAAAGTTTCATAATTTATACAAAATAAACAATATTATTTTTATAAAATATACCTTTACATAATAAAGCGCAAAACATTCTGTTTCCAAAATTTTAAAAATCATCTTGTATTTTACACAATTTAATCTAATTCCATTCGTAATTTACATTACAAAATTATGTAGTTAAATATTGAAACTATTTCCTCGAAAAGAAAGAACATGAAAATGTTTTTATAAATGTTTACCGAAAGAATTTTGATAAAATTAAATTTAAATTTAATGTATAAAATCTGTTGTACATTCAACTACTATTATTATACAAAGATTATCCTTTTACGTTAAATTTTATATTTATTTATATATATATACATAATGATATTCATTTACAATACAATATTTATAAATTCTAGAATATTTATTGGTTGAAGAACGAAAAATCTAACAAATTTGTTAATTATGTATTTATAAAAATTGGTTTTACTTTATAGTTATAATGTTTTATAATTTAAAATATTTTTTATTAAATAATCAATGCAATCAAGTATTAATGAATGCACGAAACTCTTCATAATTTAATCATTATCTTCTAAAATTCATATTTATCGAATAAATATGTGTGTTTAATTCTTAAAAGTTTTTGTTAGGGACATAAATATACATAAGTAGACATAATTAAATAAAATGAGAAAAATTTTAAATCAAGAAAAAATCTCTGTTACTATTGGCTAATATAGATTATACATAACTACACTCATTTAATTACTTTACTATATTACTATATATTACAAAATCATCATGGATATATATTATAAAATTACTTTAAATGTATATTACAAAATTTTTATAAATAACAAATTAATAGCATAGCTGCAAAAGTTCTATTACAATATTATTAATGCAATGAAAGCACAATAATTTAGAATTAAAGATAAAATTTATCATTGAGATATTTGAGTACAAGTATTATGTTGATGAATAAAACTGGATGGATTTTCATGTTTGGCAATAGACATAAATAATATATCCAACATTAATCAAATCTACTTGTAACTTTAAATTCATATTTTAGAAAGAATATTAATATTGAACACATTTTGGTATTCGTTTTCATGAAAATCATATATTATTAAAATAAAAATAAAATTAAAAATCAATTTAAAATATTATATATTTGATATCTCATTTAACACTTAAGATTATCGATAAAAACTGTAAAACAGTATATTTTAATATAATTTCTTGATGAATCATAAACTGATAAAGTTAAACCACATACTATAGGACTTGAAGATTTTTAAATATAAGAAACTATCTTCTATACTTAAATTTAAAATTAATTGTTTAGAAAGTTTCATATTTAATAAAAATTTAAGTATGTCGTTTATTATAGATATACATAAACAATTAATGATTAAATATATCTTGTATATTTTCAAATTTAATACAATTTAATACATTAATTTTGTTATAATATAAAACAATAAAAAATTTTAACATAACCAATAAACTATTTATTCATGTATTTTTATCTAATTCTTATTCCATTTTCTTAGAGATCCTTTGTAACTATTTTTCATTATTACTAAAAAAAATTTCTCTATTGAATTATTGCTATAACACCAAATTAGATACATTTATTTCGGTATAAGAAGAGAAGTATATTTCTTATAAATGTTAATTAAAAAAAATTATAATTACATAAAGAGAATCTTTTTTTTATTATTTTGTTTATTTTTTATTAAAATAATTTTAGTTTTTGAGTTACATCAACTTTTCATGGATTAGACAATTTATAAATTCATAATTATAGGACCTACTTTACTAAATTGTCACTGAATAATGATATTTTTTAGTAATTCTGCTGTATGAAAATAAAATAAAATAAAACAAATAAATTAAAAAGAAGTAAAATAAATGATATAAGTATTGTTAAATTCATTTTTTAATAAGTAAGTATCGTGAAAATTATTTTGATAATATTTATAAATATGTAATGACGAAGATGAATTACTTAGTTTCGTGATATTTTATAAATATGGTTATGATTAAAAACTTTAAAACAATATAAGAAATAATAAGAATGTGTTATAAAATATAGTTATAATTTGTTATAATATTGAAAATAAATTTTAATTTTTATGCCGTTAATCGACATCCTCACACAATGATAAAGCTAATTTAAGAAAAAATCGTGTATTTTATGCAAACAATATGTCCCTATTAAAAAGTGTATTCATAACACGAATATGCAAATTTGATACACGTGAAGAATTTCTCACTCCTTATGCTTCATTATTAGCTGAATTTTAATACAAGAATTCTGCCGAACTTAAACAATTATAAGCACAGACTATAATTATTAAAATAATACTACTTTTTATCTTATTAAAAAATTTTTATAATATAATCATTCAACAATGATCGATAAATTCCAATACAATTTTCATCGCTATGAATTTGCGGACTTCAAATTTCATTTTCATTTCCCTATTCATCCTTCACATCTGATCCATTATATATGATTCATAAGCAGTAGTGGCTATATTAAGTGCAAAATTGATTTCTTATCCCCATCGTGAGCTGGACTTTACTTGATCTGAGTTGTCCATTTCACGTGTTACAGCAACAAAAAGCATCCAAAACCGCGTTGCAGTTTATACTCAAATCCATCTCTCCGCAGATCTCCGTCTTTACAATGCGTTTTCCTATACTTTAATCTTCCAAATGGCTTTCAACCCCACACCTTATGTTCATTAATTAATGACTTTTTCAGGTGGGTACGACAGTTGCGAATTATGCAAACAAACGCGATAAAACCTGTGAAGGCATTTTGCGATAAATTTAAACGATTCGTGTTCGCGCGCATGAAGCACACCTATATACGATAAATGTTTCCTTAGCAGATTGCTGCTTTCTTTGACACTGGCATATGTTTATTTTGTATGGGTAGAAAACTATCGAGATGAATGATTGACTACAATTTAACAATTAAAAGCAGTCGTTGATTACTCATAATATATATATATATATATATATATATATATATATATTTTGATATATATGATTATAATATATATAATTTAATTAAAGTACTACTATTAAAGTATGTATTGAGTTTCTTATGCTCTTGGAAACTCCGTTTAATCTCCTACTAAACTTTATCTTTATTCAAGGTATATTAAATTCAAATTATTTTGATATAATCTTCTTTTTTACAGCTAATTCATTTGATTTATTTAAATAGAGCAACTGTATTAAACATTTTATAAATTATTTAGTTCATATAAGAGGGACGATTGATAATGATTTCGTTGTTCAATAGTATAAATTGTAAAGTAATATATTATTAAAACATTTTCTAAGCTTGATGTATAAGAAAATCATGACGAGTATGCTCAAATATAAAGTGTTTAATTATATTAGCCTATTTGTTTGGAGAATTCCAGTATTTTTATTAACCTCTCATATTTTAGTGATTGCATTATATACTTGCTAAAACGTTCCAAGTTGAAGTTATAATTATATTGACGATAAAAGTTTTGTTTATGTGAATACGTACTAGAAAAATATTATTTTTTTTAATTTGCTACTGTTGTTATTTATAAAATAGTATAAATAATCGATTCATATAATTTTTTAAATATTATGTAATTATTAAATAATGGTATATTTATACAAAAAGAATTTTATTTTATTAATATACTATGAAGTAAAGGATATGTAAATCATATTTAAATCAATGAATATGTAAATCAAAAAATTTGAAATTCCTTCGTCTTTTAATTATCTTAAATAATTATTTAATACTTTTAATTAAAAAATTGTGTTGAATCTATATATCTTACCTTTGATGAAAATAATTTTCTTTCATTTATACGTCTATGACCTAAAGAAATTAGATGAGTTATGTCGACTAAAGTAATGTTAATACATAATTTGATATAAAATATAATAGTTTTTGTACAATATTGATTTTATCTTCTTTATTCTTTCATAATTATTACGCTTCATTGCACATTCTTCAAGTCTTACAATATAGCCCCACCTGTATAATTATCTAACATTAATATTATAGCATAGATGGTGATAATTTAACGTTATTATTATTTTTAGATACGCAATACTCTTAGTAAAGATTATACATAATGAAACTAAATATTATTATTTTTAAAGATCAAATATAACAAAACTATTTATTAAATTAAACGATATATTGATATATATTAATTAATATTAAATGTGAATATATTTTTAATAATAGCATAAATTTGAAAAAATTATTTGGTGTCTTTTCTCTTCGAATTGAATATTTTTTTTCAATATCAAATATATCCGAAATATATCCGAGATATCCAATTTCTTCAAATAGCGCGAGTTAAAAAACATTCGAACTGAATTGCACGATCGCAAAGTATTTAATAAATATGTGTATGATATTATTAATTTAAATGTACGAGCTCCTGTTCCGAATCCAAATACAAAAGTGTCCCATTATTAACATATTTAATCGCGGATTTCGAAACGAAAACAATCGAGTGACGGTTTCATCGTGTATCCCTCGTTTCTTTCATCAGCTTCCCCAGTAATGATTGCATGACAATTCATTCAACCCGCTTATAATTTGCAGTGTATTTAAAGCGGGTGCATGGATGATCGATTTCATTTGTTATGCCAGATTTTCGAAAACAATTCACTTCCAGACATTCGCGATAGCATATCTCGCACAAATGCTCATATATGTATGCCTACAAGAGTATGTGCCTGTAGACGCGGTTCATATACAGGGACACCGTTGCGTTCGTGCCGCGGATCGTCAAACATCGCGCATCGGATTCCGGAACATTGATTGGCTTACGTCATCGCTTGCGCTTCCACATCGAACGCCCGAAACGTGCACGCACGGTCATGATGGCGAGTTACTATCGAAATTAATCGACGTCAATTATCGTTTACGTTTGACGACGAACGAAGTTCAGCGGAGCTCATACTAAATATAGGACGATGCGTGTTTTTGCCAAGTACGTCTATATGTGCATACATGAGTACAAATTCATAAGTACCTAAGGTAAAACACTATTTGTGAAATCGGAGGTAAGAATTATCTTTTACTTCGATCAAAAAAATGTTATCGTCACTAATATTAACGCTATACGTCGCGTATCAAGGAAAAACACGATGGATTTCATGATTTCAAAAGCAACAATATGCAGAAGAAACACGCATAATTTTATTTAGCTTCGCCACATTCAAAATAATATAGAATATTATTTAAATATAACCGGTGATTGGTCTACAGTAAAATAAAAACTGAACGTTAAAATTCTTCCACTGTTTAATTTACTAAGTAATAGCAATGTGCAACTGCGATGTATTCAGGAAGGGAGAAATGATAATAGACAAAGATTAATAATTTGAATTTTCATTACTACTTTAATAGATAATAATATAAAGTGAGATGATGTTAAATGGAGTTGTATGCATTTGATTGAAAATACTAGCCAATAAAAAACCAATAGCTTATGAATATTGTTAATAAGTGGAAAAAACACTTTCATTATTTAAAAGTATAAAATATTGGACAGATTTTTATAAAATTTAAATTTTAAATTAATTTAATCAGTAAAATAATTTAATCATAATCTTTTACATTGAAGTAATTATGAATCGACTGTTCACACAATAACTTTTATTTTCAACCAATAGCATGTATTTTATTCACATACGATAATATTGGAAAATTATTAATATTAAAATTATTAATAGGATTGAACACTATTAATTAATTATTTAAGGTTATCAGAATACTTGCATTTAAATTTAAATTAATTATATTTTTTACAAATTAATCAGTTTTCTTACAAATATCATTTAAATTCAGATATTTATATAAATATATTTAATAAATCTTACAATTTTGAAAATTTTTATTTATACTTTAAGTACTTATAATATCTAAATATAAACGATATATTATTCAAAAAATAGAATTAATTATATAAAATATATAATGTAAGCGAACTTAAACAGTTTTAAAATTATTATCTTTGTTGAATAATTAAATTATTTAAATTATGTGTTTAAATTCATACAAAACAAAGTAATATATAATTTGTAAAAGCTTTTAACTATAAAAAGTATTGGTTTACTCAAACAAGACATTACGATTGACTAATATCCTGGGATATCTCTTTTTTTTTTTAAATTGATTTAGCATTAAATCCATCAATAGCGCCATAAGCCACACCTGATATGGTCTTAATTCTCCATATAATCGTTTAGTGTAGGGTCGCTGTGGAATGGTTAGTGTTCACGTTATATTATCCACTTTCTACACGCTATCACGAGCAGTTTTCATCTACACACACACACACACACACACACACACACACAAAGAATGCGAACGAACTCGCTTATGGATACACATATGAAAGGGATGAAGAGCAGGAGCACGCGCCACGCAAGATGCATTATGGTAGTTGTTGAGAAATCACGCGAAAGAGGTAGAGCCCGAGATAGAGATAGGGATACCGAAGCGGAGGAAATTGGCGTGTTACGTAGCCGAAGCACGTACGGCCCTGTGTGCCCATACTCAGGACACTGAAGTCCAATGCGGCTCCTCTCCTTTTCCCTCTCCATCATACTTTTCGTTTTCCACTACCGTCTACTAACAACTACATCTCCTTCAATTCTGTCTCTCTGTCTTTCTATAGTGTATGTATCGTAAGCATACACCAATTAACTCTTTATATATTGGCTCCTACTGGTAGCATATATAATCAATGGAAATTAATAAGACAGATAGAAAGACAGAGAGAGAGAGAGAGAGAGAGAGAGAGAGATATTGGGAAAGAGATAGAACAAATGAATGACAAGGGTGGAAGACATCAGTCGGTGATGCATTATCTCATACAAGTACTTTTTTCTTTTAATCCTTGTCTTCAAAATTTCAGATGATTACGATCGCCGTGAACTGTGCCGTTTTGGATTCTGCAAGAAGATTTGATTTAACTTACCTGATATATTTTTAGTATCTGTTTATGGAAATAAAAGAATGTTTTTTATTTCTTGACAATAAATAAAGTAAATAAATTTGTATTATATTTATTACTACAGATACTTTTAAATGAGTATTGTGCGTACAATGCAATAAAGAAATAGATAGGATTATAATTAAAAATCGCAGTTCAAAATATAGTGAAAAAATCTTATACTGTAAGTTATAAGAGGAATATAATACCGCTAGAAACGCATTTGAAAATATGCATTTGTGGTAAAAGTTATAAAATTTTTCTTAGTATAAAATTGCAATACGCAACTTAATTATTTTCCATATTTTTTTCCATTTTATAAAATTATCTTTATATTTTAAGTCCACATTATAATTAATCATTGTAGAAATAACAAATAGGAGAATGAATTAAATATAATATATTAAATTAAGAGTTCAGTAAAATATTGTATGAATTCAGAGACGATCAAATTAAGACACGTCCCTTAAATTAGTAAAAATCTAGCTTTAAATACGCGTTGTCATTTTATTTTCATTTCAATAGATCGAATAATAACTTCTACGTTCTTCCCAAATATCTTCGCAATGCCTTCGCCTTGAAACTTTGATATCCGCTAAAGTTTCGTTAACAATGATAAAGTAATAACGCACACACTGACACGTTGCACATTTACAAAAACTTATTTCACCCCATCTCAGGAGACTGAAATCGAATTTGCTGCCGCTCACTTACGGAAGAGCCATACTTTAGCTGTCATATAGCTCACTTTGAAAAGAACAATCTCGTATGGGAACAAACCGGCGTCATCCGTAAACATCGAATTCACTCACGCCCTGTTTACTTTTCACCCATGCAAAGCTGCAGGAAGCAACACCGGATGACGTATGTGTTGTACGTAACTCGAGAAAGAGACAGCAATGATCAGATATTATTGGGCATTCGTCGATTTGATATTCTGCTTATTTTTATAACGTAACACACGTACGTCTTGTTCTCACCATTATGTCTTATGTTAGGTTGGAGCTTAAAGTTTGCATAATTGAATGTCGAGCTTCTAATCGCTCACTAGTCGACTATTGAAATATCTGGCCATCTAAAATATCTAGATCTTATCGGCTTAGTGCGAGAGTCACTATATACAAAGTTGTGTATACGGTTGAAAGACGGTTGCAAGGGAGAATTTATTATTATTTAATGAAGTATTATTTGATTTAAAATTGACAGACGAAATGTTTACATAACATAGTCGAGTTCAATAGAATTAAGAAAAGTATTTTAGATATACTTAAGGTATACTACCTATTAATCATTATTCATGGTATAATATTACTTGATTGTACAAATCTTACTTGTACACAAATAGACCAAAATTTTGAAAGAGTTTAATTTTTTTTAATTTATTGTATATCTCAAAGAGTTTACAATACTTTTTGAGAATTAATGACTCAATTACCTCAAGGAATACAAGTTGATTATAAATAATATTCTTAAACAATTTGAAAATTAAATATATTGTACGAACTTAAATATTATTAAAGCTGCAATAATACTTTCAAATCCAAATTGTTCCATTCCATTCAAATTGTTTATATTAAATAATTATTAATATTGTAAATATTAAAGTAATGCCTATGTGCACTAATTATTATAAGTTTACAAGATAAAATATTTGTATGAAAAACAATTAAGAGTTATGTCTTTGTTTTATATAGTTTATCTCTTTTTAGTTATATCTAGTTATATCTCTGTATATTCATTTATCCTTTTTTATAGAATCACATTAAATCTATTACGTATAACTTTTTATAAAGTTATATCAATTAATTATTTATACTAAAACATTAAATTACATAGATTTTATAATTTTTTATTCTTCAAATAAATATGTATTTAATAAAATATTTCTTACGAATGAACAATTGTAATTTTTAAAACAAGTATATTGAGTTAGATTAAATTGATATTATATTTAATGAATATAAATTTTGTTTTTAAGATATTAAAATATATTTTATTGAAAATTATTATGTAAATGTTATTTTAGAATTAAAAATTTATCAACTTTTTATATCTCATTTATTTTATAAAATCAATAACATACAGATATTCACACATGTTATAAATAATAAATTTTTTAAAACAATTACTTTCATATAATATTAAATAATTGACTTTACATATTATAAAAATTATAAAGAACATAGTATGCAATTATACTTTAGTTTACATCCATTTTAAGTTTGAGCATCGAATACGACCATTAAAGTCAAAATACCAACTTCAACATAAACGTAATATATGTCATTAGGTTTTTCACTGCTATAATAAATTTAACATATTAAATAAAGAAAAAGATATATAATTATAACAGTTAAAAGAAATCGAAATATAAAATAGTGTCCCTGATATAAAATTTATGTTGAAAATAAGTAAAGTGTGTAAATTATTTTTCATCTTCAATACATTTCTTGCAAAGGTCCTTTATCTTAAAATACTAGCCAAATCCAATCGCTGCTTCACTTTTAATTTCAAATGTCATATAAAGCTTGTAAAATTTTTACAAATCATCTTTAAGGAAAAGGAAATTTAAACTCAAGTATATATATACTCATCTTTAGATGAAGGAATATTGTTTTTCCAAAATAAGTTTAATTTTTCCTCGTCTTGTCTTACTATATCGTCATCTCAGAGAAGGAGATAGCAGCTCTCATATAATACGCGCGCGTACACGCAAACATATAGAGGTACACATATGTATACATGTGTACACAGTTGGAGATTTACATACATATACATATGTGAGCCTGGAAAATGCGCTCTCCTCTTCAAACCCTTTAAGACACACATTTTCCCTTCTGTATGTGTTCCTCTTCACGCAATGCTCGAGACGTAGATAATCCGTTAAGCGAATCTTCACAGGTTCTCCGCTCTTGCTTCTTCCATGAAGGTCGCTTCCTCGAAGTCCTGCGAAGTAGATGCCGGTCACGATCTAGTATCTCTTTCTCTCTCTTTCCATCCTTCCTCTCTCTCTCTCTCTCTCTCTCTCTCTCTCTCTCTCTCTCTCTTTATATACACACGAGCGCATGCACACACGTATATATATATATTTTTTCTAGGTGCACAACCGCTAGCGCGACGACCTCAAACCCCGCAAGCTCGAATCTGATTCAAATTCTTGAAACGGAAACAACGCCAAATCTATATTAGCCACAATGATATTACTGTCTCTTTTTAGCGCAACTAGTCTTTTTTGTTACAGGGGTGCGCATCTTATTTCTATTGCTGAGCATCGATGCAACGACGGTCTGATTTTTCCCTTGTTCTATGCTTTATGTGTTTTCAATCCCAAGTTTTGCGGTGTAATTAGTCTGTGTTGATTGATTTATAAATATATACGTCAGAAAATGTCGATTTCATATCAATCTGAATTCAAAATATGTGGTAGAGGTTTTGAACATAATATACCGACTTTTTTCCAAATGGATCCAAATGATATAAATGAATGTAAATATAAGACCTTCCAACGTGAATATTAAAATAAGATTTAACATTTAAGAAATTATGTGGAAATTTTCAATATAACGAGAGCATGGACTCAGCATAAATCTAAATGTGTGACAGGAATTGCTTAATTTTGCTCTCTTATATCATACATTAATAAATATATATATACTCATTTCCTTAACTATCTTTTATTACTTTTTCGTATCTAATGTTTTATGATAGAAAATATTGAAGCTTTATAATAATTGAATTTGCTTATAAATAAACAACAAATTATTATCTTACATTATTTTATCATATTTAATAATATTATTTATAGAAATAGATAGAAATAATAGATTTATAGAAATCCATATAATTTAGTTTTAAAGAAGCTTTTCCTTTACATCATTAGATTCTTTTAATATTTCAAATAAACTTTTTCTTTTATAATATGTGCTTATTGCTTTTTCAGTTAAAATTCATGTTATATTAACTATAGGTAGTTCCATTTTATTCTAATCTATTGACCTTTTGTATTTTATCCTTACATGCACTATTCTCATTTTTTCTTAAAGGATTTCGCAATGACGATTGATAATTGAATAATTGAATTAGGAATGTAATTGATAAAATATAATTGTTTACATAGGACAGGTTTTAGAAAATTAGTTTGAAGTTATGCAAATCAGTGATTGAATCTTTGATTTACTTGATAGTTTAATTAGTATCTAAGAATATATATTTTAATTTATGGAAAAATATTTAACATAGTGCTATTGATCATAATTTAATAACAACAATTTTTAATACATATTACTTCCATTTATTATAACAACTATAAAACTAAACTGTTTTATTTTTTTATTTTTCATTTTTATTTATTTACTTAACATAACACTTTAAAATGAATACTCTATAAGTACTGAATTTAAATGTATTTTAATAATATATAATAAGAATATGTGAGTTTTCTAAAGAAAGGAAACCAAATCACCAAAGCATTTCATGATGTAATTTAAATCTGACGAGTTTTTCTATCATGTTAAGTTGCATGAAAAAACAAAGCTAAATAGAATAACAAAGTCATTGAGAGTGAGAAAGAGATAGAAAGATACTGAAACGGATGGAAAAGAATCTTCTATGTATCCGCGATTCTTGTACGTACATATACATATATTGATTTAGCCAAGGTTAAAAGAAGATCTTATTTCTGGACAAGCGCGTGAGTGTGTCCAGAGAGAAAGGGTACAAGTGCGACCACTGGTCTCGCCGTATTTAGATTACTAGATACACGTAGTTACAATACACTGCAAGTTATTGTCCCAATTTTACGCCTTCTCCGTCTACATGAAATTCATTAATTTTATTTTTTCATGATTGTTTAAGAAGCGATAAGAGTGTGGCAAGAGGAGGGGATAAAAAAAAATAGAAACAGTTGCACGACGATTCTAGATGAATCCTCTAACCGTTGTTGTCGTTGCGTCGTCGGTTCGTTGTCGTGTCGTCGGAGGTGGAGGTGGCGGCGTCGCGCGAAATATGAGATATTAAAAGCCAAGAATAACGAAGTCGATATATCGCCGCTTGAATAGCTTGCGCGCGTGTACATTGTCTGGGACTTAAGCAAACTTTTTTCTTCTCCTCTTTTCTAACCATGTCGTTTTATAATCACATGTTTAATATTCAATTTTGTGGAATATATCGGCTCACTTTTATATAAACTTTCAGCTAGATAATTGACATAATTAATACCGTGAATATTGTTTGCATAATTTAGATGGAAAACTAGTCGGAATGGATAATTGAAATTATCCGCGATTGATTTTAATTGTACTAGTAAATTAATTAATTTAATTGCGCAGATATACATTTATAAATTCAATTCGATTCGTTAATTTATATGATTTATATAATAATCATAAAAATTATTTTACTATTGTACTATAAATAACTTTGTATATTTTAGCAATTTATTGTTTCTTACTTTAATAATGCGTTTTAATATGTAAATTAGCAAAACACTAATAATATTTGTATTTACAAAGTATTTCGCAAAACTCGATATAATATTTCATTTATAATAAATTCAGTGTTGGTGAAGAAAAGTTTTATAATATATAATTGATAATTAATGAATCGATATAAAGTATATGATTTATTTTTAAATTTTTATGTCCCTTTAAGAATTATAGTTGCAACTATTGGTTCCCAAATAAGATTAGATATTTAGAATATCAAATACAATTTACAAACAGATTAGTTTTAATTAAAAGAAAAAAAGATAATGAATTAGTAATAAAGATTAAGACATGTATAATGATTTTATTAAACAAGAAGAAATCAGAGAAGTTAAAAAAGTCAGATTTATTTTAATGGAATGTTGTCTATATAGATTTAAATTTTTTTATTGTTTTTATGTTTAGATGAAACTCGCCATTCTTCCACTTGACTTAATTTAAAACAATCATTAAGCAAAGATTGCTTCATCCTAGTGAACAAAATATTTTCCCTCATCAAACCCCATATAACAATTTTTTAAGTCGATTTTTTTAAATTTTTTATTCTTCGTATTAAATAATTATGAAGCGGTTGCTTCGGTATTGGTGTTACCGTCGGTGTCGTCCTCATCATCGTCGTTGTCTTTGTCATCAATATAATCTTCGTTATCGTCATTATCATCGTTGTCATGGTCCTCGACTACTCCTGATAGCGTTACGGTTGTTGCTGCTGCTGTTGCTGCTGCAACGATAGCAGTATATTATCGTATAAGGTCAGAAGTAGCTAAAGCCAGCTGCGACCGGAATTCTGCCGCCGTTTCGGACTCGGGGAACTGTTGGCTCGCAGTGTTTATATGGTGTCTTTTGCCGCCCTCCTTTCGTCTCCCTCCCGCCCTTCGTTACGCCGTCTATATCTCTTTCTATAGCTGCATGGAATGATTCTACACCATATCTATTGCGCGCTCAGTATTGCCATGTTTGTGTTGTGAGAAAATCGTAGAAAACAAACTCGTTTTTAACGTTCCCAGCCCTCACGTGTCTTCGATGCTCCTCTTTCTATTGCGAGCTGCGGCTATGATTCCCCTAGTATCTTCAATACAGCGTTTCCTTTGCGTTCAACGTCCAACGCACGACTTTTTTGTCTCCATCTTTTTTACTCCAAATTTCTCGAAGTGAGATTCTATTGGCACTGATCGCACGATAGAAGCGAGTGTCGCACGTTATCCGAATGAAATTGGTTAGGTTAGCTTTCGAAATTGACTGTTAGTTCGCTATATGTTCATTTTCATGCACTATCTGCGAAAATCTCTAAAAGAACACGGTGCATGCTGATATATTCTCTTCCTGTCGAGAATCAACTATCGAAGTTCCTGCATTTTGTTCATCGTATGATTTTTAAAGCGTAATTATTGTATCATGTAGCATTCTTTCTTTTTAGTAAAATGTTTGTTAAGATTATATTAGATTATTAATATTAACACATATTCTGATATTTGATTTAATCTTTTATAAGCTTAAGTCTAATAAATTTCTATATCTCATTTGTGCTCAATTTTAGCTTTATAATTTTTCATTATTACTATTTCATAAAGGAACTACATTATTACTAGTATAAATCAATTAAATATATTTTATACTTTTCGTATATTATTTTGAATATTGAAGATTATTTTCTATCTTTTAATATTTTGATGCGAATAATTATTTAAAATTATTATTTGTTTTATTATTTATAAAATAAATATTAATTTTAATCAAATTTTCATAATGTTTTTGACAAACTACTGAAGCTCTAAATAATTTAACAGCTTTCAGTATTTTATGAAGAAAAGGTTTTTTTAACTTAATGAAATTCTATGAAATATTCATATTTGTTTTTAGTAATAAAGTTATATAATATTAGTCATTTATTAGGTTAATAATTTCGTTATAATTTTGTAATAAAAACTTATTTATATGAAATATTTTAGATATCAAAATTAATTTCATAAAGTTTTATAAAAAAGTAAAATGAATTTTCTCAAATAAAGCACAGTATTAATAAGTTTAATCGAAAGATCTCGAAATATAATCATGTAAATATATCTTCGAATTATAGAAGTAAATAGAAAACAATAGCCTATTAAAACTCCTTAGATCAGACATTGAATAATTCATTAATGATAATAATTAGACGAAACAACGAGTGATCAGAAAAATGTTCTCCTCGTACATATATCATAAATCGGCAATGCCGCGGAATTTTCTTTTAAATACGTGTGTACATATTATGTCAAAACCAGAATCTCCGCCTATATACTCGGCTGTTTCTCTCTCTCTCTCCCCCCCTCTTTCTCTCACCCTCTATCCCCCCCCCTATCATACACACACGCGCGCGCGCGCGTACGCATACGCATACGCATACGCATATGTCCTTTAAGCAAGATTTCCGTGGTCAACAATGAAAGAATGAAGAAACGAGTGACAGAGGCACTTATCCTATGATAAACAATACAGGAAAGACTCTCCGAGACTTTTCCGTTTCTCCCCTTTGCTACTCTTTGGCAGCCGTCGCTTTTTTAAAATATGCGTTTCTGCTTTCGTATTTAAACGGCAACGATAATAACGACAACGAAAACGGCAACAATGATCATAATGACAAGAACATGACGATGACCATGACGACAACGACGACGACGACCACGACCAAGACCACGACCACGACCACGACCACGACCACGACCAAGACCACGACCACTACCACGATCACGACCACGACCACGACCACGACCACGACCACGACCACGACCACGACCACGACCACGACCACGACCACGACCACGACCACGACCACGACCACGACCACGACCACGACCACGACCACGACCACGACCACGACCAAGACCACGACCACTACCACGATCACGATGACAACGACAACGTCGATGACGATGACGACGACGACGACGACGACGACGACGACGACGACGACGACGACGACGACGACGACGACGACGACGACGACGACGACGACGACGACGACGACGACGACGACGACGACGACGACGACGACGACGACGACGACGACGACGACGACGACGACGACGACGACGACGACGACGACGACGACGACGACGACGACGACGACGACGACGACGACGACGACGACGACGACGACGACGACGACGACGACGACGACGACGACGACGACGACGACGACGACGACGACGACGACGACGACGACGACGACGACGACGACGACGACGACGACGACGACGACGACGACGACGACGACGACGACGACGACGACGACGACGACGACGACGACGACGACGACGACGACGACGACGACGACGACGACGACGATTATGGCGGCGGCATCAGCAGCCAGCGAGCAAGGTAGCGAAAATGCGAGACGACGAAAATATTGGATCTATTTCGAAATTCTATTTTGAGGTACACCGGCCGAGGGCCGAGCTACTTACTTTCTTGCTCGTGTGCCGCCGTTTCTGCCACTGCCGCCACAGCCGCCACCACCACCATCACCACCACCACCACCACCACTGACGCTGCAAATGTTGCCACCACAACCAGCAGCAAAGGAAGAGGAAACGACGACGACGTCGGCTCCGACAGTGTGGAGGACCACATTCAAGAAGAAGATAAAGATGAACTAGACAACCAAGAGTGAGACGCCGGCAGTATGTAAGAAACAGATTGAAGAAAATACATAAGCGGTGAAAGAGCTAGAGGATTTTGTTACATACATCCCTACACCACTATATTGCAACCTCATATGAATAGCAATTTGCCATTTTACATATCATTATGTCTATAGCTCTGTACTATGATATGACTTTAAAAAGTCAGTAAGCTTAATTATAGAAATATACAAACACTGTTGCTTACAATTTCTAAAAAAATTTCCTTTTTTCATTTAAGAATAAATTAATTGATTCAATTACTTTTAATAAAAAATCAATGTATTTCTTGAATACAAAATGAAGAATTTTTTATTTATATTCTTCATAATCGAAAAATGCGAAGGAAATCTACATCTTTGAAGTTATTCTGTTTAAATAACATATTATTGCTTTTAATAGTAGTTAGTCGTTTTTCTAAATGTTGAATTATATTTTATGATTTATTATTTTTTATTACAAATATTTTTTTATAAAATTATAATGAATTCATATACAGTTTTGGAAGAAAAACATACACATCCGAACTCTTATAACAAGTTTACTTATGTTTGACATGTACAATCAGAATCTGTTCATTTAATAATAAACACATAATTTCCTAAAGATCTAAATATATTACATAATTGCATATATCTAAATATAAAAAAAAGTAATACAGTTATATAAGTAAGACATTAATTATAACCAATTATAAATTATAATTGTTTGCATTTTTCATCTTCAGTTTTAATGAAATATTTTAATTTTATTGGTATTTCAAAGGAATAAATATAAATTAATTTTTCATAATTCAATCGTGAACAATAAAAAATAGTTTGCTGATGGATATTATATGAAAAATTAAAAACATTCGAAATTCACTTGTAAAATTATTAGAATTTAATACGATTTTTAGTGATTGATGAATAAAGATCAGATAGGACTGTAATTTTATAATTTTTGTATAATACATTACAAGTCTCGGTATTGCCATTGATAATCTATACTTGGAAGCACTCACAAAACTTACGATTCCATAGTCTGTACACACAAATCTTCATTCCAGACGCTTTTATATAGTTGACGCATTCAACGCGTGTGCGCATTCACAGTGTGAGTTCCGTTGGCATGCCGCGTGTGCGCGCGAACTTCACACCCACAATTCGAATCGAGAAAGAAAATATGTTTAAAAGAGAGGTAAAGAGAGAGATATATAATATGGATAGATAAATCTAGAGAGAAAGATAGGAAGATAGGGAGAGTACACGGATGATACACGTCTGGCCTTCCGAGGAGAAGACTGCTTGCATCCAACAGATCAGTCTGTAAGAAAGAGACATAGAGAGACGAAGGAAGCGGGTCATCGATCTGATTGCATTTGTAGAAAAATTGCAATGCAGCTCTTTTTACGGTGCATCGTTTCTACCTGGTAGTGATGAAAATATTTGCAGGAACTTTGCACACATTAAATTATTGTCAAGCCGCTTTGACTTCTTTTCGATACCATTTCTCATGAGAAAAAACACTAATTAGCAATGAACAAATAAGTTATTTTTTCAATTGAAGAAAGCAAACAGGGTTTGAGTTTATAAAGATTTCTCAGGATTGCTTCCAGAAATGACGAGTCTAATAATTATGAATAAAACTATGTTCAGCCTCACTTGTAATTTCACAATAACTCAAATCATAGAATTATTGAATTTATTTCATTATGCATTGTGCATATTACAAGAAAATATTTATTTACTAAATTATAAATTCACTAAATACGTTATAATTAATTACTTGTGTTAAATAGTTTTATAGCATAATACTTAAATATTAATACTTAATATTTATACATAAATATTTACTACATAAATATTAATTGACATTTCAAATCCAAGTTGTTTAAAATAAAAATAAAAATTTTAACTTATTTATAGTTATTAAATTATAAGATATATTTGATAAATAATTTTTAATTAGTTTGGATTAAAAAAAAAATTTATAATAAGTACAAAGCTAAATTTATTTGTAATACCCTCACCATTATGGATTCCATAGGTAAAACTACTATTAAAACATGTTTAGATAGTGACAATATATTTTGCTAAATTTTTCTTTTTGATTTCAAATTTGATACAATTTGTTATAATTCCTACATAAAATCACAATTTGCTGAAATAACTCAGATTCACGTAGTATTTAAATATCAATGAATGATACGTATAAGCGCTGGGAATAATTACATAGTTATTGATTTTCAAGAGGAGTTGCTATAGTCTATTATGACCGGTGGCATGACCAGACGATTGGTGTTTATTTTTCTGTTTAAACTAGTCGATAACTGATTATCGCGTTGATGATCACGTTTACGTTCGGATCTTATTCGGGGAAGTTTTAGTTTCATTCTTGACGTATCATGTATACACGGCGTTAAGTCTGCAAACATTAGAAATAAGATATTTTTAACGACAATCTTTAATACTTGCTTTCATAAAAAATCAAATAATAAAGTCGATGTATTTATACAAAAAATAAAGCGAATTATTATCTATGGATAATTTTCAGAATACTCATTTATTTCAGTTTGAAATATGATATTTTCGAAATTTCAATCATGTATTTTATATAGACGTCTAATATATGTATATATATATATCCTGTATATATATATTATATCCTGAATCGTTATATTTGTACACAAACAAAATTACATACATACACACACGCGCGCGCACGCGCACACAAATTATATCACAATATTCATTTGAAATAAAAGCTTTGATCGGAAGCCAATGCAACGAATGACATTTCAAAATCTATTTCTTGGTTAAATTTTAACTAGTACAAATTACTGTTAATTCTACATAAATGTATTCAAAGTAAAGACATAAACGCTTGTTGTACAAAAAACGAAAAAAATTAAATGAATATTGTTGGACCAAGTGGATGTTTGAATAAGAAGAAGGTTCAATCATCCATCGATTATTTAACGAACAGAATTAAATTAGCTATTAGAGCTCGAGGGCAAGTCCATTAAAATATCTGGCTGAGTTGAGCACAAGTTTGTATATATACATTAAAGGTAATAACGGTGTACGTGTATGCCTTAACGAAACTTGACAGCTTTAACGATAAACTGTAAAATTGGATCGGCCGCGCAACACAAAGCAACGACAAGGCTTCTACCACTCTTGCAATATATTAAAGTATGTGTATAGTCTTTGCGAGGGTGTAGTTGCGACCGCCGACACAGCGACGATGATCGAGTCGTTCATTAACGCGACCCGCGCTTAAAGAGCCGAGTCGCGCCGCCGCGACGAAAGCGTCGCGCAGATTCTGGCGCGAGAAAGAAAAAGGAGCAGCCATTGAGTGTAACGCCGTGCGCCGATCGCCGGCCAACAGATGCACGCGCGCGCACGTACGGAAATACACGCGCACGCCGTCGTGCGGAATTCGCTTGCGTCCTTTTGGATAGTAGCGGTGGTACTCTACCCGGAGTGTCGGCAGCTTGCATGAAATAAAGAGAGAGAGAGAGAGAGTGAGAGAGCTAGCGAGAGAGAGAGAGAGCGAGAGAGAGAGCGAGAGAGAGAGAGAGAGTCGGTGTGTATACTGTTGTGTGCATGTATTTGAGCATGCGTATTTATGTGTGAATATGAGAGAGTCATGAGAGAGAGGGTGTGCGCAAGTAGAGAGAGTGAGAGAGGGAGAGGGAGAGGGACAGGCCTGGCGACGCCGACGCTAATGTGCGTAGTGTGTATACGCACACATAAATCTCCATGGAGGAGCGACAGAGAGAGAGAGAGAGAGATAGAGAGAGAGAGAGAGAGAGAGAGAGAGAGAGAGAGAGAGAGAGAGAAGAGACAAAGTCTCCCGTGCGCTACTCCAATTATATGTAATTTTGGACTGCGCGGAGGAAATGACTTTTGTCTCGATGTCTACGCTGCTGCTCCTCGTATATATGCGTGCACGCAGTTTGAGAATCGACGAGCACCAGCCGCGACCAGAACTTACCGCGTTATGACGATGGTCAGGAGGCGTGCTTTTGCCTTATGGTTAGTAGATGTGGAGGAGAGCAAGTCGCATAAATTTTTCACGTGTGGAGGACTTTGTGCTTTTACCAATTTTCAACTATTATGTAGATTCGATATGGCTGCATTTAATTTCGAGCATGCACTGTTAATTTAATTAATTCTTTTGCGATCATGTATTCTTTATTCTACAATTATCATAACTCTGATTTACAGAATTTCATGCGTAATGAATTTCGAGATTAAACAGTAATGTGATAAAATTTCATTTTGTATGATATAAATATTTTTTGAAGGAAAAATATATTATGTAATTTATATTAATAAACTTGATTATTTATATTTTTAAATTGTTCTTTATCAGTTAATGTTTAAAGGTTGTTCCTATTTTTATAGAAATAGAATTTAGCCGAAATCAGAATGACTTAAACAAATAACACTATAACGTTATATAATTCAGAACTCTTTAGGACAATAAGATTATATTTATCAGCTTTTTCCTTCGTAAAAACAGAACAATAAAAATAAAATAAAAATTGTTATAATACCATTATTAATATTTATAAATCCTTTCCCTGTTATACAGACGTGTAATGTTTTTGTCGTTAACAATATATATATATATATATATTTACTCTGCGATTATCTATATCAGATATAATATTAAAATTTTACATGTTCTTTTATTAATTGTATAACGGTTTTTTTATTATGCACGCAATGACATGATATAATTTGTAAATTTAATTCGAACTATTATTATTCTAAAATATAAGATTTACAGGTTTAAAAAATGATTATTTCATAATTATTATGTAATATACGTGACTATCAGTGGTAACTTTCGTTGTTTTATAATAATATATCAAATATAACTGTCTATTATTTTAATTTTACGTACGAATGATATTTTAAGTTTTTCTAAGTGATATCGTTACTAATTATGATAAGATTATTCATCATTTCTCATCAAAATATTACATATATAAAATAGAATAATTTAAATAAATTTATTTTTGCATAAAAACAAAAGTTTATTTAATGATAATTTAATAATGATAATTTAATAATAAATCAAATTTTGTTTAATGCAAAGAATCATTTTTTCCCTCCAAATACGATAATACTGTAGATTTTAAAATATTTCACTAATTTTACATATATCAGCGTATACAACAAAATTTGTAGTCGATAAATTAATACATTAGCTCTTAGAATTAATTAAGTTTTCTCTGAAATGGAAAGCTTCATGATTTATTTATTCACTGACAATCTAGTGATGAAGATATTAACAAAATATCGATGACTTAAATAATTATAACAAAATTATAATAAATAATCAGGAAATATAACATCTATGCAATATAATAATTAGGCGCCCTAATGTTAAAACTTATTACTAGATATTAATTAGAATAAATTTTGTAATTACGATTATTTTGTCAGATGTAGATAGATCAATAATTAATTTAACATGGCAATGAATTTTACCATACAATCGAAATGCGTAATTATATATCTTTAGGAGATAGAAAAGCATATCAATGTTAAATTTGCTAATTCTTATAAAGGTCCGTCGAAATGATGCCGTACAAAGCAATCTTTTATGTTAAGTGACATTCTAAGAAACTTGTAACGACCGTTAAATCGCGAAATAAATAGGTCCAATACAATAGGTCGTTGGGTACAGGACGTAAATCTATTTAGAGACCGTGGGATAGATTGACTAGGGTGTACTGAAAATTGGAGCGCAATACATAATCTCTAGGTGTAAAAAGAAAACGAGACGAGAAACAAAACGAAAGCAAACACATAGTTGGGCAAAGACGTCGGGTCCGTGGTCATTATCCGGGCTCGACGAGCCGCACGGCAATGCACTTTTCATCGGTCGCTCTAAATCACGCTGACAATGGTGCGATCGACGCTACAAACACGCGCCCAGGCCCTATCCCGCAAGGTGTGACCGATTGCTGACCATTAGCGTTGTAATTGATGCCCAAATGCCGATAGATCGCGGCGGAAATAAAAGCCCCCCAACCCCCTTCCGCGCTGCCATGCCACCGCCCTTCCTCAGCGCCCCCTCGTCTTCTTCTACACACGACCAAGCGTGAAAGTGTGTTATACGGATGCATGAGTCAAATTGCCCGGATACACTAAGCGAGTGCATTACCTTGGGGGTGGCGTGGATTTTCCTTTCGTGATGGGTATCTGAAACAGAAAAAAGGCTAGTGCGATGGAATTTTCTGACTCGCAAGCTGAATCTTGGAAATGCTCGGAGATTGGAATTACGTCGCTCGAACGTGAAATACGTAGCTTTGTAGCGGAGATGAAAATAATTTATTCTATTACATATTGGCTGAGACTCCTATTTACAAGATTATTGATAAAGCTAAATATCAAAGATGTAATACTTGTTTCAGCGTGAAATCGATTGAAAAAGGAAATTTTTTTAATGTTAAAGGTGGATGTTCCAAACACATTAACATTTCAATTCGGATATTGGAAATCCGATAATAATTAGTATTTAGGATACAATATCTAATATTGATTTTCATAATTTTTTAACATCGACTTTTGCCTATAAAATTGCTTCCATGAATCGTTTGTATATTGTTATTCCGGCAACTAATAGCTATGGCATCGTTTCTACTAATGTATTCTGCGAAAGCATCCAATCTACGATTTAAACTCGCCCCTATCAATTAATATTCATGCGCGTAAAAAATGTAATCGCGTGAATCGTTAATTCTTAATTTGTCACAGCGATTCTGAGCTTCGTTAGCGGCGACACTCGCCTGACAAACCAATTTACACGAATGTCCGCCGCATAATGCCAAGGGAAAGAAATTTACAGCCGGCAGGCAATTGCTCCACCTTGATCCAGGTATAAAATTTTGCGGTGTATATGTCATAGCTACCCCGAACTGCAATGGCACGTACGCAGAAGAGTCGCGCGTAGCAGAAGAGGGTCAGGAAACTTGGCGCGCGCGCGCCCCTTATGCGTCGTCGTCGTCCTCGTCGCATAAAGTCCGCGATAATATCGTTCATAGAGCGCAGCGACGGCGGCTGGTAATCCAGTGCGCGCGCCGCTCTTTTGACGATCGCACGGAGAAAGAGAAAGGTGGAATGAGAAAAATTGGTGGGAGGCAAGCCGCGCCGGACTCAACAGGTCGCGCGGACTCTTTCGCTCCGGTGGCCGCGTGTATTCTGCCGCTGGAGTCCACGAGAGTTATCGTAGCGAGTCGAGTGCGCACTCCCCATTCTTCTACTTTTTCCTCATTTTATAAACATTATGAGCGCTCGATGAATATTAATGTCGGCGTACGGGCGATCGTACGGGGACATTAGGGCCCCCGCGCTTGCGTATTCTTTTCGCGTGGCAAGCGTAGCCTGGGCTATTCAAATTTCTTGTTCGTGCTCCTCTTTTGCTCTATACTCCCTCTACACTCTCTTTTCACTTCTCGATATATCTCTCTTGCGAGCAAGCGCTCCCTCCGTTTGAATCTTTTAGGAGTGGAGTTATCACGCGTGCGCTTCTATATGTGTATTGCTCCGTAATTCCCCGGAACTTCGCGGGGGAGAGCCGAAGGCGAATCGAACATGGGACTGCTTCGGGTACGAGATTTGACATTGCTTAGAAGATGTCGGTGCATTCGACTGCCGACTTTATACTTTGTCACTGTAGGCCAGCCTACGTGCTGGGATTTATCCAATCTTCCGTCTCCCTTCCGTAAAGCCAACCGTTTAATTACAATGCACGTCTGCGACCCTGAAGGGGAATGCCTTATCTGAACAAGGAGCTCGTCGCTTTGGATTTTCTCTTTTGGCCGCAAATACTATACAACTTTGTCTTACGTTATTATAGAATTATAGAATCACTACCTGATAAGACCAGCGTGTTTTGCCTTGTTATATTGAATTATTGTTTTGAATGAAATTTATATTCTCTCGTAGTAACTTCGATAATTAATAAAACTAGGTAAAAATAAATCATTAAGGGTTTAATTATTGAATTTCCATTGATTTTCATAACATATAGCATTTTTATGTGGAACATTAAGAACTGAGACGAAATATTCAGGATGTAATTTTTAGCGAAAATCATTAGTTAATCAATTAAGAAATTATTACCAGGCAGAGTCAAGGAAACGTTGTTTCTTACAGAGGAACTGATTGAAGGACTAAATGACGCTGTATAAAAGAGGAATAGCATCGAACAGCTATCTAATACCGTCGCAGGCATGAATTCAAATGAGAAGGCGCATTTGCGAACATTCATTTGGAAAAAAGCGTGAGTTGCGAACGAAACAAATAAAAGTAGCATTCATTAAAAAAAAAAGAAAAAACAGAAAAAAAAGAAAAAAAAGAAAAAAAAGAAAAAGAAGTAAAAAACAGTGGGGGCGGCGGTAGAGAAGGAACTTACGGTGGTCCTTCCCTCGGTTACTAAAGAAAAGAGAATCCAGCGGTAGCATAAAAAGAATAAGAAGGATAGAAAAGGTGGTAGTCAAGGTGGGCAATCGTGGGAGGGCAGGGCGAGGGAGCGGTAGAGTGAGAGGGGACGGTGTTACGCTCGAGCGCGCAACGATTCTTCCCACGTACGAGACGGGCGAACGCGGCGGCGGTGCAGCTACCGCCGATGCCGACCAGCTTCAGCTTTCCGACATACACACAGTGTATTTTGCCGCCTGGTGTATACACATAAGTTCATTCCTAGTTACATATCTTTTTAGAAAGGCTTATCACGGGAGCGTGGCTTGGGCCACGCGCACTGGAGCGGGCGAGTGAGCTATTGAGCATATATTGCGCGCGATAGGCTACGATTTTCGAGTTCAAGGTGTTGCTGCGCTGCCCTGGTGATGACGAGCTCACACGCAACATGAAAGCGAAAAGTTTCGACCAGCTGCGAATCACGCTTTCCTCGCTTTTTCGATTCGGGCTGGCTCTTTGTTTCTGGTGGCCACTGTTTTCGCCCGGCAACTACGTCCACGTGCGTGGCTCCGTCATTATGTATGGCGGAAGGCAAGAAACTATCGGTAACAATGTTTATTGCACGCGTACAATGGCTCGACATTTTAATCTTGTCTTGCTTTGATTTGTAGTATTGGGCAGAAACGTAGGCTACCGAGTTCCCACAGGCTTGCCACTCAAAATGTTTCGCCGTCTTATTTCTTTTATCGGCAGCGGTAAATATGCTTCTGAATAATGAAAGTAGAAGATTTCTAGAACTCTGTATTTCAATTGCAAGAGTAGATAGGCTTAGATAGATTAAATAAGTAATTAAAATGTTTTGTTATGAATTGGCGATAAGATTTTGTATTATTATTTGTAAACACTGCAGGTTTCAAAATGCACTTTATCACGCTTGTATAAATTTAGTAAATACTTATCAAGTTTAGTGGTTATTATATTTTGTAGATAATCAATTTATTTGAAA
>NW_011948413.1:1958375-2069219 GCF_000503995.2 Ceratosolen solmsi marchali
CATTCCATTAATGTATTAAGAATTAATTAAAAACTCGAAATAATGTGTATGTTACGAGTATCTGAAGATCGCTGTTAGTACTATAGAATGAATAGCTACAATACTTTGATTGTAATTATGCACAATGCATCAGGCATAATTAATTAATTATTTTAATGAATTTGGTAAGGACTCTGAATGTCCACATAATTATCTATGTTGATCATATGATTAAATTCGGATTATCGGATTGCTGAAATTTAAATTACATGTTCCATTTGCATAAACGCATATGAATGCAAAAGCTTATGTACATAATACTAATAAAATAGTTAAACATAATTACAAGTCGAATATTTGATTAAATAACTTTGATACAAATAAATCTTCCGATTACAATGAAATTTTAAATTCAATTATGAAACATGCAATATATAATATAAATAATATACGTTAAATAAACTTTTTCCTAATAATAATTAACGTTATTTAACCACATATATATCACTGTAATAAGTAAAGAAAATTTTATTCAAAATATAAAAATATAGCTAATAATTGTATAGACACATTTCATTCATTTACTCTCCAAAAAAGAAGCATTAAAAATGGCTATATCTTTCGACTCGTTCACAATTACGTACTCAACAAAAGTTGTGCTTCTTTCTTATCTCATGCAACGTAATGTCGTTATAATATCCGTCGGGTTTCTACCATTTTTACGGTGGAACTATTAAACGGACTCTAATACAGTCAGCATAATTTTAACATAATATTAAACTCTATTGTTGATTATAAGCGCTAAGATACACAATGTAAATACAAAACGAGAAAGAGATCCGGATATGGAACAAATTTTTTGTATTGTAACATTTTTATTTGTATTCGCGCATACAAGCTTACTTTTGGCCGAGCTGATGATGCCTTATTAATATAAATAAAATATTCTCAAAGATTCTATTAACATATTAAATTCGAAAAATATGTAAAGAAATTTAATATTATTTGTACACTAAGAAGAGGTGCGCGAACTTTGCATACAAGATACATATCATGGTATATACAAATTGTAGACTATTTGATATAATGCAGGGTAAAGAGATTAATAAAAAATTTTATTTGTATTTAAATCAAGTTTAATTACTAAGATATATTATATCCATATCCATCCATAGACATTTAATAATACACATTATTACTCTCTATATTAAATTTAATCTATTACTTTATTTTTACCATATCTTATAAATATATATTTCAATTTAAATATTATGAGTGTTTTAGGATTTTTTTTTATTGAAATAAACAATTTATTCAAAACTATTTAAAGATTCATTTTAATTTTGTGCTTACCATTAGTTTTGATGATTTAATAAAGATTTTTTAATCAATGTTTTTTCATTAGTTCTAGTTTAAAAAGTTTATATATCTAGAGATATGATAAGAATGCGCGCATCGCACTTTATATACTCAAATTTAAGTAAAAGAATTCTTTGTATTGGCAATGATATAAACCAGTTCAAACCAAAATTACAAATTGTAATAAATTTAAAATGTGATTAATGACCTTACATACTGAAGTTATAATATGATGCATAAATAAGCATTCCCAATTCCCAAGGAAGATCTTTAAAATCACCTATATGTATAACAGCTATAAACGATCGACGACGTAAGAAAAAAAAATGCGTAAAGTCAAATATTTGTCGTTAAAGCATCTTATAATATCGCTCATAATTCCTTCAAGATACGCGGCCACTCATTCTCTACATTCCACCTGCACAATTATTCGTCTATATGTGTGATGCTGTTGTACGCATGCACAGAAGGCAAAGGATAGCCGGGTTTCCTACTACTGCATAATATTCACTCTCATCCCAACTTATTGTCATTCTCGTAGGTTGATCGACAGCCACGGTGTCTAAGGAAGAACACACATACGTGAAAATTGTTGAGGACTCGCAATTCTTCATCCGTACCTTTTACTATTTATTTTTCACTAGAATTTTTGTGTTTTTCATTCTTATCCTGCGATTTTTCCAGCAGTGCGTGTCTTAAAATAATGTCCCACTTAACCGGGCATATCGATTTTGATGTGATTTTTAATTGTCGTTGTGCTAATTTTCTATATACCACTGTTTTTTTGCGATGGGAATCATAGTTTTGAATGATACCTTCAAATATCCGCAGATGCACATTGACTCTTAAATTACTAAAAGTAAGAATTTATAGAAATTATGTACTTTCACATTAAAGTGGAATTATGGGTATCTTCTTAAGAATTTGGTATTTAATATAAATATCAATTAAAAAAAAACAGTATTGAACATTGTTATTTCATATATATATCTATAATATCAAATAAATATGATATTGTTAGAAATACTTTATTTATATATGTATGAATTATATATAATTAATTCTGCTAATAATTTCTTCTGTTTTACAAATTATTTCTTAAATATGAAAATGAATACAGAGTTTAATTTCAAAATACAGCTTACTTCAAGCACGTGCTTTATACTATTTGGTACATTAAAATATAATGCATAATTAAACTGAAATAAAAAATTTTTATTACGCTTTATTCTAGACTATTCTCAAATTGTCATAGTTTAATATCAAAATTGCTTACATTTAATGTATTATACTGGCTAAATCGGTACGAATACATATATCTACATGTCAGCGTATTTCAATTGAAAATTGAAAACATATTGCTAAACAATAAAAAAATTTTGTAATTATTTACATGAGAAGCAGTTCCAAAATCAATTGATATTCTTGGTAGATTATAGAAGTAGAATTATATCACGCTGTCAATATAACATAAAAAAATCAAAATGAACTGCACACTCAATTTTCGAATTATTCATTCTTCCTCTAATATTTTTTGCCACTGTACGAGTAATTACGTATGCGATAACGACCAGTCAATTTCTCTCGCGTGAAAAATCTTGTCGCATTCAAATGGAGGGCGTGCAGAAATTCATCCAGCATCGTTTTTCACGCAGGCTTGCGGTGGCGGCAAGTGACCCTCCTCGCATTTAATTCCCTCGCATTCCTCACAGCCCCACCTCATCCTATCTTCCTGCTTGGCTTTGCTCACATCCCTGGGAGATTAATAGAGAAGACATCTCACACAAGGCTTGTCGCCGTCCGTAAATAGACTGATTGATGAAACGGCGTTTGTCGCAGGTGCTGCATTTACGGGGCCTGGGGTTCTAGAGATGCGGATCCATTCGATATGCCTTACGGATATGCTTAGGCGCGTTCGCCTTCCGTCCGGCAGATAATTGTTCCCATATTCGTAAGTACGCGTGATAAGATAGCATGGGGAGAGGTCAGATTGAAGCGGACAATCTGCAATGGCGTCACTTCTTCTTTGCGCGAGGCTGCTTTGAAAAGAGAACTGATGTCTATGTGTGAGCCTAATCAGCGTGATTGTGTGCATACTATCGTACGTCGCCAATATTCTTTTACTTTAGTGATTTCTTGCTTATCCGATTATACTAGTATATCATATAATACAACTTGGACTAGCTACTTTTCTAAGTAGAGGTTGTTGTCATTTCTTGCGTTGTATTGTTTTATTACTTTTATTTTTAATCAAAAGCCATTGTGCATTCATAATCGTGATGAACTATTATAGAATTTATTGAAAATTTTGACAAGTACTGTACGCTGCAAAATTAAAAACAAAACTTTATTAAGCTATAGTTACATAAAATGACATTCAATATTTCACGAATAGTTTATTTAATACGAAACCTGTTCATATTATAGGAACTCATGTATTCGTTGAATAAAAATATTTAAAATATTATAAATAACGTTATAAAAAATATTAATGTACGATTGTATAAAAATGTTAAAATATGTATAGCTAGAAATATATAAGTATATATCGCAATAAATAAATACCTAGAAATATATATCTTATTATAATGAATCAATTTTACTGATTCAACTATTTCTAACGCATACAGAATATAGTCTCTAAATATGAATAATTTACAATAAATATTGTTGACTTTAGACATTTTAATATGACATTTAAATTGCAAAATGCATTACAATTTTAAAGAATTACAATTTTGTCGTCGAATAATTTTACATTGTTATTCAATCTATAATACATCATGCATATATTTACTTTGAATTTCCAATATTTTTCAATAAGTATATTTGTTTCACCTAAAATTTGAATTCCAAAATATCGATAATACATTTCTTAGATATTGTGATTAATTACTTTCAATTTCATCTTCTACCTTAATGCAGAGCTGAATCGATTTTCATAATTAATATTACAATGTTTATATCTTATAATAGAATATTTTAAATATATATTTATTTGACTATGAAATATGTTAAATTTTAATAACAGAAATAAATTTTAACAAGATATCATACATTTCGTATGTTATACATCATACTGTCACTTTCAAAAGCTTATTTTAAATTGACTTTATTTATTAACTTATTTAATTATTATTTAAAAAGTGTGAACATATTGCAGTATACTTATAGGTAGATGGAAAATTTTAAAGCCTCTACAATGCAATGGAACTGTAACCCAAGTCATTTAAATAAAATTGAGCTGGGATTATATTAAATAATATAATTTGGTATTCGTTCACTTGAACTTTTCTATTTTCATTCATTTGCATCAATACTAGTGCATCATCTAATACACGGATATTTTTTCATATATTTAACCACGATTTTATTCCAAAGACAATTACAATAATTTCGAGCTCTCGGCAAACGAGGCTCGACCATCAGCAACAGCAGCAGCAATAGCAGCAGAAGTAGCAGCATGTTTAGACTCCAAGCTCTCTTTTTATCCGGTGTCGGATTTCATTGGACGCGCATCGATCGCCCACATGTATGCCGTTCATTTAGAAAACAAATCGCATTGTCATTATGTATAGATTTTTTGTGCATGTGTTAGCTAATGGCGCGTGTGCACCCATACGGCGTCGAAGCGTACACAGGCATATCGCGCTTCTTTCTTATGCAAGTCCAGACACTCGCACTTCGTGCTTGTTCATTCACGTTTGCGATAAAAAGTATGAGCCATTCGATGTGGGCGTCCGTAAACACGAGGCTGCACTTGTTCGATTTCTTATCTGAGAAAATTAATTACTTTATTCTTTTGCGGAATTCATGAGTTCAAGTGGGATAGAGAGAACTTTTAAAGTTTTACTAGCGTTAATCCTCTACTTTTATGTTGAGTGATAATGATTTTTAATTTTTATAGCTACTGAAGCGTATATTTCTTGCTTTTCGATTCGCTGCAACGCGTAGATCTATAAAATGATAGTACAAGATACCGAAAGTTGATATATTTTATGTTGAATTATCTGTTGTAAAGTGCTAATGGAAAGAATAATATTAAAATGATCGATTACTTTCGTACAATCTATTACATATCAACATTACTATACAAAGCATAGAAAATATTGAAACTAAGATGTAGCTAAATAAAAACGGTAAAATTTGATTATGTAATATTTGTAAATATATATGTGTTATATGATCATTATGTCGAGTGCTGGAAATAGATAATATCCAATCGAAAATAACAAGATAAAATATTAACTTAATATAGAAGTCTATGAAACTTTAAAATTATTATAAAAAATATAGAATCAGTATTGAATTCAATTTTATACAGTACTATCCATATATTGCGTTCGTTATATAGATACTATCCGAAATCACAAGATAGTGGTATGTATAAAAAAGACTACACTTTCCGCGTAATTTAATCAACTTGAACTACGTTTCATATTGAGTACGCGGATGAAATTCGATTTTGTAGCTATAAACTTTGCTCGTTAATTATATGACATATATTGTACACATAGAACTTTCCCTTAGTCACGAAGTTCATGACATAGCATTATTCTCGCCTACATTAAGAATTTCTATAACCAAAAAATTAAATTCCCATTGCATCAAAGCACAAGCACCAAAGTATGAGAATCGAGGATGTCCATAATATTGTCCCTAGATACTAATTACAAATAACCACGAATTTTGGCATGCATTCTGTCACTACGATCAAATTGTGAGACATCCGGATTTCAGTATGTAGCAAGATAGGGGGAGAGAGAGAGAGAGAGAGAGAGAGAGAGAGAGAGAGAAATGGAATGAGAAGAGAAGGAGAAAGAGTGAGAATAGATCACGTCGTCGTAGCCATGGGTAGAGGAGATGTATGTGACGGTGGGAAGGAATATCGCGGGCATTGTACCATTGATAAATAATCAAAATCATGCTTCTTGGTTTCTTTCCTCCCAGCTGGGTCGCAGTGACGTTCTTAAAAACGGGCGCTTATATTCATATAAGCGCGTATACTCGTACATAAACAGTATAATGCCGATCACCCTAACGGCCATCTGGGTGAAGTTTAATGACTCGAGACAAATAGGTATTAGCCTTGGAGCCGTATGAGTGAGTGGCTCGTGTCGTGTCATACCGTCATCCTTGCGGATATTCACAATGTATTGCCTTCGTTGTTGTGGAGGCAATGTCGCAGTACGCCACGAAGAGTCAATCGTCGTTGTGGTTTTACTTAGAATGGCTTCCTAACCTATAGGAATAACACGGCACGGTATAGGGTTAGCACGGTCGATAGTCGCGATAAAGCTGTTAATGCTCGTTTGCGAAATTCATTAGGCCATTTTAATTTTATCTTACAGTTAGGAATTTCTCGAACGTATTAAAGCAGATTTTCCGAGATATTTATAATATCGTTAAATCTTTATTTAATTTATAATTTGAGCAGAATAAAGATCTACTTCTATTAAAGTTAAGTTTTTCATTTGATTCGTGTTTTTAAGCACAAATTCTTCGTGCAATTACTAAGTTGAATTTTCAATTTCTTTATGAAATTTAATATTGAAGGAAATGTTTACATAATGAATACTAATATGTGAGTTAGTTAACAGTTGTGCTTATTATATTAAAAGCAATTGGTTAAAATCTAATGAATTTCAAAATACTCGCTTATAAGGGCATGTTTAGAATAAGAGATCATTTCAAGCAATATTTAGTGCTTGAAACATAAAAATAAAGTACTACACTGCCATTTGAAGTAACCACGGGCGAGCCCTTCGATACATGAATTTTCAATTTTCAAGTATCATTAACATTAAATAATGCAAAGACATATGCTACTAACGAAAGCCTCATTCCCTATCATTAGCATCCAACAAATAATCATCCATTAAATTATCCAACCCAAGTTTTCCCTCAGAGCTCGCAATAAATGAACGACTCATTAATAGAATATCAGAGAATTCAAAATAATCAAGCTGCTCGTCAGAATTCGTTGGCGGTCGAAGAGACGCGTCAGTCACATTTGAAATTGCATGCAAAACCGCCCGAATTGTTAGCGAGGGATCGATAATATATTCATCACACTACCACGGAAGCGCCCTGCGATTGGGGCCCCAAGATACATACATAACCAACGAAGGTAGAATAATCCGCGTGTGGAATGGCGACTACGCCGAGAGGAAGTAAGGTCTAGTGATGCCCGCAAACGAATTCGTGCCGTCCGACCGAGCGCGTCCTATTCCCTCGTCCTCGCTCTATCGAGCTTTGGGTGGGCCTTGTACGGGCCCAGCAGCCTCATCCATGGCAATGAAGCCGTTCCTCGGATATACGAGAAAGCTATATTTTGGGGTTGCCACAGCAAATTCAGTGACTCAATGTTCCATCTTGTGCTCCTTAACAGTTAGGCTCTACAATTTCGTGGTTTTTGAGACAAAAAGTTTTTAGAGTTTTGACGACTGGAATAACGACTTAAAAATTAAACTGATATTAAAATAAAATTGTGATAAATTCTTCACGCTGAATCGAAATTAAAGTGGCTGGTTACGTGAAAGTAGAGCGACTGACTTTAGTAATGGGCGTGTCTCGTTAACCAAGTCGCGTTGATTTTCTTAAGTTAATACTGATACATGTATAGTAAACATAGTATCAATATCCAGAATTGGCATAAGCTTATAGCTCTAAGCGTAATAAACAACCACAACGGATAGGTTGTTAATTGCTAACCATTCAGGCGATAAACTTTCCGGCCAGGCACTCACCATTACTTTTTCAATAATTTTTTAATAACTTCATAATCGCCGAATATAGAATTTAACGGAGAAGTTCCCCTCTAAGCCTTGTGTTCGTTTAACAATTTTCACTCTTACGCAAGTAACGGCAATACATGCGGTGTTTTAATTGAATTAATTCGATATTATACTTCGTTGTATACAAATATTTCGCAAGTCATTGAAATTAAGGAAGAGTATCTTGAGAAGAGTATTGATACAGAAAAAAACTTAAGATTAAAATATTTTTAAAAACCATTATATTAATATGAGCACATTAAGGAAGTATAATTTTTACATACTCTGTTAAGATTAAAAAGTAGGCAATATCCATACACTATATTGTTCTGTATATCATCGTTCGTGCCCTGATTTGATTTGAAAATGATAAAGACAATGTTGGGGAAAATTACGACATTTGATTTTGTCGTATCGATGGGAAGTATGCGAGTTAAAGAGACTCTTCGTCTGAGCCACTGCAATTATTTTTATGACATTCGTATTCTATGTCTCAGATAATTTTGCTACTTTTTACATTTTTCATTAATAGTTTTTATTTTATATATTTTTACGCTCAATTTTTTAAAATTTTAATCAACTCCAAAAGGATTCTTTATTTCTGCAAAAACAATCGCTTATCGTTTCAGTGCGTTTATTAGTGCCAATAATGGGCCGGAGAAGCGAATGGAAAGCATTATTCAATGGATGATCGATGAGGTAATTAAAAAAAAGTATTTATTATTATTTCAATAGAAAAAAAATGAATAATAACTTCAAATTTAAAGGCAAATGTATATTAAAAAGTGACTGCATTGTAGTGGTAGATGAATAAAATAGTGACATCATGCCGATCGGTATGACAGTTTTGACATTGTAATTAGTAACTTTACAAACTGGACTAATACTGATACAACAAGCTAGGCTCACTATGACGGATCATACGTTCGCAATAGATTGACATAGAGTATTGTTGATCGGCGAAATGTGTATTTAGTCATTGTGAGCCGTGGAGGAGGGGCCGCGTTTGAGCCTTGACACATTTTATAACTACAATGTCTTAGATCTTAAGTGTGTACCCTCAATCGCCTCGTGTACACATCAGGGAATGGCATAATAGCCAGAATGAGAATTCAGCTTCAATTAACTTATAGATTCACCATGATGGGGTAAATTATAGAGAGTATTACGATGCTGCAGGGCGGGTGGAGGAGCGGGAAATACTACGTTGCAGTTCGCATAAAAGCAATTCTCTTTGCTCCTTAGCGCCTGGTGCGATCGGCTCGTAAAATATTCCCACATATGCAAATTTTTATAATAGATATGGGGCTTGGCGGGATATCGCTTCATATATGTAGTCGTATTTATTGCACAATCATAACTTTACGATCTATGTTTGACGTTTTATTGATATTGTTCTTGTTGTTGTCATGTTTGTTGTTGAGACTGTTGATATTATTGTTATTGCGGAGTGATTTCATTTGGTAACGGAAAAATGAGTAATATCGGATCAATAAGTGTAGTCACTGTCTTTTTATGCTTTGAGGTCACACAGTAATAAAACGAGAAGTGAATGATAAATGGTATGTGAAAGAAGGCACAAATCAGGAACATATCGTTTTATGGTACACTTTATTATACAATTTTATAAATGCATATTAATCTTCAGTCTACATAAACAATATTTATTTAATCTAATACACTTTACATAGAAGGCTTTCTGTTCGTACTTTTTCTGAAGCTAATTACAGCATTTGTTTTTAAATAATGGTTTTGACAAGTTGAATAAAAATCAATTAATTCTAAACGAGGATACATTGTTTATTTAGCATATGATGTATCAACATGTATTTTTAAGATGAATGTCAGTTAATCACTATCTAATGTATTAAGATTAGTAAATTGCGTCATATTTTATGAAAGAATTTAAAAATATTATGACATGCAATAGCCACGACTTTATTTTTGTTTTTTCCATATTGGCATATAAAAATTAATTGAAACTTTCCCAAAAATCATTTAATCTCAAATTATGTATTCATTATGTAACTTTATAATGAATAAATAAATATAATGTACATACATTATAAACAACTAAAAAGTTGAAACTAAAATTAATTGTTAAGTAATTATGATTAGTAGCAATTATACATGTGTATAAATTTAAACAAATGTAATTGTATTTATACAAACATTATTTAACAGATAATTAATATGTGTTCTTTTTTACTTTAAAGATATCAATTTCAAATGCCAATCTAAAAATATTGTCTTGTTCATTAATATTTACCACTTTTTTTCTAAATAATATTTATTCGACATTACGTATAATGCAGCAAATTTATTGGAGATAATATATTCATTCATTATCAATCATTCTTGTTTTGTGCGCTTTAAATAATTTAATATAAATATTATATAAATGTTATATAAATATTATATAAATGTTATATTTTCCTATCATTTTTTCTAATTAGTCTTCTAAAGTCACCTAATTATATAAAAATATCAATAAAATACAAAATAAATTTTGACATACATGGCTAGTACTAATCTGAATATACGATTTTATATTTCAAGGATTACAATTTGTAGAGATTTGAAGGGCTCTTGTTTATTAAATTAGGACAAAATAAATCCTCTCCTGTTTGGATATAGAATAACTAATAACGTTATACACTAATAAATTTATCTCCTCCTGAATTTTTGTTTTTATTGATATATGTTATGTATTTTATCAGCCAAATCTAATAATATTTTTTTTTAATATAACATTAAATTTATTTTAAAAAGTTCATAATGTCTATTGTAAGAATATCCAAAGATATATAACAATTGTCGTTCTAATTATATAATTTTTTCATTTTTGTGATCTTTCCTCTAATTATTCTACACGTGTTATACTTTAATAGTATTAAGATAGCGAAGTTGTAGCCCTCTAAATCTAATCTAAATGAATGTAGTTAATGTATTGGTATTTTTATAATTGTATGTTTATATACCTATTTAAATATAAAGAAAAAATCATATAACAATAACATAAATTCTCAATAACATGCCTAAATTTTGAAAAAAATAATTTAGAATTTAATAAAATTTATTAATATCGATCGACTTATAATTGATTATCAACTTATCACGTTACATTTTCCAATCACTAATCAATACAGTATGAAATCTAATCTGTTAATATATTGACCCGAAGAAGTTATGATTCCTGCAAGCAAACTTTTACAATATGAAATTGCGATATGTGTAATAGATGATACTATTTTTTCTAAATTAAATTTTTTATTACTATTTTATATACATTTTTCATTTTTATTTTGCATAAATTTTTATTTTTGTCAGGATATCAGCAAATAATATATGTAAATAAAATTTTGTATTTTAATAAGTTAAATAGGAACGAAAATGATGTATATGTCTTTATATTTTATTATGAATGATCATTATTATATTTTATTATATAATGAAGCCGATATTTTGAATTTTATTACATCTATTAATAAACATTTAATTAATAATTGTTATTATTGGATGAAGAAATTAATTTCTAATAAAATATTGTAAGATTTAGTTATTTTACGACAGATAGAGAAATTCTATAACATTAATTAACTTTTAACAATTTATTTTAGATGTAATTATAAAAATCTTTATACAATAACTGTATTTAATAATTTCAGTTACATATATTTTCATTAATTATATTCATAAATATATTCTCCGTCGTAATGAATATATTCTATATTTTGTATACACTCTATATATACTTGGTATTTTATGTAAAAACTAAATTACGAAACATTATGCAACCCGGATACTTCACTTTAACTTCTATTTCAAATCTATTATACTTACTACACACATGCGCGCGCACACACATGCATTTAATGTGTACGTACATATTTGAAAATTATATATAAGGATATAGAAAGAGCAGGACATGTAATTGATGTTACTGAAAAGTTAAAGCAATATTTGTATAGTGCGGCTATGCCTTCCTACACATACATCTTAATTATTACCAGTTGCAAAGGACACATAATATATATTTAAAAATTAAGAAAAAATGATAACTATGAGTGCTTAATTATTTATATTAATAAGAATATTTACATTCATATATAGTGAATTATTTTAATGTATTTCTAATTAGACACTGAAAAAATATAATATTTTATTTAAGATAATGATTTATGAATTTTTATGAACGTATTTGAATGGAAATATTTTGTTTGAAATGTAACTATATGTAATTATTATGCTTTTGGTAAATTACATCTACTTATTCGTAATTTGGTTTAATATAATTTTGTTACATTATTCCGAATGGAAATACTTTTTTCATCATATTTTTTTGAAAATTTTACAATTTTAATCATTTTTGAATTGATAACGTATTTGTTAAATAAATTTAATGTAATTGAATTACTGATCTATTGACTATTGACCATTTTTGATAATGAAGTAAAGGATTTCTCAAAATTATGCGAATAATTTTTTGAATAATAACTTATTTTTTTGAGACAATTAACAGTCTTAAATTGATTTTGAAGTAAATTAATATTTGATAGATGTTAAATGCTTGAAATACTTAAACAGTAATTCTCATAAAAATAATTTTATTTTAAATAGTATATTTATTCATAAAGTCCAATTAATTTAAAATAATGAGTACATATTTTTCTCATAGGTCTTTGTGGATGCTTCAAACATGTGAGCCTCTTAAATATTATTGTTATGGTAGTTGGTCGTCATGTTGGAGTCTGTTGTAAGCCAGTTCTAACATCGTAAGTGCGCGTAAATGCAGCGTATCGCGTGTAGCTACGAACGCTTATACGACTTTAGCGATTAGCATACGGCACCGTATATTAAAAACATAAAAGTAGGTACTGTATTAAAGCAAATTAATGTGATCGACATTATAAAATGAAAGTGGAAAACACGAGATAAGTGAGTTTGTGCAGCTATGCGATCACACCAACCAATCTTTAATAAATCAGTATTTTATTATTTTTATGAAGCAGTAAGTTGATAGAAAATAAATTCTTTTTTTGTTACTATTCATAATAAATAATCATTTTATTTATATTAAAAATGAAAAATATTTTAATATAATGATTAATACATATTACGCGAAATGATAAATAGAAATAAATACTTTCCATATCTGGTGTCGTTTCAATTGTAATAAATACATAAAGCTAAATTCGCTCGTAGGTAATTTATAAAATATCATCAATATTATGAGAATATATATTAGTAGAATAACGAATGCTATATTGTAATAATAAATGAATGTGTAATAAATAGATTAGGTGATATGAAGATATTAATTGTTGATTTTTTTATGTTTCAAACCATGCATTACGTATTTTATAAAATATCACTTTCGCAATATTAACACTTGGCACTAGAAATAAAATTCATTAAAACATAGTCGTAATGCTATTGATATTTTTATCTTTCGAACATTGCGTGCTAAAAGACTAGATAAATGCTTTTTCAATTTTGTGCTGGGAAATATGAGCTCGGAGACCTATTAAAACATAAGATAATTGGCTGAAAGCTGGGGCAAAGTTAATCACTCTTTGCGAAATTAATTAAGTTCATTGCGCCGATACAAATGAAAATATTTCTCCGACAGAATCGTTCAGTAAAAAGGTAAACTCTCTAAAACTTCAGTGCAAACGTATACCCTCGGGCGCCCATAAGCCCCCGTACCTCAAGACTTTCGGGACAATTGTATAAGCGGCCGGCATAACGAAACGCCGAGCCAAACGCGGGAGAATATCGAGGCACAAAGTGTGTTCCAGAGAGCAAAGGCAATTTATCCCAGGGGCTTGACGAGCGTCAAGCGCGAAAATTAATTTTGTTCACGGTGACGTAAAAGTAACTTTATTAGCTGCAACGTGTATGGTGTTCTTGCCGCGTTTACAAGTGTAATAAAGCGCGGATCTGACTTGCGCGGACCTCCGGCTTTATGAAGGGTCTCGCTGTGAAACTCGCGGACTGAATAAATATTACATCTCTTAATGTCACGCTATTGTTGTGGGGCGCAAGATATAGGTCGGTCTTAGCGAAAAGTGGCAACTTGTCGAGTCATCCATCTCTTTTATTCCTATCCCTATACCTTTTTCCCGATTGTCCACTTTATGTGTATTTTGTGGATTCTTTTGAGCATTCAAACCGGAATTTTTCTAGTTATATAAATATATGAGCGATCCTTTAGATAATAAAGTGTTCATAGAATAAATTATCTTTATCAAAACAAGACTGTAAGTAATGAGGGAAAACATCTTGTTACAGCTAATTAAACTGCACACTTAAAGCATTCTTTACAACCTTCACCTCAAATATCGAAAGCAAACCACTCGTTTTAGTATTAATTCAACTGTCTCTCAATTGCTGTTGGTTAATACCAAAGCACAATTTATATACTACGCTTAATTAAATTTTAAACAAATAGTCAGCTTAATTCCTCATTTAAATTTTTATACTATTGCATTCATTGCGTGTCGTCATATTTGCTCTCGCGCATCACGTATTATCATGGCCTTGCGCAACACAAGGAGCGAGCTCCCGGTGACGTTCCTCTCTAGCCCGCTGGAACTTTCCTCGGGGAGTCAAGCGACGCTCGTTTGAAAGCACTGCGCCGCGACCCAGATTCTAGTCAGTGCGATTAAATGTCACGCGCCACGACATCATCGCTATTGCCTCTCGCTGCTGCTCAACAAAAAAGAAGATCAGCGCTGAAAAAATTGATCCGCGTGAATTCATCCTCGCCTTAGAAGCACCCGACGCCCCGGACACGCTCCACTTGATCTTACCGAGATCTGGGTCAGATTAGCGGAGCTTACACGATACGCTTAAGCTGCTCCGCGGAAGACTCATGGACTGAAGGATGTTTCACTCCTTGATATTTCAAAGAACCGAGCTACGTCGTCGATTCTATGAGAATAATTTTAATGTAATTTCTGTTGGTATTGGCTGGGCATATTGATATGTTGAAATAAAGTTCGTTCAGATGTGTGTACTTCTTATATTATCATAGAATTGTTGATTTATTTCTTTATTTTCTGTATATAATTTATTCTTAATTATATTATTAAGAATTTATATATGTAAACATTATAAATAATAGTCGATGAGGCATTAAATTTCAGTGAAAGATTTCGATAAAATCGTGTAATTCTACACCTTTTTTCATCATTTTTATCATTCTTCATTATTCTATTTTTAATATATTTTTATACTTTAGATACTAATAAATTTGTCTTATAGTCTTATATATTATGGAGCAATTAATAATAGATTGAATAGAAAATAAAGATTATTATTGTACAATAACAATAATTTCAGGAAAATGAAAAGTGCTATAATCATCAATTTATAAATAGATTAACTTCGTTAAAATAGTATTTATAAGATAGATTTAATAACCGAGCATATACTTGCTATGTTTCAAGAAAAATTTATCATATAATTACATTTGAATGCAATAAATTTTTAATTCTTCTTATTTTATTATTTCTATTCAAAATTCATTTAATTTTACCCCGAGAAACTTGTGAGAGGAACGTGCGTTGAAGTTAATTGTTAACTATTTAGGTACCCTCATTCGCATCTCGTTTTACACTTATGTAAGCTCTCAACATCTTCTTATCCTACTTTCATTTCAGATTTTTTTTATTTTCCACAGCTTGGACTAGTTTTTTCTTCACTTTTTTTTAAGTACATAGAAATGGTGATCAACGCGACAAATTTTCTCCTCATACTTACAGCGAGAGTCTGAAATTGGTCGATCTTAATAGATCGATATGTCTATTGTCCACATTTGGAAATACAAGTTCTGAGAAATAATTTTTTCTGTATTGGCTTCTAATTTCGTGCTACTTATTCTTGAGATGTTCTTTTATTTGTTTTTATTATTTTAATTTTCCTTAAAGTTACCGATCCTACGAGGCAATTCCAATTTTCATACGCGATATATTATAATAAGTATTTAAATTAATTTAATAATTTATTTAAATTTTTTTAAATACCTGTATAGCAACTAATTATATATGTATTCGTTTATATTTAAATACCATAGATCGTCTTTCACAAATAATATTTAAAATTAAAAGCATAAGAATTTAAAAATAATTTTCTCAATGACAATCTGTTAATAATAATTTATTTATTTAATATAGTAATTAACAAAAAAAAATCGTAGGGTAAATCGATATTTATTTCTAATCAAAATTTTAGCTACAATTATATTTTCGTATCTTTTTTCCTGGAAAATCTGTAAGAACACGATTCAAGAGAAACTTTTGACTTTCTCTTTGCTGTGGTTGTCTATCACTTCATTCGTCTAACCAATACATAGAATGAATATTATTCTTTAATTTGACTTGATATAATGATGATGATAATGATAATAATAATAGTAATACTAATAAAAAAACAATAACTACAGAAACAACAAATATTACCCATAGATGAATAAATCCAGCCTTGTTTTCATAGTTCAAATCGATAAACTACCGCCTAATTAAATACCGAATCACTTTAAACAGACATAATTCAAAATTATTTTAAAAATTATAACTCTTTAGTTCATTAATGTAAGTAAAAAATAAAATCAAATTAATTTATATATGTCTAGAAAAAAATAATAGATTTGCCGAATATCTATATGTAGTCTATGTAAGTTACAATAAAAGACCTTAAGCATTAGAAATAAAGGTCGATTTACTTCATTAATTTAATTTTTAATTAATATCATTATTTTATGAATAAATTAATTTAATTAAAGATAAAGTAGTCAAGCATTATAATCACAAAATTATTATCGTTAGATAATTTAAGACTATAATGCTATCTCAATCTAAATTTACAAATTAAGTATGTAATTACCAAGGTATTTGATGAAATCTTAAGTAGTTTTATTCAAACTAATAATTCAAGTCTTAAATTATCTATAAGCTATATTTAAAAAATTGTTGAAACAATCTTGAATGAATCAATAATTATAAAAATTAATTTCTTATCATATTTACATACTATATTATGTTTCTTCTATAGTAGTTAAGAGCCTAACATTTAATGAATATTTGCAATATCGATTCTTATTAGAATTTATTTTAAATTGGAACCCATAAGAATTTATAAATTAAACTTTCATCGAAAATTAAATAAAAGCAATTATCCTGATTGAACTAAAACACTCTCTTGTCCGTCTTAAGTCCATTATTAAAATTAACATTCGAATATGTACAGATTAAAATTAACATTAAAATTCTTAGTAATTGGTAATATTATAAATAAATTAGTTTTAATAAAAAATAGGTTTTAAATTTATATTATATGTATATACAAAAATTTTTATGGAAAGTTTCAATTGAATTATGGATTATGAGAAGCGACTGTATAATCATTTATCCTTAATAAAAATTAGTATCATACATAAAATTTTGAAAAGTTAGTTTAAATACCCATTATAGTATCGTCTAATTAAATTACGAAGATATTGGTTGTATAGACATACCAATAGATAAAGCTAGCCTTTGAAACAGCTTGCGTTCATAACTTTAAATTAACGATCATCGTTTACTGTGCATTAGACTGAACAATAATCCCAAAATCTATGTACTGTCCTATATATATATATATATATATATATATATATATATATATATATATATATAACAAAGTTGCAATAAATATCGGTATCACGGTGTTCAATAATTGCAAAAAAATTTCAATTATGGCAAACGACCGAACACCCATCGTGATCAAGTATCTCTAGTTGCTCGATTACTCCTGTCTTTATACTCCACAGTTCCTAAGTTTGAAAACAATTTAATAGCTTTTCAAGAAGGTGATGATGGGGAAAAGTAACTGGGCGTACAAAAAAGTCGTTACAACTCTTGAAACGCTTAGAGAGATTTGATGACTCCACAGTGGTCGGTTGGCTCATCGTTTCTTCATCTATTCATCCTTTATCTCTTATCATGCCATTTCCTTTTCAACTCTCTTCAAGAAGATTCTATTTCTCTGATTCACAGGCTCTTTTTGAAATCAACTTGGTCTGTACTTTAAAAAAGATGGCTAGTTGAATTGGCACCTTAACGATTTAAATTCAAACTTTGACGTCGTATAAATTAACATCTGCATAAATATTTAAATCGCTTATTTATTCCTTAAACATAATTTTACAAATTATCTGATGAGTAATATTTTAATTTTGAAGCTAATAAAATACTGGTCTTTTATATTATTCAAACACAATTCATTTAAAAAGGTTCGTTTGTTAGTAAATACTCAGAAAAATAAAATTATAATTAACTATTGTTAAATGACGAAAATTTGTTTTTATTAATTATGTTTTCAGAAATTTCAAGTTTTTTAATTTCTTAAAATTAATTTCTTTAATATCTAAATTCCACTGATACTAATTATTATTTCATATTAAAAATCTTAAACGTTTTATTAAAATAATTAGTTGATTATATTTTCTACACAAAAATATAACAAAGTCATCGAAAATTAATTTTCGCTTATGTTGTAAACATATAACAAATTTATATTAGTTAAAATTTCTTTTTAATATACATAAAAAGTATTTTTATTTCATATGTTATTAAACGATTCAAATAAACCACATATCTATAGGACAACATAGATTTTGAAAAGATTAGATTTATTTCTACTATGTTAACATGTAATTGGATAATATATGTATAAAAATTTATTTCAAAGTCTTATAAAGATTTATCAACATTTCCGACAGATTTTAAGCATGAAATGCATTATTAATAATCATAATGAGAGCCTATTATTAGTTATAATTAGAACCATTTTTGTAATAATATTATCTTCTTATACTATCTAAGGAAATTCTAAGTACTATAAGTATTAGAAACACGTTGAAAATATTTTTAGTTAGTAATATGTTATTACTTTTAATAAATAAAAGTTAAATTTATATTTACTTTTGCTTAGATTTCAAAATTATTCAAATTGAGAATTTGAAAATATGTGTGATATCAAATCAAATTAACTTCATGAATAGAAAATAAAAAAGTGCAATAGTAAATTATAATATATCCTTTTGAACGAATTAATAACTATATTAATTATAAAAATGGATATTTTTATTGTAATTTTTTTCTAATTTATTATTGTTAAAATGCATATGTAAAATTAACATAAAAATTCTTGTAATAACAAATATATGATGTAGTTTAATCATCAAATAAAAGACTTAAAATTATTATTTGTATTCAAAGCTATATAGTACAGACTTATATAAATACTTATATGTGCTATTTTATTAAATATGTAAATTTAGACATAACTTAATAAAAATTAATACAAAAAATATAATATTTTATTTGTGACATATTTATAAATAATTTTTACTTGAAATTATTCAAATTTTTATTAAAAAAAAACTTCTTTGTTGATTTTTCACAGATAATTTAAAATTTGTTAGTTATTTTTCGAACTCTTCAGAACTATCTTGGAATTAATAAAAATTACAAACCTTTACAAATAAAAGATTTTTGAACTTTGATATTAATATAATGTTGACGTCACTAAGTGAATTTGTCTCAATATTTGATAATTAGTCATTTATATCGCTTTTTTATACTAATACGGTGATGTAGAAAGCTCATAAAACAAATTTACACATGGATGTATTGCCATCCAGTTATCGAGTACATTTTCACTTTCTATTGTAGTATGCTTAGCCTAGTAGTAGGCGATAGAGCTTTCAAAAGCGAAAGGTGCGGGAGAAGAAGGAAAGAGACTGGTCGACTGTTCTTTGACTGCATCATAAATCACTTGGTGCTCAAGCGGCGGCAGAAGAGTCTAGACACAGCAGGGACAGGGAAGAGGATTGCCGGTGCCTCTCTGGTGCTATGGACTTCCTTCTTGTTTTTCCTCATGTCGACTTGGAATAGTAAATAAATACGGACAGTGAACGCGGTCTCTATAAAAGAGCCTCTGCTATGAGTGCGAGTTCTACTTTATCCCCCACTCTCTTTCTCACTCAAAAGGATTATTTTGTTTTCTAATGTTGATAAACAAAATTTATGATTTCATCAAATTTAAGCCTTTTGATATTCATTTATTCCCAACCATGCAATACTATGAACAAAATTATCTGCGAATTTTCCAATAATAAGTAGTAATATATTGTCTAAAAAAAAACGTGGCGAATGTTCAGAATTTGCAGGGATTTAAGAGAAGAGAACAAAATCTTGTTATTCATTTTCAATTATTCTGTTATTTCCGTTTATCAATAACTATTATAATTCTTTGAATTTTTTATTAAATAATTATGATTATTTAAATAATTAGCTTTCATTATAGACTCTTTTTACAGGATGCTAGCAACATTTTTTTAATTTAGGAATCTAATCTTTACCTAGAATCAGTAATGAGTTTTACTAATTAACTTCTGGCAATGAGTAATATATTTGTTTAGACTTATTCTGGTTTTTCCGCTTTAGCTGCACATTTTTTACATCGTGTAAAAGGTATCGAATTTTATTTTCGATGATCTATCTTTATTTGCTTCTTTATTTCTTTTCACCAATTTATACATCTTTTACAATAATAGACTGCAAATACATCGCCTAATCCTTTTATATTTCATCACACTTACATTGTTATAAAAGAAAGCGCTTGGATAAGATATATACGTGTGTATACGTTTATCTTTGTACATCTACGCTTTGTCATTTACTCTTTTCTTGAACGGAGAAATCTCGGGGAATTTTAATCTATCGATGTTGAGAAAATTGGCAACACTTGAGAAAAGTATTCCTTTTAACCTTGACGTGCGGAACGTCGTTATGTGTATATACAACAAGAATAGCAGAAGAAAAATGAGAGAGGATGTCGATACCGCGTGAGTGACGAGAATCGATAAAAATTACTAAAGAGTAGAAGAAAGAGAGAATGATAGGCGCTGACTATTCGCCCATCGGTGTAAGTTGAATGAATCGATAGGAGGATGAGAGATGAAAATTCAAGGAATTTATTTTGTAAAGAACCGAAACATGGCGGAAGGAAGATATAGAAAGGAAAAAACTTAGAATTTAAGTTTTCTAGTGTCTCACGAATTTAATAGTATATAAGGCACTTTATCCAGGTGCTAAAATTTTAAATAGATTTTACGCATATACACACACACACATATATATATATATATATATATATGGGCATGTAAGAGATGTCATCGGATCGTTATAGATAAAGCGTAAAAGCAACTACCAAGAGTTTTGCTAATATTAATTTATGATACAAATTAAACTATTAAGAATTCAGATTTAGATATAAATAATAAAATAATCAGAAGGAAATATTTAGACTTGATTCATTAGGTAATTAGTAAATAATGCTTATACGTTGAAATTAATTAATTAAAGTAAATTTTTATATCAAAATTCAAAAAAAAAAGAGAAAAAAGATTTTATTTTTTTTAAATTATTTGATATGTATTTTGAGAATAGGATAAGTAAATAAGAATCATTTTGTATAATTTTTTTTATTAATTTAACATATAAATATGTAAAAGGAGATGTTTATAAAGATAATGTAATTATATATTTTATTATATATTTTATTTTATTATATATTTTATTATATATAAAATAGCATATATAATTTGATTATTGTTTATTTCTGAATAAATTTAATAAAGGTTAAACTATGTTGTTAACAATTTTTAAAATATATATTTATATAAATGATATTTGATGCTTGTTGCAAATTAAGATTTTCTATGTTTAAATAAATACAAACATTAGAAATATTCGGTAGAACTTTTATACTACGAGAAAATTTACATGTTTCCATTAAAGTAATTCTACTTACATTAGAATTATAATCGTAAGATGTATAATATTTCTGTTTCTTTTTTTTACTTTATACACGATTAGATTCATTATCAAAATAATTGCTTATTTAAACTGAATAAGTTTAACCAATATTTTATAAAATATTATAAAATCAATTGAATACAGTTCGTTTATCATTTTTCAAGCTAAAAAATTTATTACCATTGTCTATGATATAAAAATCTAATAAATATTTTGTTAATAATTTTAGTGTGACGCGACAATTCATTCACTATCAATATGTTTATGACAGTTTTAATGATTGACACTTTATGCTCATTGAATAACGAGTTTGCAAAACATTACTTATTTCATTTTATTTATGATTTAAATTTTAATACTCCTTTAATCAATTATAATTGCTAGAATAATTATTTGATTTATACATTGAACTTGACTTTTACATTGAATTTCAACTAACTCAAAATTTTTTTATAAATTTTAATAAATGAATCCATTTTATAAAAGTTCAATATAATTGTTGATTTGGAAATAATTAATATTAATATTTTTTATTAAATATATTGATTTATTATTAGAAGGAATTATATAATTTGAAGCAGATTCTATAACTGAATAAATAAAAATTTTTATTAAAAAAAATATATTTGAAATCTATTAAGTTACTTTAACATATTTTCATATAAATATAAAATCAAGAAAGTATTGATATTATGAAAAATTTAAAATATATATAAAATTTAAACGATAATAATACCAAAGGAAACATAATTAAATATTGTTTGATGTATTAAATAGACGATAAATATACTGGAAATTACGACAAACTATGCAATTATTAGTTTAAATAAGTGTATTTTAATGAAAACATGCAAAATAAATGAGACAAATTATAATAGATTATAACAGTAAAGAAGAAAATAAAGACATGAAAAATTTTATGAATAATAAGTTTTTTTATAGAATACATGCATATTAGTTTTTAAATACAAAAATTAATTTTCTATTTGACATGCTACATTTACATTATAATATTGATTCTAATTATAATTGGTATATATAGAAGAATATAATTTTTATTTCAACAGAAGAACAAATTTACATTGAGTCTATAGTAATATAAATAAAAATTATAGAAACTTTGGAAAATAAAATCAAAATATTAATAAATGTATTTTAATAATATATGTCGTAATGGAAACGAAGACAGTAAGTGAATCAGTGAAATAGAAAGATTGGTAATAAGAACAATTTGATGAAAGGTTAAAGAGTCGGTTGTATTATTTGGAGAAATAAAATTAAATGAAACTTGTTAATTAAATATGGCATCCTTTATCAAAACAGTCAAAGTTTAAATGAGTGTGAGTGACTGAGAAGCGGTTGGGGGAGAGTGCGTAAGAGTGGAAGAGAGAGGAAGACAGATCAAGCGAATATCTATATTACTGCTCTCTACCAGTTAGTTTGTTCACGTGTTCTCATGTGTAGTCATGCCTGCCAAGGCAAAGATCTCAAAAATACTCACTGCGATAATGCAAGGGCAAGGGTGAATGTAATCGTTACCTTCATTATTATAGTTTCATGCAACTGACAGTGTCTTTAATTATCGCTCGTTCGTTTAACTATTCAAGCTTCAGTATATAGATCAATTATTATTGTTGTTTTCAATCGTTTTAATCGATTTTCTACTTATTCATTGCAATAATATATCAGTTTCTTATTAATTATTGAATATTTATAAAGACCATGAATGGTACAATTTATTATGGATTTTATTAACAAATTTTAATTAATTAAAAAACATTGCAATAATAGCTTCGCATAGAAAATATTAAAATAATAACGAATACCAATTGATTTCATTAGCAAATTGCATTATTAAAATATTAGAATGCATAGATAAAAATGGAATAAAACATTATATATATAAGACCAAATAATATAACTCATTGTGTATTGGTAAGTAAATAATAAATTTGGAAATGCTTGTTATATATTTAAGTTTTATAAATTTTGCAATTATTGGTACAAAATTTTTCCATTGCTTCTCAATGACACTTTTTTAAAATTATAATATAAATTTAATTAACTCTTTACGTTATTATCAATTACTATATGTGAAATTTATATTTTATTTAATAATATTTATTAAAGTACTTCTAATAACTATTGTAATAGTGATTGAATTCCCTAATTCGATACCCTTACGGAAATTCCTTATTTAGTGAAATGAATACATTTTTGTTAATGTTCCAGTTTAAAGAAAATTGTACATATAGTTAATTCGGTCTAGCTATTTGCTTTAAAGTATTTTAATAAATTTACAATTTTATTAAAAATCTCTATTAACTCGACATTTGTTTAATACACTAAATCCGATATAAATTATAATTGCTTATATATATTATTTTTATAAATAATTCAATAATATAATATTTCATTTAACATAATTAATCCATTATTAGCTTATAAATAAACTTTAAAATAACAATACAGAAATTAAATGTACCACGTTTCTAAATAATTTCCATATTGATTTTATGTATTCTGCTTTTTAAGGGGTGCGCTATAGTCAAAATACTTTTTTCTCTTCTCATTCCACTTAAACTGAAATTTGAAAATATGTTTCCTATAATTTAAATAATCTGCATTAAAATATAGATTGAATGTCTACTAACAGTTATATTTAATATATAATATTTTACAAAAAAATTATGCGAATAATTATGCGGTTATATTATATCTTCAAGTTGTCGAAGCTACTTTGTTCAATTTATAAAGTAGTAATGTAAATTTTTGTAAACTCCATAAATAAGAAAATACTCTATATAAATAGATAGATATTCAATTAGGTTATATTAAGTTTATATTATTGTTCAAATTAAAATAAATGTATCTGAATTGAAATAAAAAGATAACTGAAAAATAGGAAAAATTGATTTATGAATCAAGCATGTTTTAATGTTAAATTAAAATAAAATTTCTTTTTTATTAAATCATGTAATATATATTCATAAAATTAATAAAATTGCAGCACAGTATACTTTTCCAATGTAAGTTGTCATTTTTCATTACAGAAAAGTTTGTTTACGTATTTCGCATGAAATTTGTTTAGAAAAATCTAAATTTTAAAAATTAAATTATAATAGAATAACTAATTACATACATTCAGAAATATATATTCTACGAATATACTATTATGAATATATGATCCCTGGATATTGAAGTTTTGACTAAAAAAGTTTTATAGTTATTTTATAAATTATTATAGTGAATGAAAATTATTTAAAAATTTTTGCCGAAAAAAATACCGTTTTAAACTAATAAACTATACTTTTCTTGAAAACAATTTTGAAGTGATATCAATTTCAAACAACATCTTTATTGATTTTCTTCAATGTACGCCTGTCGGGAGCGTAAAAATCATATCTATCGTTTCCAATTGGCTACCCGTATGTAATATACTGTATAGAAATGAAAAAGTACAAGCACAAAAAGAAAAGTCTTTGTCTTTCTATTCTATCGTATGCCATAACAGTCTTTACACAATATCTTTATCTCCTTGTGTACAATCTTATATTTCTAAAGATATTATATATAGGAGTAAATAAATATGAAAGTATATACATATGCATTAGATGTATACATAAATTAGGCTACGTAAAGAAGCTACTTTACAAATAACATTCAAATTATAATGTTTCTGATTTATGAAAAAGGCTTGATTGAGAATAAATTACTTGCAAAATGAATGAAAATTTTACGTTGTCTTGAAGAATGATAGAAAATGAATGTTCTCTAAAGTTAATATCTTTTTGTTTTTAAAAATAAATAATTTTTGTATTCATAAATCTAGATACGTACATGGGTATGTATATGTAGATTTGTATGATGAATATGTGTAAGCTGGCTGATATATGAATTTTAGATATATTCGATATATTATATTAGATATACAAGTTATATTATATCATACTTGCCTTACAGACTTATCGAAAACCTCGTAATATTTTGAGCTATAAATTAATGAAATGATTTATTCTATAAATCAAAATTTTCTTTATAAGCAAACAGTTGATAATTAGAAAAAGCCAAGTTCTGTTAAGAAACAACTTTGATGATTAGAGTTTTCTAGCATTATCTAACGCGTTATAAACAAATACTTTTCGTTTATGAAGCTATAGTAAATTAACTTTCAGTCTTCAAATTTCAGTATTTTTGAATTTTTTTAAATTGATTTTCGAATTAGAAATGTCTAAATATTTAAAAAGTTAAATTGTTAAATTGTTAAATGTAGTACTTAAATGTGTACCTTTTTTATTTGTAGCTCTTTCTTACCGAAACTAATATCAAACGCGGAACAAGATATAAACGAAGGTAGATATAAAACAGTACCTATATACATAATCAAAGGGAAAGTCGTGGGTGTATAATATACGCACAGCAAAGCAAAGAGAAAAAAGTTAAAGCTACACTAGGTAATAAAAGCGCCTTTGTTGGTTCCCTTACGCTCAGATGCACTTCCTTCGTTCCTTCTTGTTTTCCCTCAGCCAGAAGCAACTTACCCTTGATAAAATATGAAATTCTCGAAGCAATGTAACTAGCCAATATGTACTAATTCATTTGAGACACACTTGAAATGTTTCGTGGAAGGCGTTGGTGCTTTACTGCTTCTGATATACGCTTGAATGATATTGTTTGACATTTCTTGTCGACATTCATCTCTCATCGAGCTCATTGGCTTATTCTATTAAAGGTTCATGCAAGAATGGCTCTGCGAAAACAAGAAATACTGGCTTTGCTAAATTTGCATCTGACTGCGACCTCAATCATTTGTTGCTATCTCTATCATTAATTGTAGTACTTTTCTATCTAATTCGTACTGATCATATTGTTTTAACACAATGAATTTGAATTATCGCTTTCTTCTTAAGCTTCATGCACGAGGCTAAATTTCAATAGAAGAGATACTAATCTGTTATATGCAATCATAAGAAGGATGAATTTTATTATTAGATATTTGTTTTTCAAGTACAATATCCGTACATTCATTTCATTTAATTTCGTAATTTAGTCAAGTAAATTTCTGTAATCAAGTATATATTAATTTTTGTAATAGAAAGGCTATTTTATGTAAATATATATCTTACGAGCTTAACTACGTGTATTATTCAAGGGCGTAAGGATATTTATAATTATTATTATATGTTCAAAATAGTATTTTTATTTAGATATAACATTATTAAAAGCTATTATTTAAAAAAATATATTTTAATTAAGTTTTATGTATCCTAATAGTACTCATTTATTAATTTAGATAATAAGTACAGTAAAATTTTTCATTAAAAATGTATTTATAAATTATTATCCAATTAGTAATCCAGTATAGAACAACATTGTTCTCACTCCTTTACTCAGTTAAGTATGTCAAATATTCTATTATAAATCTGCAGCAAAATAGTTTTCAAGGTTTTTTAAACTGAATTATGTATAAATAAATCATACATTTAATAAAATATTTTCTTGCTGTGTTTTAAAGTAGGCTAGATTAAACAGAACGATCGACATAAACTTTCTAGTAAGCTATGAAGTAAGGGAGAAAAAAGTCTTTAGAGACATCTGGTGCGAATTTAAAGCGATCACGGGATCCTTATATAAAATTGGATAATCGCAATCGGCATCTCGAATTACACCGCAAGTTTACACCTTTACTACATGCAGGAGTTCTTTACTCTTTTTCTTCAGTCTTCCGTGGCTCTTTCCCGATGTGCTTTAGATTATCGATACCATTCTATGAATCTTTTCTGTTAGCTTTCTTAATAGCTGGATGTTCGCTTGGAGCATCACAAAGTGTTAGGATCCGATTACTCCATGAATTGAAATAGCCGCTCAATCACCCTTCACACGCTACTTATAAAATAAGTCGATAGAGCTCCATGCGCGCGTAATACTCAATTCTCTCTACTTTGCCCATGATTTTTACATCAATATCTATTAGCGCGCAGCAGATTAATTTTAATGTCTCCGCAACCTTAGGTACGTAGTCAGTACTAGGCTATATGCGTAACCTGATGCATGCAATGTTCTTTACCAACATTACTTGCCATTCGCTTCACCCAGCATATATATATATATATATATATATATATATATATATGAGAAAGGTGAAGCGAATGGCAAGTAATGTTGGTAAAGAACATCACTCAATGATGTATAAAGCTTAAAGCACGACAGAGAATCAGAGCATCGACAGAACCAGAGAATCGAAACTTTTGTCACGAGGGTTGTTCCGAATACTAAAGTATATCTTTTCCTTCCCTTGTTCTCCTTCCTTAAATAAATATCTATGTTCGGGTATACGTATATATGTTCTATGTATACGTGTAACCTCTTCGTTCATAGTGTATTACTTATCAATTAGATTCCTCATTTTCTACATCAACAATTTCCTATCTTTGTTTTCTCTATTAAATGTGAAATTATGTTCAGTTTAATTGACTACAAGATAAATATGAAAACAAAACGCTAATTAAATTCTTTGGTATCTTATGATATTTTTATTTTGGTATCATCTTTTTAGATTCATTTAAATTTTAAGTAATCATGTTTTGTTTTATTACACATATTGTGTAAGAATTCATATTTGAATAGAGGTATATTCAAATTTTTTATTACAGCAGGAGCCGGCTTGAATTTTTAAACACAATAATTTAACTTATTTTAATGTAATTTCGCATAGAGTGATGAATTTACGATAAAATACATCTTATTCTTTTTATACTCTTACGATATTTATATATCTTGTCTTCATAAATTTTCATTCGAAGTTAGATTTTTTACTATGAAATCATTCAATATTGTATATGTTTAAAATATAATTTAAACATATAAAATTTAATTTAATAAAAATTAAATATATAATAATAATAAAAATAATAAAAAAAATAAAATAATAAATTTAATTTAATTAAAATATAAAATTTAAAATATATTTAAAATATAAAAAAAATTTGTTTATCTATCTTAGATCTTAATTAAATTTAATTATAAAATCCTTGTAAAAAAATAACAAATTTTAATTCATATAAAGCAGCCTTTAGAATTTAATATATTCAAGATAATTCGTATTTCATCACTAATTTATCTAATTATATTCAACACATATAATACATTGTTGAATAATGATTTTTATATTTTTTTAAAAATATATTATAAAATAATATTACAAATAAATATTTCTAACTGACAGAAGAATATTTAATGAGACAATTTTACTTATAATGAAAATGAAATTGCATTTAATAAAACCGTATAATTTTAATAAAAACCTTTATATTATCACATCACATACTATCGACTGTTTTTAAGATATCCTATGTGAAAAATATTCTTTTTCATATTTCTAATTTTTATTTGCGTAATGGTACTAATTCTAATAATTTATTTTTATATTTCTATAGGGTTTATAATAATACACTAATGAAATATGCATTATTTCCAATTGTATTAATAAATAATCCGAAGAAACAATGAAATATCATTCAGAAATGTAATAATATAAAATTCTCTTCATAATTCGTATATAGTTTTTGAAGAATTTTATTTACTACTTTTTTTTATTATTCTTTATTTGTATTATACAATAATTGGAATATTAAATTTGCTTTACTGTAAGAATATCCTTTCCTAACTGCTACACGACCTTTCTTAAAGAGGTGAAATTAATTGACAAGAATAAAAATCATGTTACAAGCATAACTCGTCAAGAAAGTAAAATGTTGACATTATAGAAGGATCATACTGATTGGATCTTATTCGTTATTAAACTTCTCAGCAATTAGTAAACCATTGGTGAAGCTCAAGTAAGTTTGCCCTATTCTGTGCGTGGAAATTTACAGTAGTGGCTGGGCGAATGACTTGATATATCAAGTGCAGAGTCGTGGCTTCGAGGTCCACATTGAATCCCAAGGGCAATTCACGCAGAAAGTTAGCGCAGCATCAACATTCTTTACTTTATCACTTATTTACTGAGTATTCATAACAGAAAGGGCATAACAGTGCTATTGGAAGGGGGCGAGTGGAAACTCGTCGCGCTGTTTACGAAAGGTAAGCACGCGTTTACAAAGCTCACGTTTGCATATACAAATATACACATATTAGACAATGGATGAACCTGCATATGTACGGATAAATATATACTCCTTACTGATGAAGGGATGTGAAAGCTAGGGTACTTGTGCTATGCGTAGGTTTAGTACAAACATAGTTACCCTTGTTACATGCATCAAGCTTCAGATGCAGCAACGTGCTGTACTTTTATGTACGCACGATTATGTGCGGTACGAGAAACGCGTAGTCACGCATGCTTTGTCGCGAACCTAACGTATTTGCTTTTGAATTACTTAAGACTTTGTCTACAAGTGCCTAAGCGTGTAAGTAGTGACGAAACGTATAAATAGTAATGGACATACTTTACATATGACGTCTTTTTGCTTGCAATTTTCACATTCACTTTGAAGTTAAGTAATAGAGTAGTCCTTCGTACCTTCTAAATCGTTAAAGAATGCTCGATAACGTTTATTTATTATCAAGTTCGATCATCGGACTCAGCATGGGAAAAACCATTATGCAGAATTATTTACCACGATTGAAAATATGGTAGATTGCATAATTGAACGATATTTAAAATTTATTTATACTTTATTAAGAATTTTAGGAACTTAAATTAGATGAAAATGCTAATTATCTGGTTTCGCAGCGGATTTTAAGAGCCCAGTAACAATTGGGATGATGAAAAAACACTATTAAGTGGTATTACAGTTCGTACGGGCAGGCAGGTCAGTAATTGTACGCAGTGCATTAGGCATCGCGATTATAATTGTTTCAGTGAAATCAATTTTCTGAACTAGCGACTTATCAAAAATAATATTCGGAAATATAATAACCCACATAACTTGCTAAGAGCTCTTCGCGTCTTCGCAGATTAACGTGTATTTCATATGGCTTATTCTAGCACTAATATTAGAGTTGTGAAATACAATTACGAAAGCTTTCAGTTCGATTTTTGCATAAAGTAAATATTGCACACATAATTTCATTCTATACTGACTAAAACATAAAATACAAACTATTGATCATAGTTTATGTTTTCAATTAATACATATATGACTTTAGTATTTTAATTCTACACAAATTCTGAATCTATTATAAAGATTTATAATACTTTAATAATATATAACAGTAATTAAATATTATTTTGGGTACAAATACTTTGATTGAAGTTATATATTTTACTTGGAAAGGCTGCTTTTATGCAAAAGTACAAAAGTTTTGAGTTTAAATTGGGCAACCTTTTACAATGTCTATTTTAATTCATAATATATACTATTCTTTGAAATAACAATTCATTTTAGAAATCTACAAAAAAGAATTTTTGTATTCATATGTTTTGAATCAAGGTTTCTCATAATATGAAAATTAAATTATCTTTTGCACATTTTTAATATTCCTGTATTTAGGTATTTATACATATGCACTTGTGATATAAATTACTATATCTGAGGAAATTCGAAATTTTTAAAGTAAAACTTATTTTAAATCTTCACTGAACTGATTATTTTTACTGTTATAAATTACTTTTTCAAGTATATCGAATTTCAGTATCAACTCAAATTACTTTATATGCTTTATCTACTAACTTGCTTTGTAATAAAGAAAGAGTATCTAAAAAAATCAAATGAAATCGGTAGCGTGTTTAACAAATAATAATAATCAAACATAATATTTTAAAAATTTATACTGTTATTATTATTAAATTAATTATACTATGAACATATTAGAGAAATATTACATTTTCGAAACAAAAATTTATTGCATTTATTTTAATTTAAGAGAATTGTAGTAATTCGAATATATATTAAAAGTATATCCTTAATTTTTAGTCAGTAAATCACAGATTAAATGAAAAAAAAATCAAATAAAGTTCTTCTCAACAGTAGCATTTGAAGATTATTGCAGTGTATATCGATATTTTCAACAAAGACTGGAATAAATTTAGGCTCGATTGCTAGTCCTTCTGTTTCATTCTGCTGCTTTTTCTTTGTCATACCAGCGAAGAGCTGTAAAGAAGAAAAATAATGGATGAAAGGTAATAGAGAGGGCAACGAAGATAGTTAAAAGCTTGGTCTAGCGATAGGCCTGTTATTCTCTCTCTCTCTCTCTCTTTCTCCTGGTTATATACTTGGAGACGGCGAACCAACATTTATCTATTCTTTTGGAATCAAACCGTATGTATGTACTAGCTAAAAGACAAACGAGTAGATGAAATAAGAAAATGAGGACGGGATAATGAAAGAAAGAGAAGAAATGAATCAACTTGTCTGTCTATTGCAGGGATCTTGAACGAGCGTTAAGTGTTTGATTAATTGCTTTAACTACAATTACTGAAATTAGGGGCTATTGCCGGAGGTTAATTCATGAAGTGTCAGTCGTAATTTGTAATTGGTCGGTGCATTATTGGGTCAGCATTAAATCGCTTGAAAAAGAGAAAGGACTAAAATGCAAATAAGAGTTAATATTAAATCATTAAATGAGTGAATACGAGAACTAAGAGTTATATAGATACATTTTCACTTTATAAACATAGAAAGGAGTTAAAAAAACGATAGAAAACTATTTTATTGATTAAAAAGTTGGTTTTTCTAAATAAAAGTATTCTTTGGAGAAGAAAAACATTGATATTTCAATTTAAAAGATAAAATGTTATCTATATTATAGAATTATTATTTTAAAAATATCTGTATTATATAATATATATTATTTAATATTTATCTGTCTTACATACGATATATCATTAGTATATCAATTCTAGGCTTATTTAATGGTTTGAGTCATAATGAGTAATATTAAGAATTTGACTAATATTTGTATCGTGTTTATAGTAACTGCAATTAATTTAAAGTGCTATTTATCAAATTATATGAATAAAAAAATTAAGAGATTGTATAAATATTTTATAAATTTATCTAAATACAATAGAAATATAATGCAATTATAAATTATTTTAAGGAATTAATCTAGCTTTATCTCTTATAAATAAGGTTTTAATATTATATTTATCTTAAAGTGTATCATTATAATGACATTTTCTGCAAAACAGTATCATTCATACAATTCTTTATGAAACGCTTTAAATGATTATGAAAATCTTTGAAGTACTTCTAAAATGAATCAAAATTCAAATATAAATCAGTAGTGAATTTAATAGTACTTGATAGTAAATATCAAGAGTGAGGAGAGGGATATTATATATATATATATATATATATATATATATATAGAGAGAGAGAGAGAGAGAGAGAGAGAGAGCACAGTGATTGAAAAATTTGAACTAAGATAAAGTCAAAATAAAGCGAACTGTCTCCATTGGGAAAGTTTATAATCGCATCAGTTCACGGGAAGCGCCACTTCTTACAAATTTACTGAAATTAGATTCAATTCGACTTTCAATTTCTCTGAGAAAAAGAGGAAAAGAAATGGAGTAAGAGTAAGCGGAAAAGAGTGAAAGATGGTTGGCGACATGGCAAGAAGCAGGTAAATTCGAGTGAAATTCGAAAAGCGCATAAAATATTTAAAGCACAAAGAATTAAGTCGACACTTTATTGAGGTAGTGCCAACGCCGGAAAGAAAGATGGGAATTGGAAATATATGCAGGATCGAATAGTGATGAAAAAGGAGGGCAAAGTAAGTAGTTAACAAATAAGCATCACCGTTTGAATGCTTCAGTTGCTTTTGACAGAAAATTTTTCTTGCAGTTGACGGGATACTTCCAACTTTGCTTATCCAACCTTCCTCATCTTTTTCAGGCTTGACGCTCCCAATAGTAGGTTTAATTTCGTGTGACTACTAATCTGCGGCTATCCGATGATCTCTATACTTACGCATGTTACACAATCGCATACGCATGTACGCATGCACATATCTACAGTCTCTCCTTCAAATTCACTAATTAACGCTTAATACAGTTTGCAATACTGCGATGTAGAATATTTTAATTTCAAAATACCACATATATTGTAGTTTGTCTATTTTCGAGCACATAAGTTTGTCGTTCTCATACATGCACTCTATGTCTGTCTGTCTGTCTGTCTGTCTGTCTGTATCTCTCACTCTCTTTTTCGATTAGTGATATATCATTTTTTGCTCACATATGCGTTGCTAATGCTATGTTAGTGAGAAGAGGCGTAAACCCAGACCAAATTTTTATATTCGTTACGATTCTACGCCATTCTTTTTCTTTCACAAATGTTTGCCTTTATCCTTGATTTACTAAAGAATATTCAGAAAAAACGAGAAACTACTGTGGTTTCTGCTCGTTCTCGCACATTTGGTGATGTTTCTCTTTCTCTTCATTCCACGCATAATATTTTTATTCATTCTTAAATGGTGTGTGATCAATGATAGAAAAAAGTCACAGCTAAAATTCGTTCTGAAATGACTATGAAAACTGGAAAATCTACACAAATTCAACTATTTATTGAATGAATTTTAAATACTATTTCGATATTATAATTTAAAGATATTTTTAGAGATTTTCTGGCGATATTTTAATCTATAGAATCTTAGAAAGCTGCATATCTACTTAAAGATTAAAATTGTAAATCAAATAAATGTATCGTATAGGTTTTAAAATATTTTATTTTGAATTGAGATGGACGGATAATTGAATTTTTGTTAAAATAACGTATTTATTTCAATTTGACATTTATTGAAAAATTTATCATACTTCATTTTCGTAAATTAGTTTAATATTTTCATTTTCAATTTATGGAAAACTGAATTATTTTATTAACATATGGTATATATTTAAAGTTAATTATGTATATTTCATTAAAGTGCTACGATGTACAAGAAATTCCAATCACTAATTTATATTATTTCATGGCAATAGTATTCTTATTTTGAAAGTATACATTTATTACTTTTTGGTATACATTTTTATTATTTAATTTTTAAAACCAGTAACTGATTTTTACTATTATTTTTCCATGTTAGATACTTATAATTAGTAAATAAATATTAGGCGACTGCAGTAATTTGTATGTTTATCCGTTTATAGAGGATATTCAGAATGGAGGAACTAGAACAAACAGATAAATTTCAAATTTTTCAAAGTCAAGCATCTTGCAACTAAAATGTGTTAGACTAAATTTTCCAGCGAACAATTTATAATTCAAAAATGATTTCGTTAAAAAAACTGATATTTGAAAATTATATTATCAGATTTAAAAACATTATATTATTATATAATTTCATGTAATTAGTTTGAAAATGATAATCTATTTTAAAATATTAACTAATACATTTTCGTTAGTACTTTGAATTAAAATTTTTAACAACGTGTAAATATATTTAGGGAGCTTAGATCATCAATGAAATAATAGTAAATATTAAATTTGAGAACTATTTGCGTTATTGTTTTCTTTGTTACTTGAAGACACAATATAGTATTTCAGTTCTTTTTGATGATGTTTACATCGATATATTTGAGAGAACGACAGTATGCTTTTATTTTCAGAGCTAGCATTCATATATAGATATGACAGAGAAAAACAGTTGAGATGAAACAAAAAGGCAAGAATAAGCAATCTATATATAAGATAAAAAGAAGATTGTTGATTTATTCTCGAAAAAATGACATTGGAAGATAACTTGTCGTCACAATTCAGGAAAGTGTAAGAAAGACAAAGTAATGATTAGCTTGTATGAAAAGAGACAAAAAATTATTCAAAACAAGAATTAAAGGACAAATAAAACAAATTTATATTACGAACATTTAACTTTTCAAATATCCGATTTGTATTTAAAAATGATAGTTTTCAATGTGTTAAATTCTTATTGAAATTTGTTTTTTATATTTAAAGTTAATTTTCCTTTAAATTTAAATATGAAAATCTATGTGAAATATATTATTTTAGTTTATGTTTGTATTTACAATATATTTTAGAGAAAATTTTGTATTTAAATACAATGATATATAAATATAAAATAGTATACATAAATGTGAAATAGAAATTAAAATATAATATCTAAATTTATATAAAAATTACTTAAATTTTGTCTTTATATTTCACATACAGGTACATAATCATAAACTTACAATTATAATAAATATTATTTATTAAGAAATCACGTGATAGTATAAGAACCATAAAATAGCTTATACGATTTTAAAATTTACTTTATTATTTTCAGCTAGTGAAAAATGTAAATATAAAATACTAGTCATCAATAAACTGGTTTATTGCAAGTATTACGTAATTCCTATACTATTTTATAACAAAATCGTATCGGAAAAAAGTCTAATATCTGTAAAAGGAATTTATTTACATAGAGATTTTAGCATTATGTGTTTTATGAGAATATATTCGTTTTCGAAGGCTAATGTAATAGATGAAATAATATCCAATTAGATGAACAAATACATAGAGATTTCAGAAGTAATCCCATGTATTTTAGTTTCTTATTATCAATCATAAAGCTCTAAAGCACCTTTAGAAAATAATATTTATAGCAAGGGAACCTGAATAACTAATTTTTTTAAGTATTCCTCAGAAACAGGAGTAATTAATAGTCCCTACATCGTCGATTATTTTACGAATTTGCAAGGGGCAGTACGATAAAACATTCTCGAATTTTGTCTCCTCACTGTGAATGAAATATCTTGAGTTTCAAGGAGTTGCAGTTCTGCGTTCTCTGAAGTCAAAGTAGTATAACATATGGCAGGGTCGTACGAATCAAAGAATCGGGCTGAATTCGTATGAACTGACTCCCATGGGAAATCGTATTGGGAATGTCGGGCGGTGTGAGTGGTTCCGATAAATTCCACGAACGCACTGCTACGCAGGTACTTCTATACATAAATGCAGGTGCATCTCCTGGGTAGGGGGATAAGACTAAAAAACGTAAAAGTATAGAAGAAGAGACATGTCTTTGGGGAATGAGAATCTTTGAGCCGAGACTTGTTCTCGCTAACGTGTTGAGAATTTTTTCGCAACAATTTTATTCCCCGAAATCATCTTCTGCTTATATTTATAATCCTTCGCTACCACTAACATCTATCTATCTCAAAAAATCTCACAGACATGAAAATAGAATCCTTGATGAAGGTTCATTGAAATTCAAACTCTGTCCAACGATCATAAAAGAATTAGATACGTGAGCGGTTATCTACAGATTTGAATATAAGTCACTACTACGGTAAGAAATAGCTGCTTTCATCTCAGGATTCAATGGACCAATCTTTGCGAATTCACGAAAACTGATTGGAAGCTTGGAAGTATGTGAAAATATATAGGTGCGATAGACAGACAGATGAAAGAAAGATGGATCCTGCTGTATGTAAAGTTGAGGGCGTAGAGTTAAGGAATCAAAGAATGAAATAAAGAAAAATTATATTCGCAGAAAGTGAAAAATTAGATTGATATAATGGTTGCGAAACATCTAACCATAAAATTCTATGGATAAAATGTCAAATTATGCATCTGATAATATGAACTGGAAATATTACTTTAATTATTATTATACGATAAATACGAATAGTTTAAGCTTGTAGATAAGTGAATTGAAAAAATGTACATTATTATCTGCAATGATAACAAACTTACAAATGTTAACAGTAAGATGTTGAATTATTGAAATAGTGAATTTAAATAGAAATTGTACTATATAAAAATAGAAAATCTACCTATGAAATTTTATCATATAGTAATCAAATTTTAATAAATTATTAATATAAGTAACGATACACGTTTTATAAATTTACAGTCTACTAAGAAAGTAATATTTTAAAGATATTTTTTTAATCTCAGCTAGAGTATCTAAAATTAATAAACAATTTAACAATTATATAAGTACTACTCGAGTATATATCGAGTATATTAAATTATAAGCTCTGATTAATTGCCGATTAACTAGTATATACTTGTTAATTTACTTGATAAAAATTCGAAGGTGAAGGTACGTCTATACATTAGTTGATATTCCAATTTATATATACCTTGGACATTCTTGCATATGGATAATGAAACAGTAGATTAATTTAAGTAAGATTTAAATCAACAATTTTGTAACTTATGAAAATAACTTATATTTTATACAATTCATGAATTTCCTATAAGTGTGTACTATAAAAGAAGATAAATTTTTTGAAACTGTAAGAATATCCTGTCTCTTTAAACTGATATAAATATTACATTGCAATATAAGTATCTAATTTTATGTTCATTTATTTGATATAATTAAGTTTCTTTATTCTCATAAAAGTGATTAAGATCACTACATAATTGACTCAAATTCTTTTATGTTGATATATTATAGTGTCTTCAAGATACATATTGATTATGAAGAATGTAAAAAGATCATATTTGGTAATAAAAGTGAAAGATCGATCTCAGAATTAATAAAATACAAAACAAAATTATAACAAATTAGGAACGGTCTCTGGCTTTATTATTTTAACACTCTAATCCTAAGATGATGCTTGGTTTGGCATATAAAGGGAATAAAAAGGTGCAATTTAAATGTTAGCGTTGGAAAAGCACAGGCGTGAATAAGAGAAATGAAGTTCTCATATACTTTAGTTTCAGTGCCACGGGAAATTCCTTCAAAGCCGTTGCATCGCGCAAACGGGAACATACTGTTGGGTTTTTGGGCTCTCCGGAGAATAGAGAAATAGAAATAGAGCAAGACTCAGCAGAGATGTCTAGAGGAGGTCCGAAGGGTAGAGATGGGCGGCGTGAAGATTCAACTGGAATTAGGATTCTGACGACCAATGGAGGATACCTTTGAGACTGTTAAACTCACAACAGGAGAGGAGCGCATCCTTGCCGTGCAACTCGAACACGTGTGCCAATTGACTGCAATGGCTCGTAATAAATTTGTCGCCATGAGTTAGTTTTATGAGGTGAATTCCTTAAGCATTAATATAAAAGCTTCTTTGATCGAGTGCAATTTTTTGATTGTATTTCAAAAGAAAGGAAATAAAATGAGAGCATGAAAAAGAGAGAGAGAGAGAGAGAGCGGGAGAGGAGAGTAGAAGTGCAAGAGGACTTTTCTTTCTATTCTATTGAGATTTTTTGCGCGTGATTTAATGTCCAATTAATGAATAATTAAAGTCACTTCAACTTCTGGCTTTTAATCCATTTAAATATCTAGAGGCTGCATTATTTCTCAATGGCAAAAGATATTTCAAATAATTATCGTACACTAATGGAAACGTATGTATTGTATTTACAAAAGGATATAACTATTCATACAGTATAAATTTTAATAGAATTTTAGTCTGCACAAAATTCAAATTCTCTATAATTATCTTAGATATTAGATGAAAAATAATTATTATTCAACCTGTTATATTCGAAATACAGAATATAAATAAATTAAAAAAGAGTAATTTATCGTTTTAACATACGCATGATCCATTTTTTAATTAACAATAAAATATATTTAAACCAAGTTGATCGTCAGCTTGTCAATTTGAATGTGTTATTAGAAATATATTTAGATTATACTAGTTAAAACACATTCAAAGTATATTCAATTAATTAAATATTTCTGCCTATATTAAAAGCACACAATTAACCATGAAATTTTATTATATATTAGGATTTCTTAAAAACTTTTTATATAATATAAGTACAAATTAAAATATATATAAATATGAAAGAAAATGTAGTATTTATTTTATTTATTCTCTTTAATATTACGAACATGAATTTTTCCCTTCGAACCAGTTTTGATAAACTTCAATAATAATTTTTTATATTTTAACGCTCCGTGAGATAATCCATCAGAACTATATGGAAAATTGAAATAATTCCGAATATAACTATATATACAAAATTCTACTAATGCTTTTTAAATAAGAATAATATTAGTATTTACTACATTATAAAAAATGAATTTTTATTATAGATAGTTAATATACAAAGTATAATAAATATTTTATTTAATATGCAATAAGTATAAAAGAATTATAAAAAAATTTATAATTTATATTCTTTAAATTATTTCGATTTTTTGAAAGACGCTTTGAACTGATTACGATTCATCTAAAAAAGTATTTTCATTTATACATATCTTCAATTAAAAGTATTTAGAACTAGTATTTGACTATTTATAATTTTCTGATAATCATAAACAAATTGCTTGAATATCAAATAGCGATATCTGTCATTAATTAATGATAACATTAAAACTATTTTTAATTTTTATAAGAAATTTTAATAGAATAATATGCATCGCTGAAGCGAATCAGGTTTTGATTAGATGTATAAAAGAATAAGCATCCCGTCTAGAGCCAATATCAAAATCAAATATAAATCCTACTTATTCACGGGTAGTTTATAAAGAAGGTATAATTTTATGTAAAAAATTCGTTCATTTCTGTTATTTCAATGAAGTACTGTACATTCTCAATAAGCTTTCTATCGAATACACACACTTTGACTCTCGCTTCCCCTGAATGCGTACGCATGAAACTCACTGATGCGTATAATGCAACATCAGATAGCAGCTAAAAGAACCTTGGGAGAATAAGGACGAAGGTACAGGTAAAAGGAGCATGAATAACGAATTAAGGGGTTGGTTGAGTGTCGGGTCATACCTAACTGTTTTGTGAAAGCTCTGGTCTTATTACGACAGAGAATCGAAATTTCCCTCGGCTTTTATTCACAAACGAAAATCAATGGTCCTTTAGCATTGTTGTCCATTTTACTGCTCCATCTCAGTCTTTTTATCTCGTGTTCTCTTTTACTTTACATTTCTCATCGTCCCTCTCTCTCTCTCTCTCTCTCTCTCTCTCACTCACTCTATGAACTCCATACACATATCATACGGTTTCACACGCGCTAGTCATTGTATATTTAACTGCATTTACGCATTAGGAAAATTGAAACGACTTATAGTAAGGTTATATAAGTGCCTTATAGTATGTATGTAAAACTAGACTATTATCATTATGAGGAAATCAGAAAGTAACGGACATATAGTATAAAACAAATGACAATTTAATTAACTTAAACTAAGAATATTTGTTGTAACCTACCTTTCTGATGTTTAATATATAAAATTCTTTTTTTTAAGTTACTTGTAATTAATTGAATTAATATAACTTAACATTGGTTTTAATATTTTAATTTATGGATAAATAAAACGAAACATATTATTCAACAATTACAAATACATTCTTTTATCAAGTTTTTCTAATTGATGTAAATGTATAAATATTAATGGATTTCAGAATTTTGTCAACGATAATGTAATAAATGTTCAACAACTTCTTTAATAATCCAAATATTCCCATTATATTCTTTGGAAAATTGAAACAAAATTATTTTGTATAATACTACAAATATCACTTTATAAATATGAACTTTTATTATTTCTTCAATATTATTTATATTCTACAAAACCAAATACAAAATTTCGATATTAAAAAGACATTTGTCCGATGAAATTAGTATAAATAAATTAGTTTTTTAATATTTCAATTATATACATATACATAAATTACTTTACATAATTTAACATTATTTAAATTATAATATTGATTTAAAAAAATGTATATTTTTCATATATTCCAATCATATATTCGAAATTAATATAATGTATAACAAATATATTGCAGATAAATATATAATATAATATTACGATAAGAATTAATTTTTAAATTATATATCATTCGACATACTAAATAAAAATATATGTGGAGATTATACGAAATTAAAATTTATTCTAGAATTTTGTTGAATAAAATTACCCTAATTCTGCAATGTATGCATGTATATAATTTATCATATGTTTAGAGAATTAAATAATAATTTTAATATTTTCAAGAAAAAATAAAATAATATAGCTCAGTATGTATAATTATGAGGACAAATTCAAATTTTTTAGTATTTTAAAACTACAATAGTAAATATATAATCAGTAGTTAAGCGAGAAATTGCATTTATAACTAATTAATGTGTAATCCGAGTTTTTGAGGATCAAAAATGCAGATATTATATTTTTGGAATATATATGAATAAAGTATATAAAAATCTCATCATATTGGAAATTTAGCAAAGCATTTATAAACTCGAATATAACTAAAACTAGAGAAAGATAAAAATATCAGAATATGTAAGGGAGAAAAAATAGGAAGATGTTAAAAATTTGCGTCTTAATTTATAGTCAATCAAATTGTGATAATGACTATTATTTAAACAAACTTAGTATTAAATTCAAAGGTATTGGTACTAGTATATTTCAATATCGAAAATGAGCAAAATTATAATGTACCTCTTAAAATTAAAGGCTTACATGAAATAATATTTATATTCTTATTGTATATTTTTATTGTATTAAATACTGTATAAAAAGTTGCAAAAGGTAAACATTACTAAAAACTAAACAGGAGAATATTAGAAACAGCTTGCAATAAAAATTCCGTTAAATAATACAATAATTAGATTTTATCAAATAAAGAAAGAATATTCTTTATAAAATGTATCAATCGATAGCATAAAAATTTATGGTAAAGCTCATGAGTTTATTAAGATTTCATATTGTTTAAGGCGAATTGTTTATACGAAAATACAACTGTGTGTGTATGTATATGTGCACGTATATATACATGTGTTACATACAAAGTAATGTTCTACATAATTTCCATTCAATACAGTATATGCTAGTACTCTCAAAATAAAAGCAAACTAAGAAATATCTATCTACCCGATCGGTACTTTAGTGAGCTCATCGTTAGGATTTTCCTATTCGACAATTTCCCCGTCTTTTCACAGTGTAGAGGTTATAGCAATAGAGAATTCGGCTACGTCCCGAGGGTGTATTTAGCAGCATCAATCGCATTTCTACTAATACTCTACAAGATCGCTTAGGAATACATACGTCCCAAGTCCTTCCCCTCAGTTTTACTTAGCGCGAAATCGTACATGTTCAACTCGTTGAATCGCAGTAGATATTATCTAAAGGAATGCCAAAGTATTGCGATGACTGAACTTTTAGCCTCGCTAGTTCTTTTGAGATAGAGAACCCATGTCCAGGACAGATTCAAAGACGATTTGTCGGTGATTTAGTTTTATTGATGTTTTCGAATTCATTCTTATTTGAATTCATATTCTAACTATAGTGAGATAAATCGAGATCCTACTTGAGAAATAATGTATAGCTTGTTAATCATCCATACTTTTTTGTTATTCTATAATACTCACACTATTATTTACTTCCTAATAATTATTAAATAGATAAAAAGCATCGTTAACACTTTAAAATTTTCTATTCTAATGTGAACAATTACATATCTCTTTACTTATTGCATTCGTTCTAAATAATATAAATCTAAATGATATGTATTTATTTAATGCAAATGTTTCTTCTTGAAGATAAGGGTGATTAACAATATTGTTATTTTTTCACAAATTATAGTATTATTAAACATATATAATACATAAGAAATTACATACAAAAATATCTTCATTCTGCTATGATGTTTAGTAATATACAATTATTATATTTATTGTGTGTACATGATTGCTATTAAAATTCGATTGGAATACGTATTGAGCAAATCTCTACTGAATTTATGTCAAGCATGTGTAAAATTAGTTAAATGAAAAAGACAATCAACCGTAAATGCTAGCGATTTACGTATATAATTGAGTGAGAGTCGATATGCAATCGACAAAATCAATTCTTTCCATAAATACATAATCTAACATCAGTAGTATTGTTAATTTTGAAATTTGGTTGATTCTAATTTTAAACATTTGAAATATTGTAATTGAACGAAAACTTGTTTTTGATAGAATAAAAGTAATTTAGTATGTTATTATCTATGTTTTAAAATAATTTTAAATGTTAAAAAGAAAAAATATCCATAAAAATAGCAGTTTTCATAATTGTAATGATATATTATAAAAATGACATTAACCACGAATTTATGGTTCTTTAGACTAAGTCTATATTTATTATAATATTTGATGAGCGATGATAAAATGAAAGAACCGTATTATTTTCCTCTCGAAGCTCGAGAAAATTATTGAGAGTTCTGTTCCCAATTTTCTCATTTCTCAACGTTTTATCCAAATTATCCTATTACGCATCAATGCATACAAAGAATACACGTGGGAATAAGTCTTCCTTTTCACTATGCCGCAGTCGTCGAGATTTCCCTCTTTAGAGCATCAAATGTTTTAAAAACCATTTCCCACTAAAGGAAGCTTAAGCTTCCTTTCCTTCGACTACGTTTGCTCGTAGTTATCATCAGTTCGTCAAATACAGAATCAATCAATTGTCTGACGACTGCAAGTTTTAGGAAATCCCAGAGGCTTATGAGAAATGAGTTGGATAGAAATGAAAAAAGAGGATGCCTGGTGTGTGATTGTAAATACATCGACGAAATGTAAAGTCGCAGAAGTGAAAGAAGGAAGTGACACACTTAGAGGAGCGTAGAGATATTTTTAGGCAGCTTTGGTGAATGCACTTGTGAAGAGAGTCCAAACTTTCTGAGTCATTGATTCCGCTGACAGTTTAGAAGCTATTTTTGAATTTAAAAACAGACACCCTACTTTCAACTTTGATAATTGGCATTATATTTTTCATACTTACGCTAAAAAGAATTTTAAGTAACTATTATTCAATACTTAGGTAAATTATTATATATATTGACTTAATGTAGAAATATAAATAATTCTTACGAGAACGTTGATTTAATATATTGATAAAAGTATAATGCTTAGTATACTAGTTACTATTTTAATTATTAGATATTGTGAATTTATTTTTATTCGGATTGTTTACAGTGATTTCAAAGTTTTTTATCGAATAAAGTAAAAAATTTATTTATATTTATGTTTATAATTAATTTTCAATTTTATTAAATAGTACGTAATTATTCAAGTTGTGTACGTTAATCAAAGTTGATTTTTTATTAATATAAAATTATATTATTTTAATAAACATTATCTAAAATGGAGAAATATGGAGGAATTTTACCATTATGATAATATTCATATTCTACATAATATGTAATTAATTATTTGCGTTTCGTTTATACATCCGATAGTTATTAAAATTGCAAATTATTTATACGAATCTTTATTAAAATCAAAAGGGATTACAATAATAAACTTAACATTCATAAACGGTAAAACAGTCTGTTAAAATATATAGGAGAATAAAATGGAATAAGTATGGAGAAGAATTGTAATTTCTCGTTTTATTACAGTCTGTATTAATATGGGACAAGAATCTTGAATTTTCATTTAGTAAGATAAATAAGCACTAAAATTCAGTATATCCTTACTAAGAATGCTTGGCACAATCTCTGTTCGATAAAATACCAAAAAAATGTTTTAATGATTTTTCTTTATTCCGCGCCGCCTTCCACTTTTCTTCCGTGCCCCTTCCATGGGCCCTCGTTCACGGGCCCACGTTCCTTCATACGCAGGCTCGCCTCATTCATTCGCTGAAATTCTCGCGCGTGCTCCCGAGAGATTTATCGTATCATTGTTTAGTAACCTGCAGTGAGCCGCCGCTGCCCGTGGCCACGCCATTGTTACGCCAGCGGCAGCGCGATGCGTCGGGACGCGGGTTTCTCTATCTATCTATCTCTGTCCGTCCGACCGTCTGTCTCTGTCTGTCTTTCTCTCTCACTCATTATCTCACTCGCACACACACTGTATCCCCCCTCTCACTCTCTATGCCTGCCTCTTTCTCTATCTCTGTATGTCTATCTATGTATATATCTTCTCGCTTACGTCGATGAAACTTCCTCGTCCTGTAACTCACGAGCTTTTGCACGAGCTGATGAGCACCCAGCGCACGCCAATGATGGAGGGAGGAAAATTGTAATTAAAAACAAGAGAAGGCGGCGATTCCGCTTCCTTCTCCTTGTTGTTTGGTCTCTTCTTTTCGTTATGCATCTTTTCATTCCTTCCACTTGCCTTATTTCCGCGGGATCCATCTCCAAGTGTTTTCCCCGGCCGAGCGGTGAGAATTTTAATTAAGGAAAATGTAACTAGGCTATACTGTCGCGGTGGAATCGACTAACACAATGCAACGCTTGCGTCGAGATGTAGTGACGACTTCTTTTGCTGATTTTCTCGTGTCACGCTAATTAAAGATCTGGGTGTGTACCGCTGCATCGGGCCACATGATTTATTAATTACGCCTTTACGAATATATTTGTCGAAATTGCTCGTGTCGCGAGAAAATAATGACAATTGTTGACAAATTAAATTGCCGAAATATATATTCGAGTTCAAAGACAAACGCACTGTGCTTTCTGTAATAAGGTAAATTTAAACTGCTCGAGCATTTAATTATAAAACAAGATTAAATAAGCGAATAATTAATTGATGCTAGTAATTAATATGGCGAAATTAAAGAAAAATCAAATATCATAGAAATTTTATGGTCAGATACAGCATTTAATAAGTTTATACACATTTAGAATCTCTATATTATAAGTTTATAAGCTCATATTAATCAATAATTCAAATTGATTTATATTAATTCAAATGAATAAATATAAGTATTTACAATAAATATATATCGTCAATAATATATAATTATGAATAATATTGAAACTACAAAACTCTTTAGTTATATTGTATACATATACATATGTATGCATATATATATACATCGATATATAAAAATTGACAATTTACTAAAATTCTTAACTTTATCCAATTATAATCTATATAATATTATTTTCTTATTGCAGTTATAAACAATGAAATCATATTACATATCAGGTTAACTTACTTGGTTAAAGAAACATATTTATATTTAAATAACTTCAATATCATATAGTAATAGAATAATATCTTTAGATTTGATTGAAAATTTTTACATTATTTTATTTTGTGTTGAAGTCAGATAATAATTAATTTGGACCGGCATTGGTACGTTCATTATTAGTTAGTAGTATCATGAAATGAGGTATTCAGAACTAGTCATGCAGATGAACCATCCTTTGAACAAAAGCAATATATCTAGATCCTATTTCCTTTGTCAAATACGGACTGCAAGGAGAATCAAAATGAGGACTTGTACTGATCGAGTACTTATTGTTTCAGTAATGATAAGAACATTGGATAAAAGTAACATAATACTCAGTTATAATTCAAAAATAATAATACATGCATTAATTTAGTAAAGTTTTAGTTGTATATTATGCTTTAACGGATATAGTTAGACTCACAATACAAAGTTTTTATTTATAGTGTTTGTATTTATAGTGATATAATAAAACTTATAATTTACCTTTAACATATATGAAAAATGAATCTAATTAAATTATAGTAATTTTTAATAAAAAAGAGAACATAACTTCTCAGATTAATATCTTCATTATAAGTTTGATTGTATTTTATTGTTCTTTGTGTTAAAATAACGAATTCAAATATAGTTGGTAATAAGAAGTACCAAGCATAAGTACTTGAATTTTTTACGGTCTATTTTATGATAAATGGTTAATACATTGTCAAAAGTTAGTTTTGAAAATTAAATTACTAATTAAATTTGTACATAAACTAAACTACTTTCCACTGTTTCATAATGCACATTTATGCAGATACATCAAGTTTTTGAAAAAATAAAACTAATAATATTCTTTACAATAAAGTAAAAGTATTTATATTATAAAATATATGATTTAAATATTAAATAGAATTCTTTTATTGATTAGAATCGTTAAAGCCAAAAATTAATGTGAACTCATCGATCCGGTCATCCAAATGCAGTTATATCAAAGAAGCCAACAAATTTTTTTCACCTCCTTCCCAAACATCGGTTTTCGCTAATCTAGGAGGGTGCCAACGGTGATTAACTCCTCTCACACGAAGTAGCGCCCATATATGGAAATCTCAGCGGGTGAAAGGCATCATTCGCACATCAACCGAACACCCTATTATCGATTCATTTAGATATGGGCGTCAGGTCAGTTGGTCGATATTGTACTTGAGCTGCCCTGAAACGAAGCGAATTGGCAGTCGAACCGGAACCGTGAGCCATGCGCCTGTCGGTATCGTGAGCAGCACTCAAGGGAGACCGGGACTCTCGTGTCCGCCGCCTCGAAAATGACAGCCTCCTATAGCTCTCAAATTGAGATCTTCTGGGGCGGCGATGATGGCTTTTGCAGGCCTACGTGTAAGCATACACGTCTGTTTGCATCTGAGCTATAAGATACGTTGTGGTTGGCAGACACACCAAATGAATATACGTAACCTCACTGTTTGTCGATCCGGAACCGGAGTATCGGGCCGCGTGTCACCATACAGCGCGTACTAGGACGAATCCACAGTCTATGTCCCACTGGAAGACGGAGCTTCCACGGATTCGTCTCTAATTGGCGGAAAGTACGACAAGCCGACCCAATTCGCCCGATGCATAAAGACACACGCCGGGGCACAATGAACACTCCTTCCGAGAGTCGTGTAACGACGTCGCCGAAATATGCAAATATCGCATGCATTAGCAATGTCCCGAATGCCGGAGATCTTGCTTTATTCAGTCTCCCTTTTCCAGTCTCTTGGCATCTAAATTTCTATAGATTACTTTATCTACTTCCGTATATCTATTTATCTCTGTACTCCGTTAATATATTCTCTCATTCGCTCTCTCGCTCTCTTTATCTATTTTACTTTTCCCTTAACAAGTTTCTAACACTTGTAAGCAATTCGATCGAAATGGTAACCGCACAGTTTTCGGGTATTTTCAGAATGATTTAACTGACACTATATGACTCGGTAGATATCAAAATTTGGTATCTATCTTTGTAAACTACAATACATGCTAAATATTATAATGGTATAAAATATTATGTGGAGCATTTAGAATCATAGATTCAAAATCAGTAGAAAAGGGCAATATTCGCTCCCACAATTGATTATACCTTAAATATTAGACATTACGTTATTTTTATTTCAGGTAGAATAAATATATAATTTGCTTGAAATAAATTTTTTTTTGATTTTTTGTCATTATAATAATATGTCAAATATTAAATAAAAGTAAAATAGTGTATTAACTAGAAACTGAAAAATAAAATTCTAATCGATTATTCTTCGTTCGAAGTAGTAAATAACACATTATGTACAAATATAATACTCTGAACACATGCAGTATTGCATAATGAACGTAAGATAAATGTATGAATGAAATAAAAAAACGAATGAGGGAGATATAACACCGCGAGTAAAAACGAGCTCTTAAACGATTATTACAGGGTAACCGCGCGGAGCTGATCCGACAGCCGTTTCAGTATAGCGCCGCGTTGTAGGTTACATAATTCGAGGACAGACTGCCACCCTTAATACACGGATAAACGTGCGAGCGCTTTACGTATGCATTTAATGTATTCGTAGTTTTGTTAAGCTCCTACTCAGCTCCTTGGCAAAGACCGCGCCCTTTCCTCGTAGCTTTCGTTGTACGGCACAGGGGCAAGTGACTTTGAAAAAACTGGCGCGCAAGCGTAAACCTACCCTCTCTCTTCCTTTTCTCCTCCCTTCTCCCTCATATCTTCTTATCTGTAGGTTCTTGAATCTTGCTCCTTCTCCCTGTCTAACCATGTATATATTTTTATCTCACTTCACAGTTTACTTTTCTGTGTTAACGCTCTGCATGTGGCTGAGGCCTCTATTTCTTGCTTTTCGAACAGTGTAGACTGCTCACACTTTACTGGAGACAATTTTACGATGCCGTATTCTGAAATCCGCTGTCAAGCCAAGCAGTAGTGGCAGTTCCTCGTATTATCCGTTTTACGTCATCATAGTACTTTTAGGTTTCTGTTTTAAGCACATATAATCCACCAAATACTTTCCTAGCCCCAATCGGTGCTTGATATTTATTTAACATGAACGAATTAATTTGATTATGTGTAATTTTTTCCAAAAATGTATAATCTTTGTTTACAGTACATTAAAACCATGTGCTTAAAATCAGAATATATATTTACTTTCTTCCGTAATTTTATCTTCTTCCATAAGAACAAAAATTTCACTAATAATTGATTTTCATACTGAATAAACTTTAATTATATGAAAACACGAACAATTATTCTAATATATTTATTTTAGAAACAAATTTTCAAATAAATTCACCTATTCTAACACTTGATATGACAATCTCTATTCATTTTTTATACTAATTAAACAAATGTAAAAAATAATTGTAGTGTTTAATCATGCTGTTATTATAGACAAATTTATAGAATAATATTATTCTTTTACTTGATTTATTCTTAATTAATTCATAATCTTTAATATATATATATATATATATATATATATATATATATATATATATATATTGATATGTATATATAAAAATTATATAGTTTTTGAAATAATGATATTAATTAATGTAAATCTTATAGAAACATATAGAAGTAATTAATTTTTTATGGATACAAATTTACAGAACATTTATTCTAGACGCGTATCTTCTTAGTATTTTTCAAAAGTAAGATCAGTATGTATGTTGCATTATGAATAACATTCGACTTAAAATTCCAAGCTTAAAATTTCGGTAACTTTCCGTCTATCATAATATTGCATAAAGTCTTCAATTACAGAGTGCATTCGTCAAGTATGATTGAAGTTTAAAGTAATGGTTCAAAGAAAACAAATTTTCCTATTAAAATATTTAGAAATAATTTTAAGTCAAATCTATAGCTACTTAGATTGGTATGAAACGTTGCTATTTAATTTCATAAATAAATTAATAATATTGTTCGTATTTGTACGGCTTGAAGCAAAATAGTCCCTGACTCGTGGAGTGTTTTCATCGACGGTAAATGGCGCATGCGCAGCATATCTCTCCTCATAATAAGTCAAGTCTTGGTGCAGAGTGTCGAGAGTTCAGGAGCTGCTTATCTCTGGGGAATAAATTTTCCTAGGTTGGCCCATGCATAAATGCTTGGCCAGGATATCAAACCGTCGATCCTCGATTGCTGGCTTGAAGCGCTTACCACCAAGGATCCTGCCGAACCTCAATACGTTATTACCCTCATTGCGAAAGATTTATATTACCGTGCCTCCGAAGACTTAGGAGAACGGCAACAACTACAACAACGACGGTAACGTCGATGATGAGGGCTCGAAGCACTGTTAATATACGCATGAGAAGGCAACGAATTTACGTGACTCAATAACTTTCTTTCCTGCAATATTCACTTATCCTGACTCCTTAAACTTATTTTCACAAAATTTCTTATATCATTCCGATATCGAAATACTTTAAATTCAGATCAAAAAGAATATTTGATTACTAATTAGTTTTAAATTTACTATATATTAAAGCTAATTTTTATAATTTGAATCACGAATACAGAAATTTTTAAATTAACCTAAAAGATATTGTTAATACTATTGTAGATATAATATTGTATATAATATTATGTGCAGGTTAATCCTACGTTAAGCACAATAATACTTTCTAAGCTATTTCTCATTCATAATAAATACTAATATAGTGTAAATTAATACGATTACAGTAATATTATATATAATATAATGTATGAAATTATATATAATACCTATAATATAGATATTATAATATGCATATGATGTACTAAATTTCTTATTTATAATAAATAATAAAATAGTTTAATTAATATATTACCATAAGATTGTAGTATTTAATTAACACAGTGTAAATATCACTCAAAACAATGGAAGGATCGGTGTAGTTTAACAATAACGCTAGTTCATACTTCTATTATCCTGCTCTAGAGAGTCAGTCCTAATTTTGATCTGCTGTAAGTTTGAATCAAGAAAGGCCTTACTATGCACCGAAAGTTAGTTAAAGCGAAACTGTTCTTCCGACTATGTAAAATTTATGATTACTTCTTCAATGTACTATCCCTCACTATATTTCTATTGTACATCTCAAGTATCCAATTACATATTTAGTTTTTAAAAAGATAAGATTAAGAAAAAATTTTAAATCATAAATTATTGATATTGTTCCAACAATTAAATTTATACCTAACGATGTATTTAAAAATATCACTGCCTTTTTTTAAAAACAAAGTAGTTTCTCAATGTAGTTAAAGACTAAAGATTTTTAAATACAATTTTGCATAGTATTGATTTTTATTTCTTATGTTATATTTTCAATCTTTTATCGCCCGTCATTCAGTAACTTTTATGACTAAAATCTAGTATAAATATATAATCAGATGAAATTTGTCATTTATTTACCATTACTATTATGTTTAAGAATCTAATGTGAATTATTGTTTAAACTTATCTTATTAATCACAGCAGATTCTTATTTATATTCTGCAATCAGTTAACAATAATATGAGCATCGATAATCGACGCATTCAGAAACAATGACATATATCAATGATACAATAGACGTAGGCAATGGAAGAGATGCACGCGGTAAGGTGATCATAACCAAATAAACAGAAAGAGAAAGTACTGTTATAGCAGATTAAGTACCATGAGTAAATTTATGACAGGATTGGTTGGTCTGTCAAAAAGTTGTAATTCGCTCACTTATACTCGTCTCGATGAAAAAACATCGTCTTTTAAAAATACAAGTTATCACTAAGCAATTATAGATGCTTGCGATTACTCATCATTTTGCTAAGAAATTAATTATAGCGAATAAGTGGAAATTAGAAAAATAAAGAATAATAGTAGAAATAGTTTGTTATTTGACGTGAAATACAATAGTCATAGAAGCGCGAGGAAGCGAGTTAGTCGAGGAGAGGGTAACAATAAGGGAGATGGAGATAAAGTGCGTTTTCGTGCCAGAGTGCGGTTAAACGTGACGATGGATTAACACCGGTGAAACTCGGAGGTAACCAATCAGCTTAATGATAATTTACGACGCATTCCGTGGATATATACATAGATTTACCAATACATATGCATGTCTAAATGAATTCGTTCAGTATGATACTGAGTATGGAACAATCTTTCGGCCCTACTCATTTTATCCGAACTATTATGCAAGCGAGTTTAAATAGTGTCCAGACAGATTTTGAAGGAAATTCGTTGGTTATGCTTACGTATCTATATATGTGCACAATGGTTTTTTTATTAGTAGACAAATAACCAACAAAATAGAAATGAAATGTTTACCCCTTGCCTATGTTTCTTTTTTGGCTCGCTTTGCCACAGAATATATTGAAGTTGGATTCGTAATAAATTTCTATATAATTGATTTCTATGATGCCATGAATGTACATTGATTAGGATATTAGCACTAGAAAAATAAGTTGATCAGTGTTATGGATACTGAAAATTTTATCGACAGTACACCACGGTAGGCACTCTCTTGTTTATAGAAGTACTAACAAATTTTATGCTAATTAGATCCTAACTATTTGCACCATATATATCGAGTTACAGAAATAAATTCGACTTAAAATTTTATAGATTCTTAATTTTCAACATATTTTTTAACTTGATGGAATGTATATTATTAGAAAAATTCAATAGTATGATAAACAATTGTATTCAATTACATATAAATTGATGAAGAATATATTTATTTATGAATGTTGATTGTAATGTATAAAACAGGATTACTGAATCATTTTTTTAGTATTTTTTTAAAGGTATGTCATATTTATCTAGAAAATCTATTGAAATAGGTGTAAACGATATAGAATAAATTGCAACAGCGTTGAGCTACTGATACTACGCGTTTGCTGACTCAAGTCATAAAATTCGCTGAACCACCGAGTCCCTTTTCATCTCCTCGTAGCCCTTATCTCTTTACGCCAATTTACGTTATACAACTTCGTACTACCCAAACTCACTTCTTAGGCTGGTACTTAATACGTAAAAATAATTTTATGTAATAAAAAATGATGCGGAAAAGCAAGACAAAAAGAGTCGTCACGCGTCTACATCCTCTTAACATATTGGGCGTATCGCGCACATCTTAGCTGATCGTAAAGTGAAAAGTTTAACAAATCCGCGAGGATTGAAGATAGAAAAAGTATCCTAGATATCCACGCACATATAGTCATTCGCTAGCTCACTTAAACGTTGAAGTAATTATACGGGACGAGAATCAGTGATGGGGATTAGGGATGTCTGGGGCGGAGAGGGGGGCGTGAACGCGCATCGTGGGGTATTGTTAGTTAACGAGGTAACTCGACACGTTCGAAGATAACGGGGTTCGTGCCCCGTGCGAGTAAGTCACGTGCAAAAACTTTGGTCGGGTGCACGGCTCGTATCGCCAGAGGAGTTTACCACCGACGTCGCACGCGGTATTAAACATTGGAAAGCTCTTGGGCGCCAAAGGTACTGTGTTGTTGAGAGAGGGCAGCCGAATACTTCATGGTGTCACGCATGCACGCGCCTCTTTCGCAAACAAGATTTCTAATCGCATCGTGACCTTTGACGTAAGCATTTTTGAGAGCTATTAAAAATAAATGTGATTGGACCTATAAAGAGGTGAAATGAATTACCAACAGTGTTAGTACCAGTGCTCGAAATATTTATGAAACAAATGGGAAATATCTTTAATGGATTGTTTGTTCGCGCGACATTGTTCGGACGAACTTTAACGATCCGTATCTAATTTTATTGTTATTAAATCTAATCTATATTATCTATACAATACGAGATAAATTAAGAAATAGAACACAATAAATATTTTTCTAAATTAGTTAAAAAAATTGAACAGAAGTTCTTAATCCAACTGTCTACGTGCGGATCATATAAAAAAATATTGCTAAATGCTTAAGAATTTAGTGAAAATTTTCAGTTCAATTAAAATGATTCAGAAAACAGAATTTATTTATTTATCTAATTTCTGCTAATTATAAATGTTTGCTATTCATGTAAATAATATATTCAATAGGATATACAAGTAATTCAATATTTGATATTTATAACAATAATTCCCAGATCCAATTTAAAATAGTTCATCCCTAATTCATATTACATTACTATGTCTCTTTAGTTAAATACATGTCCATATAGCTTTAAAGCCTTCGTGTATCTGCACATGTAGTAATACATGAGCTTTGTACTTTGCGGTAATGAGTGTCCCTTGAAAAAGTATATTATACCAGAAGTTTAATTAACTCTGTATAACCTATCTTCCTCTTTCCTTACTCATTTCAATGTCTGTTAGAATTCCTCTGTCTCTCTGTCTGTCTCTCTCTCTCTCTCTCTCTCTCTCTCTCTCTATATATATATATATATATATATATATATATATATATTTGTATCTTTCTCTCTGATTCGTATACATTCGCTCACAACATTTTCTTTTTTACATTCATTCTTTCGCTTTTTCAACTTCTCACCCTATTTCGTGTTCTTTCTAGTCCTCTCCCTTTTTCATAATTTCAAATTTTCGTTCTTTTTAAAAAAAATCCATGTTTTCTTCATTTTAGTTCTGAAATAAATGAGTAAATGCTCATTTGTTATGAAATTCGTGTAGCAAGTATTCTTTTATTATAATTTTTCATTAATTAAGATTGATTATAAAACGACCAAATTGGAAAAAAATTTTTAGAATTCAACAATAATTACAGAAATTTGTTGTACTTTTCAAAGCTTTCTTTTTATTCTGAATGATTTTTGAAAAGTCCGAGTACATCAATTTAAACTTAGACTATTTCTCATTAAACTTTTTAAATGATTTGTAAATTTTTTATATACTTTATTTAATCGAAATTGCAAGCAGATTGAGTAAAACTAATATTTTAAGTAGTCAGTGAATATAAAGTAATATCTTTAATATTTTTTTAACATTTTTTTTATGTTCGTAAAATTTATATAGAAATCAAATATTCTAGTTAAAAATTACTTAAAAAAATATAATTTTTTTTGTTAACTTGAAGAAAAAATGTATTAAGAAATTCTAAAAGCAATGTATAGATGAATAACATTGAGTAAATATATACGTATTATTATATATAATATTAATTACAGACGAAACTTTTTGAATTTTCCATTTAAATTTCATCCATGTGAAAAAACTTCTAATGCGAATTTCATCGAAAGTAAAAACAAATTTTAGATTCGTATGCAGGAAAGTGAGAACAAGAAATAAAATATTTATGAAATGTCGATTCGACACTGTTTTTCGTAAAATATGAAATGGAAGATAAAACAAAATCATGGCAAATTTTAGTGTTTGTATATATATTGAAACCATTCAGTAGTGGAAATAGTCGCATAAACGACGACGACCGCATCTACAAGATTGAAGTACCTTATGAACGTGAAATTTATGTTATATTAACACAATTTCAAAATATATATCTAATACTCTAATAGTATTTCTAATAGATCTGTGAGACTATATATAAAATATCAAAAAAAAATTGAAAATTAAAACTGAACACAATTTATAAAATAGAAAATATTTATACAATTTTTATACATTTTGTATACTTAGTATAAAAACTTAGCTGTGTAAGAAATGCTTTATTATTTTATGTATTTCTAAAATTTTAATATTTGAAACATTTATTGTGATATTAATAACTTCAAATTAGAGAGAAAATAACTGTTTAATTTTACTGATACTTGCTTAGACATATTTGAGCTGAATAGATTTGCTTTTACTAACAAAAGAGTATTTCTTTTCATAATATTCGTATCTCGAATGACGCATTTTCAATAAGCTTTTTTATTTTACTCTGGTGAAATTAAAATGGAGAGTAGAGTGTTAGAATAATTTATAATAATATATAATACAATAATTAACAATAGTCGTATATTTAATCAATAATTATAAATTACTTATAAATCATACAATTAATAGAGTATTAAATGTTGAATAATAGGGATCCATGCTTTGAAATGTCTAATTACAACATTTCAATAGGTTTCGAAAGCATTCAAAGCCAAGATATTTTTAAATATAGTTTATACACAATCTGAAAACTGAGCCTCAAGAAAGGTGACGTATCGTATAATATATATTTAAATATATGGCATTATAAATAAACTAAACGAATCTTATAAATTAATTGTTTCACGATAAAAAATTCTTTTAAAATAAGGTATCAATAATAAAAGCATAAATATGATGTAAAATCAGACTTTAAAGTAATAGTAAAACACAGTTTTCTACGTGGAAAGTAAGGTCATATTAACAGGTAATATTTCATCAAATTACTTCTTCAAAAGAATTTTATAATATTATACGAAAGTAGCGACTATCATTTTACTAAAACGGAGAAAAGACTCTAGATAACATTGGTCAAACAATCCGAAATCCTCTTGGCAAACTCGCGTTTTTTCTTCGTAAATTTTTCAGCCGCATTGAAGAAGGTAAACAAAAGCCGAGAAAAAAGCCATGAAACCGTAGCCTAGTAGAAGGAAGACGGAGAGAGACAGATAGATAGATAGTGAGAGCATATGAGCAAAAAAGAGAGAGAGAATGAGTGAGGGAGTTAGTGAGGCAGGGAAGGAGAGTGAGAAAGGGCGTGAGAGCGCCATGCGCTTGGTCGTCTTCGCCGGCGGCATCCTTGCCCGTAAATGTCCGCGGGAGGACGGTAAGAAGCCAGTGAGAACGAGGGCCCGAGACGCGGCTCCTCCTCGTCTTTTCTACCGGTCGCTGGCGGAGTTTCGGTATTTTCGCCCGGCTGGCCTGACCCAAAATGATTTACGCCAGTGACGTCGAACAATGCGTCGAGATAATCGAATTCAAACAAAGAAGGAACCGCCGCGCGTCGCTGCATCGTCGCCGAACAGAACATAAAGGATAGAGAGAGTGAGAGAGAGAGTGAGAGTGAATGAGCGAGAGAGAGATGCAATCCAGAATAAGATAAAGAATTTTATTGGTACTACATAACGAAAACAGCCACTGGCTATAGATAATATTTATCGTGAGACTTACTTTGTCTTTCTCCCTCTCTTTCTCGCTCTCTCTCTCTCTCTCTCTCTCTCTCTCTCTCTCTCTCTCTCTCTCTCTCTCTCTCCCGTTCTCTCTCTCTCTCTCTCTTTCACGTTCTTCAGAGGTGACAAGCGCTTATTGCATTCGATATACATCGCATTTATTTGAAAGAGTTACGCATCGCTTCATTTGATCTACACTTGCATAAGATGTTAAATGCCAAATGAGTTTTCAAAATATAATATTGGCTAACTTGAATTAACTAATAAATATTTTACAACATATTATTGACATTTCATTAAAAATCCTTAATATACTGTTACATGGAGTTGGAAATACTTTGAATATAGAAATTATTAACTTTCACTATTTTTATTTTAGAACCCAAATAATATTATAATAGAATAGAAAAAAAACCTAGTTTTTTCCATTTGTGATTTTATAAATATTTATATGTAATAATTTATTTTTCAAAAATTATATAATAAATTAATTATGATACCTATAGCCTTATTTAATGTGCTTCTGATATATTTTCTATGTAAATTTTAATTTATATTTACAATTTTAAACAAATGATATCTTTGTTCTTCATTAAAATTAATTTTTAATAATTTTAATAATCTGGATTGTGTATTAATTTCCCTTAATAAAAATTTCACTTAATTCTCAATCAAATAATATATTACAATTAATTTGTTGAATGATATTTTATAGAAATGTTGATTTCATAATATGGATGCAGAAAATATTCTATAATGTTTAATACTGAATGTAAACTAGACTCAAGTATTGCAAGGTAGACCAATTAAGCGGTAGACTCACCGTTTTCAAGGTAGAACTTACAAAATTAATGAATTCTTAATGTGAAATGCAAATAGAATGCTGTTGGTTCGATAGGCGCACGTTTGCGACGGCCTCCGACCTGCGTCAAAGTTAAAACAATAAACTCACTGCTCAAATGCAGATATCCAAAGGCCATTTACTCGCCTGGAAGCGGTGCTCTTCTATGCCACCGTAGTTTTATTTTTAGCTCTGCCACAGCCACTGACACGGAAAACACTTTAGAAAGGGAGGAATAGAGGGTGGAAGAGATAGAGAGTTAGTGAGAGAGAGAGAGGGGCATAGAGACAGAGAGGGAGCGAGTGAGTGAGAGAGGCAGAGGGGGAGGAGAAAGAAAAGATAGAATGAAAGGGAGAATGAGAAAGTCGGAGAAGAAGGCAAAGCAAAGTCACAAGAATACGAAGCTGGTCTATTTCGTGAAAATACATAGTGGAAGTCATAGAAAAGTCAGGAATGGAGTTTCTTTCGAAGAATGTGAGAGTCAAATCAATTGTGTAGTAACAGTACCTCACTGGATAAATAAGGAAAAACTATACTGAATCAACGTACTCGTGCTGCATTTTATTTTCATTTAATATTTTTTAGTTCCTTCAGAACATCAAACTTACTTAGTCAAAAATATTTATGTGTGTTCTAATACTATTTGAAAATATTATTCTGCAAGTATATTCTAAAAGAAAGTTTAGTATATTTTATTTATATTTTACTTTATTTTTTAATTTAATAATTAAAAATCATTCATATTTATATTAAAGACTACATAGAATTTTCAACATGCTTCTTTTATTTAGTAATTTTAATAAAGATAAGTTTATTATTAGAAGAAGCATAAAAATAATAAAAAAAAAAAAATATTAGTAAAAGATTTTATATCATAATCATTTTAATGCAATGGGGAGCTAGTGAGATAATTAAATATTGATGGCAATTATAATTACAAAGTTTCAACACATTCTTATTTTTATATTTTGTACATTGTAATTTAAACTCATCATTTCATTATCTATATATTTATCGATAATCTTAATACGCTACGAAGAACTAATATTAATCAGAGAATTTCATAGTAATAACTTAAACGTTATTTCAATATCTTCCATCAATAAGATTTTTATTTATATTTTAATTATATATAGTTTGTTCATTAAATGTACATTAACTGATACTTTTATAACAATGATTATTAATTTAATGACATATTGAACTCAAAATCGTTTTAGTAAAATGCATTAAAAATATCTACATACCCGAGTTTTTATATTTTATAAGAATCATATAAAAATTGAACTAAAACTATTACAAAAAATTAATTTATTATAAGTTCATTGTTCTTAGGATATAAAATATATATTTGAGTTTTTACCTTTTTCCACAATATTTTATTAGTACCAGCATAAATTTGCTTAAAGTTTATGTCTATAATTTTATAAAAAAAATTACATATTGAAAGGAAACGCAGTAACAATGATAATGTTAAATAAATAAATAATTTAATTAATAATAACTTAAATAACTTATTTAATTAATTAAATAACAATAATCGAACTCTAATTGAAAGACATCGACGCTTTACCATTGTTTTAATCATTTTTTTTTCAATATAATATTGATTATAGTAAATTTTATCGCATTAATAAAAACTACTGATTACTGAGAAAACTTTGAATAATATAATAATAAGTTATATTGTTTTATAAAGAGTTAATTAATAAGACATATATCTTTTCTATAGCTTTTCTATATTTTTGACAATTTTTACAATAAGGCAACTTCAAAACGATAATTAAGTCTCTATAATTTAATCTTTGCACTTTCATTTTTCAATTGATAATCTATGTTAAATGTATATTAAAATGGATTAAAATACAAAAAATTCTTCGAATTTTATGAAAAAAAATGTATGTAATAAATGTATAATCTAAAATTCAGTATTAATCTTGCTTTGTCGTTTTTAAATATCCGTCCCTTAATCTGTTGCATTGGATCTACTACTTTTCATACATTATATGAATCTACTATATTTATTTATTTAAATAAATTTAGTATAATTTAATTCAATATCTTTTATAATATAATATAATTTATTGTGGTTTCTCGTCGTATATTAAATAATTTTATAATAATTGAAAATCGAATCATTAATTCTTAAAGTATACAGAAAATATTTATATATTTTACATCAATTATTTTCTATGCATAATTGAATTTTAACATCGGATTAGTTACGCTAAAGATCTGTCTATTATGGGCTTCTCTATTTATAATTTGTCCACAGAATATGATATGAGATGATTTGTAAACATAATATGATTGTATTTTAACTTAATCAGAAATAGCATAATATCTTTCGGATTTAAATTAATCCACTACTCAGTAAATCCTCTTTGTATTTATGCTTATTTATTTTGAATGAAATACTTGATAAGTAAAATGAAATAATTAATGTTAATATCGTAAAACTATTTTATCGAATTAAATTATATTGTATATATTAAACAGAAATATGTAATTAGCATTATCCCAATTAATTAAATTTCCTACAAAAAAATTAGTATTCCAATAAAAGTATTTGAATATGCCTTGTTTTCTCGATATTTACAAGTTTAATTGTCAGAAATTTTGTTAACCATTCCGAAGTATACGTATCTACGTATCAAGCAAAGGTGGTGTACTTTTCCTCCACTAACACAAAGAAATTTTTAATTATCGCATAGCAAACATTTCAAATGATTAACTTTACGGGATCTCGTGTACAAATTGTATACGTACAAAATACAATTGTTAGATTTTATTTCTCAATGTGATGCATGAATCGATATATCTACATAAGGTTCCTAGCGAAGCTTTCAATAAATGTAGCCAATGAAATTTCTAGTGTGCGAGACCCCAGCCACGAGAAAGCCTGTTTGCACGTATACCAGGATGCACAGTCGTTTTTGGCATCGTTTATTACCGTTTTTCGCAAATTGATTTCCAATTTCCGATCGCTGAAGAGAGCGAAAGAGCAATTTAGATGGTGGGAAGGAAAGATGCAGTAGTCCATGTATGTATGTACGTATGTATATATTCATGGTTTGTAGAGGAAAATAGCAGGTACTCCATCGAATGCTCGGTGACCCATGAAAACTCGAATGCACGAGTTCGGCAAACAGGTACGTGACGTGGAGCTGCATGGTGCTACGTATGTATAAATGTATGTATGTAGGGTCGTATGCCAGTGCAGTTTCCTTTTGGCTCCATCTTTTCCTTGCAAACGCGTTCTGTCATTTCTTTCGTTCTAGCTGTCGTTCCAACTTTTCGTTTTTTTCTTATTTTCTTTGAATTTTCTTTTTTACTTTTCTTCACTCTCTTTTGAAACCTCTTTTCAAGCCTTTTACGCCTTCCTAACAGTACTTTTCGATCGCTTTCTTGTTGAATGAAATATTTTTTGTTAAAACATACCTACGGTTGCCACTTTCGTTAAAAAAAAAGTATATCTTACCTAACCGTGTGTGCGCACACATATTTGCATGTGCAAAATAAAATAATTTTTAGAACTTCCTGGAAATTCAATTTTTAAATTTAATTTAAAGATATAATAAAAAAATTATGCAAATTATACATTCAGCTGCAAAATGAATTTTTTCTTTTAATAGTACCAACAAAATTTTAATAAAACTTCGTGAATATAATATTCTGTATGTTATAGCGCTAATTAGAAGGTTACATTTTGTCCTAATTTAAATTATTCTTTTAAAAATTAAGAAAATATTTAATTTATATATGAAATTAAAGAAAGTAAAATAAAAGAGAATATTAATGAATGACGACAATAATTTAATATATGAAAATAAAAATAACAATCTACTGTACGAGGAAATAATTGAAAAATTGAGAAATACCATAAATGTTAGGATAAAAATACGATTGCTGCATTACTTGTATACGAAATTGCTAGTGCTGCAGAAGAAAAACTACAAGGATTGGAAAATTAATGCGACGTAATTAAAAAACAGTAGGATCATTTCAAATGAGCTAATTAAAACCGTACCAATCACATATGTATCATTTCTATATAGCATTTATATATTCAAGTGATTTATTTACATCTAATACTTAAAACTTTTACTCTCACACCAATTTCTATATCTCAATTTATTACAATTTATAATTTATTAAATTAAATTTTGTTTATTATTATATTTTTCAATTTAATATTAGTGTTTATATGTTTATATTCGTGGCGCGTATATATACATAGGTGCACATACACGTGCATATTAGTATCTACATATATTGTACTTACACTTGTTGAAGATACAATAATGAATTAAATTACTCAACTTTGTATAGCTAGCGCAATACGCTTGATATATAGCGCGTGACGCGATCGACTAACGAGGGAAAAATAAAACTTCGTAATTCTGGCCCTTTAATGTTCAAATTCTATTTCAAACAAGCTCCACTTACTATTTTCTTCCAGCTTTATGTTTCTTTCAAGCATAAGGTGGTGCATAGTCAAGACAAAAGAACGATTAAATAAGAAAAAAAAGAAAAAGAAAGCTCTCTACACTTTATTGTTGTTCTAAGTTAAACAAAATAATTTCATGTAACCAAAAAAGTGTACATGACACATTAAATTTACCAAAGCGTTTAATATTTCTTAATTGTTGCAAGTGATTAAAATACAAAATGAACGAATACATTTTTACCGAGCTTACGTAATACATTTGAAACATTATTTGCTTCATTATTTGAGTGATAATGGACGTAATGCATTTGTGTATTGTTGATATTAATTAAATGTTTTTATGCCACTTAAATATTAAAATGGAATTTCAAATATTCAACTATGCACGTGAGATAAATTCAGTATGTAAATTTATAAAAGATGTTGAATAAGTAAGAAATCTACGTAGGTTACCCTTTTATATTAAAAAGAAAATAAACATATTATAATAAATATAAATTAAATTTTTATATTATTATTTAGAGTTGAATTAATCATATATATACAATTAATATTATTTATGATTTAAAATAATGTTAAGAAAGAGAAGACATATTAAAATGATTATTAATAATTTTATTAAAAGTTTTTTGTATTTCTCACAGAAAATATCTCCCTAAATAGTTAATCATGAATAGTTTTAGTTTTTTGTAGTGTTCTTCAATTATTCGGAATTAGTGACAGTAATTTGAAAAAAGATTCTTACATACATTTCCCTAAGCAATTAGTATCGAATAATTTAAGTATTAATTATTGATCAATTTTACATTATTGATAAGGATTGAATTATCTCTACGAATAGTTCATTTATTAAAGATTCCTTGGGAAGAAAGAAACTAATGGCCAACTTTTCTGGTATTCGAAATACTTTAGAAATATTTTTTCTTTTCTAAACTATTGACTGGCAGTACTATGTGTGTACACGTGACACATGAAGTCCTTGTAAATTTTATACAACCCTAGTAGTTTGAATTTAAGACATGCTACCACCATACCTTATTATTCAACTATTATCCAGAGAATGGCTTTCGGTATAGTGTTCCACCCTCCTTTGGGTTTACTGGCCCCTAACGTCGATGTATTGTTTGACTATACGTGCTTCGCTTAAAGTCGACTGGTTAACGCTTTCCTGTGAAACAGAAGCGAGAATAACGCCTAAAAAGTCGTCTTTCACGCTCTCTCTCTCTCTCTCTCTCTCTTTCTTTCTTACTCGCTTACCATATTTTTTCTCTTTTCTTTGAAGTAGTATTATGTCATAAGGAAACAGGATCGTAAATTTCATTTTCCAAATGAAGTAACTCACTATGTATCAATCTTATTATGTATTTGAAATTGGTTGAATTAATCGTAGAATTTATAGTTTAAATATAAAATCTAAATGTAGTTATAATTAATCTTACAAAGTAATTATAAAAGTAAAGATATATATCTAGGCAGTAATTAATAATACTTTAATAAATTTCACTTATATTACTTATCTTATTTATTAACGTATATTTATGATATATATATATATATATAGACATATTGCGACCGTTTATTGCAATTTAATTACAAATTATTTCATGCATTTATTTAAGCAATAATAATATTTTCAATTAACATAATTAATAGCAAAAGGTGTAACTTCTATTGCGGAAATACGTGCACTTTATTAGTCAGCGTGTGTCTTTCGTTATTTTTATTATGACATTTAAAATATTAATATATCTCAGATATATCAGAATTACTTTGAAATTATTGCATAGTCATTCAAAAGAAAAGAAAAATAATTACTGTTTATAAAAATACGGGATAAATAAAGTTAATTGTTACAAAAGCTTTCGTACCCATACTAATAAAATTTAAGTTCCATAAAATTTGTGCGAACGTTTATATCAAATAGCTTCCAGAATATAAAGGCTATTTATTTGTGTTCACGATAATTGAATTGCAGAGATAATTCTCTAGGCTGTGACAATTCCCCAGTGTCACGGGTTTATATCTCAAGAACAATATCTTCAATAGTTTGGGAATTTTTTCAATTTTTATATCGTACTGTGGATATTTGGAATTTAAAGTTTGTTCCACTCTGATCTCTAAGGGCTTTTCCTTATACCAAGTGATTTCAGTGGAGAAAAGACAGTCCCATGCCCTTTGACAACTTCGTCGTCATCGTTGACGTCGGCATGGTCGTCGCGCCTTCTTGGCGCCACTCGACCATACTTATGACCCGATCGATCTTCCAGTCTGCAAAATCTTAAGCACAACTTAAAAAACTATAAATCTTTAATGTACGAGTCACCACAATTGTGATGCCGACTTTTGTTCATTTTCATATTATATTAGTCTACTTAGTTAGTGATTCGTTATCGTCGAATATGAAAAGAAGTAATGCGTTACTATTTCATTTTGTAGACCCATCACTGGATAATTGTATTGTATCAGTTTCATTGATACTAGATACTTATTATAATTAATATACAACAATAGAAGTTCATTTCATTAATAGATAAATTAAAGGTTAATTAACAAATCATTTAAAAACTATTTTAAATGATTTTACTTGATTTAGTTGTTCTGTATTATTATTTAATTTATTATATTTTATTTATTATGGACAATTTTTTATAACTACTATTCAATAATTACATAAAATAGTTTTGAGAAGAAATTATCCAAATCACAATTTTCGACAAAAAATGATTTACTGAAAAAAGGATTTGAACACTTCGCGTCTTTTGCCTCGTCGAAACCAACTTTGCAAACTTGGTAATTTCCTATAAACTTCATTGTACCATTAATGTTATAAAGATCACGTTTCGATTTAAAAAGTTTAAATTTTCTCATTATAAAAGAAATTTTTAATCAACGTTCCATAAATAATCTTTTTAATCTTTCAATAAAACGTATTCACTTTCAGATGTAATTGAATACCTTTATTTTATAATAGACACGAATAAGAAGTTATTAAATATCTTATTATCAATTAAAAGTGAATTGATATATAAAAAAACTAAACATTTTGTCTGATAAACTAACTAGAAGGAGTTGAAAATAAATACTTATCTTGTTATTCAACTTAAATTTAAAAATTTAAATACTTATACACATTATTACAAAAATGTTTACCAAAGCATATAACATTTGAACTAAAATTAAATTTTTCTTTATATTTCAGGTAAGTTATATAATTTTTTCTAATATTATAATTTTTGTAATTTTTTTTATACAAATTTTTATAATGCTTCAAATTCATTCAAATGATATATATTATATATATATATATATATATACAAGAAACGCATCTTAGAATATTAGAATAATAGAAAGAAAACAACCACGATTTGTATACTGAACACATATTAATTAAACATTCAAAATAATAATTTTATATTTATGGTTAACTTATTTTGTTTTTAAATTTCAAAAATAATTCTGATTTTATATTGTATATTTCAGCATAATTATAAACTTTTTTAGTCAAAATAAATCTGTACTTTTTTAATAGAAACTCAACTTGATATATACTTTAAAAAAGACTTTTATGTATTTATTAAAATCACTTTTCACAAAAGGACAAGACAAAAAGGATGTCGAAATATTCTCATCACTGAATTTTATTGCGTAAATTAATAATCCAACATTATAATCTATCCAGAATACAACTAATTAATTATAAATTATAATTAATTAAAACTAAACTATATTGTACATAAATTATATTAAATAACATATTGAAATTAAAATAAATTAGTTCTATAAATATGATCATATCTTAAGATTATTTATTTATGCGAAAATATATAGGAAAATTTCGTAATAATTAAAATAAATAAATATTTAAATTTTAAAACATCGCCATTGAAAATTTAATTCTTTTTAAGTATATTTTACAGTGTGCAAATCAAATTTAAATAATATTGCTCGTATTATGTTTTGCAAGTTTTATACAAAACGTTAGTTGAATGAATACCGTCCTAAAAATGTAATTAATTTATCATCGATGGTTTATATTTAAGCTGTCCAACAATTTATACAACTTGCTTGCAATTGGGAGTGGAATTACGAAACTGAACTTTTATTCTTAAGAGTTGATGTTTTTCACAATCCGGAGAACTTGATAGTATCGATTTGAATAAATGATAGTCGACTTAAACACTAGCCATTTCCAATGCCAATACGAAATTTATCGATTCAATACTCAGACATTTTTTTTTTTCTTTATATTTCTTTCTATTCCATCTTCTACTTATTGCTTTTTCGTTTCGAACTCTGCAATGTTTGCGCTCCTTCTCCATTTAGGCTTGTATATATATATTTATATATATAAATTTATAAGTATTCTTTAAACTCTGCTAGCTGCTTGTAATTTTATTTTGTTCATTTTGACCAAGAGAATCGACGAATTCTTATCGAAAATTTGTACGGGGTGACTCGGCAAATTTCTCTTTTCCTATTATGCCAACTTAGCAATGTCTCCCACCTATTAAAATGTTTTTTCTCTACTATATTTTCATGACTGTACCTTTATTAAATCTTCTACCATAAGCTTCGATCTTACTTTAAATATTAAAAGTTGTATTGTTTTGTCTACTAATTCTATCTTATGTATCAATTCTAATAATTCATATATTTCATTTTTCTGTTCTTTTTATTAACACATAATATGAAATTAACTTTCATTTTTCATCTTGTTCATTTAAAATAGTTTAAACACTATACTTTTTATTTAATATTGTTCTGTAAAAATATTTCCTTATAAATCTCGTAAAAAAGCAAAGGAAAGATGAAAATTAGAGAAATCTAAATAAAAGCGAATAAATAAAGCAGAGAGTGAGAAACAGAGAGTGAGAGACAGAGAGTGAGAAACAGAGAGTGAGAGACAGTGAGTGAGAGACAGAGGGGGGGGAGCGCGTTTATGTGTTGGGTCTGTGCTTCGTATATGAGCATATGTAAGATGAAATGCGTGAAAAAATAAACCTACAAATTCGAAGAAAAAGTTGGTGTCGAATTATGGTACCTTACCGCTATGGAAAAATATAGTCTCACGATCGACCGAAAATAGTCGAATTTAGCACCAATGTTCCTTCTATAGTTAGTATTGATGCTGTTATACTTATATGCTACATCAAGTTTTTTTGGTCACGACGCCAAACTTTACACTACTTTTTTTCGTATATTATATCTTTTGGAAATAATATAATTGACCATTCGAGTTTTTCACTTCCTCTTATACTATGTTGAAAGTTTTACTACTCTAAATGAATCCGCTTTCTTGCATAAAGAATTATTGTTTAAAATAATCAATGAAGTTTCCGAAATATCATTTTTACTATTTTTTATTTTTATATAATTATAAATACATGAAATTTTTTAATACTTTAAATGTATAGAAGTAAGAAATATCAAATCTATTAGAAAAAATATATATCTTACATTTATAAAATTTGTATGCACTATGTATATCTGAGAGCATATGACATAAATAAAAACACCAATATCAATTATTTACGATAACCTTGTAAAGAAAAGCCATAACGTACAAACTTATATACTCGCGTATTATTAGATCATAGGATAATTATATAAAAATATATTATTTTTAAATTACAGTGTTTTGCTATGTTCTATATTTATATACAACTTTATGCTATACACAAAGCTTATTACGTAGGTGTAAAATTTTGTTTAACTGCACATAACATATAATTGAAAAATATTCTTAAATATAAGATTAAATTAAAGTAAAAGTTAGAAATAATTCTTAAACAACTGCTATAAAATGAAATATCAATATGTAATACATAATATTAGATATTATCTTTGATTATATATTTAATTCAAATATTTGAAAGTTATACATTTAATATAACAGTTATAAAATTATTTTAAAAGCTTAATTTTATCAGTTTAGTTTGATGGATTTTCACCAATTCATATTTTTAAACAACTATACTAAATCTTTCCAAAGTTTGAGTCTCTCACTTTCCTCAAAATGTAACCAAAATATAAGCATTAGTTCTATTCTCAAAGGCCTTGAGTGCTTCGCAAGTAGTGGAAAGAAAGCACCCTTGGGAAAGAAAAACTTTCTTTTTGAGCTCACGTACGTATAACCTAGAATCTATACATATATATTATAGACCATCAAGCATATAAGAAGTGAGCATATAAGGGTAGATACGAAGAATGAAATTTCAAGGAAAAAAGATCACCAAAAAATGTAGGGTAGCTCAGTAATTCTTTTTTGGCATGTATAATCTCTTTGATATTTCATACCAGTTTTTTCAAGTTTTATCAAGACTTTTCGTAGTTCTTGTTTAAATTCTAATATATAACCACTTTTCTCAATTTTTATTATTACTCATAATTTAATTAAAATAAATAATTTAATAAATATAATACTTTTAATATTTATAAAAGTTTAGAATGCACTTATTATTTAAGCAAATAAATAAATTACAATATTTTAATTATTTAAATTTAAATAAAATTAATTTACACATATTTTAATTAACATTTTACTTTTCTTCTAGTTAATTTTATTGACTAGTTACCTTGATAATACTATTTATTCACTTCAAATGATGAGTAATTAAAATTAATTTTTAAACTTTTTTAATAACTGTAAAAAATGAATAATTCATCAGTAGTTTTAATTATATTTCAGTTCATTTCTGATGTATTATGCATTATATTTTTCACTATTATATAAATTTACTTGTTAATTACTTTAAGATTATAAAATTACATTAAAATGAAATGAATCGATTCATCGAACCTACGTTTTATGCAACAAAAGAATTTGAAGACTTAGGCATATTTATAAATAACCATCAGCTTAAAATTGTAGCAATGCCCTAAGCTTTGTAATTGCTTAATCCTTGTACCCTCGCTTCAAATGTTACAAATCTCAAAGCACGACAAAAATATCGCAAACATCCTTGTTAGTGATTAGGTTAATAATGCAATAATATACAGTATTAATCTGAAAGCTTTGCCATCACATACCAACCCAAGTGTATCTTAAACTTAAAGCCGGATAAACTTTTCTCGGTAGGTAAAGCATTGTAATTAAGTTCTGGGATAAATATATCACAGTAATTTTGTATTCTACCAAAAACTTGACCAAATACTTGAACAGATAGTCAGTTTAAAGCGAAACATAAAGAGTTGTGTTTGGAAAGTTTTAGATATGCCTCTAAACTCGGCGGAATCGTGATATCACTGCTGTGTACTGAATGTTTGTCTCGATCGAGTTGCTCAAGATGTATTTGATGCAATGCTTTGGTTTAACTATTTAATTTTTCATTCGTATCTATTTGTCAGGTAAAGCATTTGGTGGTTTTCTCTTAAGGTCCCTACCATTGGCATTTCGCTGCAAGCTCCTGCCACTCTATTCTAGTTAAATTGGAACTGCAGGCTTAAAGGATGATTGATTAAAGGTACGAGACTGCGTGGGAAAGTTTTATATAGAATTTTCCGATAATTTGAATTTGGAAAGCGAAAAGATATTTTAAAGTAAATTGACATAGAGTGATGTTTTCATTTTTTTTAAGTTTATGATATTAAAAATTAATCATTAAATGACAATTATTTTCTAAATTTGAATACATGTGTAAATACTTATTAAATTTAATTTAATACTTACTTTATTAATTAAATCTACATGAAATAAATCTAAAACAGTAACGGCTAAAACTGTTAATAATAAATTTTGATATAACTATAATATTTGATTTCTTGTTTCTAGAGTTAAAAATTTTCAAATGCGTATGTTATCAAATTTTTTGAATATTCTGAAAATATTTTACATTATTAAATTTATATTTTTGACCTATTATACCGTTATTAAAAAAAACTATTAAATGTATAATCAGTAAATCATTTTTAAATACCCAATTATTGTTTTATTTTATTACGAATAAATTAAAAAAAATAATAATTTATAAATTTATATATAAGAAAGTTAATCTAATTAGATATAGTTTGATACTAATGAATTGTATATTCTTATTAATGAATTATAAAAACGAAAAAATTAATCGATAGAATAAAGTAATTCCATTATCTCTGGTACTTGAACAAAGACTTGAAATAGATTTCAAAAGTCATAAAAAGTCTTCGAAACATCTTATTATAAGTACTTTGTTAGCTAAAATTACTAAATATTATCAATTCAGTAGTTTGTGAAATATCCAATGGACTTTTTAAGAATTTCAATTAATATCATATAGTCTGTTATTTATACTAATATTAACAACTGATAAAACAATGCCCATGCATGCAAGCATTCAGAAAATTACACCGTTGAAAGAGCGTGCTTTTCTCACTTTTGGTTAAATGAAATTTTTGATAAATTATTTTCTCAGATATAACAGACAGATTATTTTTTTACGTGTGTAATTTTTTTCATATAGTAACAATGTAACAGTGTTGCACTATTTCTATAATCGCAGTCGCACATGAAAGAAATTCTCAATACGAAACAAAATTAACAAACTTCACTCGTGCATATTATTGTAGAGATTATTGAACAACCTCAAAACAGGCATTTTTAAGTACATATTTTCATTTGATTAGTTATAGTTCGGTATACATTATTATATTTTTGGTGTATAATAAAATTTACACATGCTTACATGAAATATTTATATACGAAGTGTTTTTATGAAACCAAATTGAAAGTGGAATATTACTAGTTATAATAATTTTTATCACAAATGTAAATAAATGAAAATCTTTCAACAGTAGAATCAGTTACTAAATGTCATACAGTAAATACATTATTTTTCATTTGTGATGGCCTATTTTTCATCCATCTTTTTTTTAAACATCATTTTTCATGATTCATCCTAGCTAAAAATGCTTTGAATATTACTCTCATTATTTGTTTAGTATTTATATCTTAATATTGAATTTATTTCATTATTTATTCATGATTTTCAATTAAATCTACTAATAATATAAATAATAAATATGTATATAATTGAATGATTTTTGTAAAAATCAACATAGACAATAAAATTTTATATATTATTTAAATTAATGTTTTAATAAGAAAGATATTCTATTACATGTTACTAAGATTTATTATACAAATTTAAAAACAAATCTAATATTCTACATATGTATTACAAATTGTAATATCGCACAATTTTCATTATTTAATTACAAATTGTAAATTATTATATAATTTTCAGCGTTTTGCAGAATATTAACATCAATAGAAATTGTCATAACAAAGATACTACAAATCTGGTGAATAAACAACGAAAACAGACTCAAATACTGGTTGTTTACAATTCATTAGCCGACGGTAGTTACGAATTTCCGATAAATATTTACTATCCTATTCTGAACTTCTCCTTTATTTCTATATCTGTAACTTCAGAAAGACATCCTTTAAGAATACGTGTATTTAAAGTATAGAATTTAACAAGGATTTATATCTATATTAAAATAGATGAATACTGCTGTATATGTATCATAAGGAATTCAATAAAGCTATTTATGTAATTAAATTAATTATTTTTCTGTATTTTCATGCCAGCTATTTTTTCAGAACATGTGTATAGTGTTGTATAGTATCTGAACTTGACATACAAAGGCCTGATGAAGACTGCTAAAAGATCTTGTGGTTTCATCTATATCTTCACCAGACTTACCAGATAATGAACCATTTCAGCAGTCCATTTGTATTTAACGCGATTTTATATTCGTATTTTCACATTTGGTGAATTTCTCTAAATCCCAATTTAATATCAAGTAACAAATTTGCTGCAGACTTTCATAGATAGAAGATTTGTTTGCAAATATATCACAGTTTCAAATATCAAATACGTTATGGACGATTTTCAATTACATTAAAATCTTCGAACTAATACTGTAGGTAGTAAGAATTATGCTTATTCAATAAAAAAATATATTATAAATATATAATTACAAAAAAGTATAAAAAATTTTAAATATTTTGATTTTCCAGAAAAAATTTTTATTGTTTGTTCGTCTATATAAATCAGAAAATAAATATATTTTTTATTTGTATAAAAACTATACTTTATTTTTATCACAAGTACATAGTTCTTTGTAGATATAATTTCTAAATTCATTTTTTTTTAACAATAGATACATTAAATCAAGTACTTGAAGTTTGCAGAAAATTTCAATTTCTTTTATGTAGCTCATGTAAATGAGTTTAATTTAATTTTATTACATTATAAGTTTATTATAAGGTTGACAACAATAATATAGCAAATACCTATTAAAGATTAAATTTTAAAAGTATGAAGTAAGAATTCTTTGTAACTATCCACAAAATACCATACCGGGAATTAAAACCACACCAGTAACATACTTAAAAAAAGAATTGAAAATTAATCTTATTAAAAATGCAATAAAAATATATTATATGTTATATTAAAAGCTCTATAGCTTTAATATTGTTTGACAATTCAATATCATTTTCGTGATATATCAAGTCAGAAGAAATCTAGACTTAGTATACTGATGAAATAATTAGCTAAAATCAATGTATGTGCATAAAGCCTTTTGAAGTGTATAAACACATGGAAAGGTGCTACTAAACTAATACATATATTAGTATGTATTATTATAGTTTTTTTTATATTTTTATATTACTTATATTTTTATTTATATTTATATTTATATTTATATTTTTATATTATTATTATTATTATAATATATGTACTAATATATTACATATATTAGTACATAACTAATAATATACTAATGCACACAAACGACTAGTTTCTTCTACTACTTTTTACTTCTCTATAGAACTTGGTAGTGTCTTTCTAAACTTATTAATAGAGTTACATTCTAACATTTAAATTTCAAATTTCAACTTCTAAAATGTTTTTTCTACATTTTATAAGAATAATAAATTCTAAATAATAAATTGGTATAATTACTATTGTAAATTTAAGATGAATTAAATTTTTAATTTTGATTTTTTTTTTAAGGAAAGAATATATTTCTTAATTTAAGATATATTGAAGAAAAAGTTATGGAATTTTAGTTTCGTGGACAAATTTTGACTTGCATAAATTTTTTAATTTAAATGTCAAAAATGAATGAAACAATCCATTAATTTTAATTATGTTCAAAATTAACAGGGGCAGATTCAGATATTTTACTTCATTATTTTTATCGAAATCTTAATAATACTACTAAATGTTCATTCAATTATATTTACACTGAAAATGATTTACACCAATGATTCATACTTTCTTTATAACAATTTTATCAGGATACTGCTGAAAATTTCTAGATATTTCTAGATAAAGTTCAAGAAGCAAAGAGCATAATGAAAGTTCCATACAATAGCATGCTAATAGAAAATTTTTCAAAGACATATTTGGAAAACCATTATAGTATAGTAAGATAGGGAAAAAAGAGACAAAGAAACATAGAACTTACGTCAGCTCAAGATTATTTAAGTAGACAAAATTTTTTACGATGCCATAAAAACGCTTTGAGTTCAATTAAAAAGACGGTATATAAATATTTTTTTGCTTTAACTAAGTGCTTGCCTTTTAACTATTTAAATGAAGATTAAAAAACAAATGAATGTAAAAATAGGAATGAAAATATGTTATTGAACAATTTATATTATAAAGATCCAATAGTTTTATTATCGAATATTTCTAATAGATAGACAATAATAGATAATAGATCTAATATTTTTATATGTTAAAGTTTAAGGTTTTATGAAAATTATAAGCGTATTAAATTTATCGATATAGCAAAATATGTTTAATCTGTAATGAATTTTCAATCATACCTTATTATTAATATTATGTGTTGAGAAATTAAGTGAGTTTAATTAAACAATGTTTTCTTAATTTGTCGTTTATTTAACTATGCAAATTTTATTTGACACTAGAATTTAATTAAAATAATTAAATAGGCAATTTATTTATTTTAAATAATTTATCTTGAATCATTTTTAAATTAATTGAAATTAAAGAAAAAATGTTTTTGATTGATAGGTGATATTATAATAAATTATTGCAATAAGAAAGATAAAGAAATTAATTAAGAATGGTTAATTATAGTAATTTAAAATTGTATATTTAATTAAAACATATATGTATTTAGGAACTAAATACTTAAAATTTTGAAAAATGAAATTATGTATATTATGTAAATCCTAATACACCGAAATTAATTGAGTCTTCCCAACATCAAAAACTCATTGAAAGATTTAAAAATAAATCAAAATTAGATTAGATAGAAATATGAAAATAAACGTGGTTAAATGACGAAATCTAGTAAAGTCAAAATACAATTCTACTTTAGCCATTGGTACAAAAGCCCGACTGAATGTGTACTTCAGAGAAAGGAATATCACCCTTTTCCGAATGTCAGATAAAAACTATATATATTAAAATAATCAGACAAATTACTTTTAACACCTATAAGCTTCTGTGGGAATTCTGTGCAAAATAGAACTTTGAATGTTATTAGTAAAGAAATCTAATATGATGATTTGTGAGATGCACACTTAAAAGTATAGAAGCTAAATTGTTGCTTTATAGCAAATTAAGTCGCTTTTCTTCGGCTACACGCAGATGTGTATTCATGTTAATCTTCGTAGTAATTTGTTTTTAGTTTCATTATAAAGCAGTTTGACGTATCTATATATTCATAAGTATTACTGAAATAAATTTTCGCATTACTTGTTAATGTCATCGAATGAAAATCTGCATTGATGCGGAATGAAACATGCATTATTTAATAAAATGACTTCGTATCTCTTTCATTCATTATGATACTATTTTTATTAAGTTTTTCTGCTACCCAATTTATTTTTACCTATATACATATATATATATGTATATATATATATATATATATATTAGCAGAAAAACTAATGCATTTTAATGATAAAATAATAAAATAATATAGAGTATTAATATAGAGTACATTTTTATTTACAAATAATTTTCCATAATTATTCATAACATTCCTCTTTTCAGTGCTTGAAAATATTCGATTACGAAAGTTGTAATACTCAATTTAAAAAGTAGTATGCGTTATATAAAGAATAAAATCTAGTAATGGATTTAATACTGATTATTTTAAAAATTTTATAAATTAACCTCACTTTGTTCACCTTAATATATTGTATATATTTGTGGTAAAGGATTTTTTCTGATTTTTATTATGTTGTGAATCACCTAAATTTATCGAAATTTAGAATTTTTTAGGCACAAGTGTCTTTTGCTATATTTAAAAATTAAAATATTTATTTAAATGAAAGCAAATACTAATGGAAATTGCATCGAAATATATATGAGCTTTGTAAATTTAATTTAAAAATAGTGGTAAAATTTCAAATCCGATTATGAAATTTTTAGTAAATTTCTATATATTGTAAATTTATAAATTTTTTGCAGAATATAATAGAAAATAGAAATTTAGAAAATGTTTTATACTTTTATGGGACTATTATTTATATTTTTATTAGAATTATTATCAGAATTTTTATAATAATATATAAAATAGTCTAAAAAATTTATTAGAAATTATTTGAATTAAAGAAATATTTAATATTGTAATAATGTACTATAAATTATGAAATTTATTTAAAAATTAATTTGATATGATATAATTAATTTTTCCATTTACATAAATTTATCCATGTATTTTATATTACCGATGAAAAAAGATTCAATAAAATGTAGAATCATCAATGTCGTTACTCCTCTATCATCTTATCGAAAGTGCGACAAGACATGGATTAAAGGGATCAAAAGAACTCTGATTAATGAGATAAGATCCTCTGTTTGATCGAACGAAGATTGTGCATAGAGTAGACTTAGTTCCGTAAAATAATTGTAGAGATGCTTTGATGAAAATGGAATGAGAGAAAGTAAGCGAGAGAGAGAGAGAGAGAGAGAGAGAGAGAGAAAGAAAAAGAAATTCAAGGAGTGATTGAGTAAAAGCGGGTCGAGAAGTAGTAAGAAGACTACGACCTCACGTTATTAAAAGAGCGATAGTAAGACTGCTAAACGAACAAGAAGAAAAGATGGAAAAGAGCGAAGGAGAAAGTTAAGAAGAAGTAAGCGAGTATATGAGAAAACTAGAGAAGGGAAATATACCGTTATATGGAGATAGTAGACGAGCGGCAACGAGTCGAACCTTTAATGGGATTCTATTTACGGGGTGCGTGCTTTGGCTAGGCAAACACTCTCGAAGAACCCGAATCCATACTTGAAGCTATCTTTCTTGCTTTCACTTCTCTTTCCGGTTGTTTGTTAGTGCATCTCACTTCTTTATATGATTTTGGCTTTGTGACGATTTTCAAATCCCTCGTTCTAGCAATTCCTTTATCTTATCGTATGTTTGTCTTCAATATGATATTCCCGAATACAGAATTTAACTCGCTCAATTCATCGACATTCAAGAACTGTCTCTTCTTCCAAACTCTTTTTTCTTCTCTCTATATTGTTTTTTACTTTTACATTAATTTTCTCTGTATAGATTTAAATTTTTCTCAAACAATCGTAAGTAATAAATATCGTACACATTGCAGCGTAGCGTCAAAGGAATATTCAACTACATTCATAAGACGAGTCAGAGTAACTTCATTCAATTTAAAATCATATATCTGTATTTAAAAATATTTTTTAAATATACCATGAAGCAAAATTACAGCATCGGATGTAGCTCACTATGTTGTACACTACAAGCAGATAGAGCGTTCTTTTACATTGTATAAAGCAAAAAGGTTTGTCGTGTTTTCTCTAGTGTTGAGATATATATTCATTAACTACTGAGAAAATCTTTTGAAGCTTTTAAGTCATTATTGGACGTACTATAAGTAAGTTAGGATGTTAAAAGTTTTAAATTAAGAATTTTATATAATTTAAGAGATTTATTTAAATTTATGTAAAAACTTATAAAGTCGAAAATGTAATTAGTTTTTAATTATTAAAATACTGCAATATCCTTTCTTAATGAAATTTCTATTTTACTATTCAGAAAATAGAAAATTTATCATTGACGTAATTATGTAAAGTTCTTTGCTGTCTTTCTGAAAAATAAATAGTTTCTTGAAAGAAAATATGTATATCTTAATTGTTTAGTACATTTTCATTCTTTCTTTCATAGTTTTGATGAGCAATTTCAAGTTCATTTACATTTAAATTTCCAAATATTATTGAGCATTTTTTATTTATTTTAAATATAAATTCAAATATTTTTTTTTATAGTTGAAATGAAATATTCTATGTCTACGAATTAAAATCATAATTGGTTGCACCTTATAGATATTGTGAAATATTTAGCGTTTAGTTACCTAACATATAACAATCTTATTAAATAAAGCAAATGCTCGTCTTTCTTCTAAGCACTTATTTCATAAACACTGATTCGAAGAGATTATCTACACCTGCAGATTTAGCTCACACGTATGCAGGAGATATACTGAGCTAAAGAAAACGAAAGCGTGCACGTGTAATTACCATGGTCGCAGATAAAAAGCAACGAGTGTAGATCAAAGGAAACTAAAAGAAAACGAATGGATCATAGAACTATGTTTACCAAGAATTCAACAAATTGGAATAAATCACAACCATTAGTCTGACTGAAACGGGATCGATCTACTTGTATTTACCGCTGACCCATGCACGTATATTTCAGCGCCTGGCATTACAAACATTTACGTGTTTGTAATTGACTGATACCTAAATTTTTCAATGTAATTACCAATAAATTTCTAAGATAAATATAATTAAAATGTAATATAAAATACAAAAAATTCTACATTTTCATTGGCAGTAATAAATCGTTTTTATAAAAAAAATTTTTAATAATATTTAAAAAAATTTCATCTCATAATACATACATTAAAATAAAAACTTTTACATTAATAGCTACATATTCTTCTGTTTTTTAATTTATTATTATTTATAAATATAATTCAATATTATTTAATATTCAAAAGATTTTTTTAAGAAAAATTTATATTATAATTTTTATCATTTAAGTTAGTTAAAATTTTACTATTATATCCAATGTATTTATATATTTGTAAATATATTTTATATATAGACATATTTAAAATAATTTTGAAACCTGGTTTATTATATAAGGCTAATAAATTATAAAGATTAGTTTTTAATAATGAATTTAATGTGTCTTTCACGTTTCTAAAATAAAATTGACTCTGGTAAATATAATTTAATATCTATACAAAAAAAATTTTTAAATTATTTAATTCTATTTAAACCAAAATTAAAAATAAAAATAATGTAAAAATATATTAAGCAAACTTTATAAATAATATCTATTGTTTATTACACAGAACTTACCAAAATAGTAATTTTATGATAATTAACATTCTATTTTTATTACTAAACTCATTTTCGTTAAACTATGCATCAAATACATATTTATTATTAGTAATATGTTTCTGTTTATTTTTTTTTATATCAGCCGAAAACGGATTTAATTAAAAAACAATTCACTATTAATATGAGTAACTTTGGATTTTAATAGAACAATAAAAATGAAATCTTTATTATTTTTGTATTTATAATATATCTACATTTTTAATACTGATTATAGTAAATAATAAAATTAAGTTAATGTGTGCTATAGTAGTACAAAATAATAGAAAATTATTTAGGCATATTTTAAACAATAAATTTTCTATATTATGTTAGAAAACATTTTGCAGTTATCTTGTAGATTGCTTAAAAGAGAGTTACTAATTCAAAGTGCATTTTTAGAATGTAAATAATCACTTTTTAAATTCAGTCTATTAATAAGTTTTAACATATAATAAAATAGTACGTGTTTAAGAATATTTCAATATTAAAATTGTACATAGGAATATCTAAAATCATTGACAAATGCTTTTATCAATTGTGTTTTATATAATAAGAATTTTTTATATAATAATAAGAAAAATAATAGACTAATAGTTTAATATTATTATAATATGTTAAATATGTTAATTATTATTTTATACCTGTTTGAAACTTCATATAAAAAACAAAAAAAAAATTTATGTTTATATTCATTATTTAAATTAGATATATATGTGCATATATGAATTTATATTTATACTTTTTAATTCTAAGTACAATTTAAAATTAATATGTACTTCAAAAGTATTTATATATAATGGATGATTTACAAACAATAATACGAAGAAATTTTTTTGTTTAATATTAATAATTTAATATTTTTTAGAATAATGAAATACGTACAATTGACTAAAAATAATATTAAAAAATTCTGCTATTTATATTCAATTTCGTATTTTTCATTACTTCTATATTTTACCAAGAATTATAATAACGTTTTTCTATATTTCTACAGAGTGTGTAGATTTATATTTATGCATGTATGCGCTCCCGCATGTATTTAAACCAAGAATTGTATTATGAATACATAATTTAAGGATTGAATTCAAATTAAATTGAATCATATTATAAACAAACAACCTTCGAACTTATTTAAATCTTTCAAATTCTAATTTTGACAATTATAAAATCAATTTTTTTATATATAGTATTTCTACTTGTACGTGAAGAGAATTGTCGAATTAAAGATAACTTTTTTAACATGTTTGATGTAACTAAATACTTATTGTTGATATATGTAATTGATATACTATGTTAATATTATACTAAAAAAAATATATGTAATAAAATCGATGCAAACGTTCATAGAAAAAGTAAGTATATAACAATTTTTGGGAGAATATCAAAATAAATAATAAGCAGATATTTCTTAAAAGTATCGTATAGAAAGAAAACATCAAAATTCATAATTTTTATACATTTTTCATAAAATGTAATAAAAAAAGTGGTTAGTAGTTTCATATATACTATAATTAATTTAGTATACTACAAATCAATAATGTGGTAATTCGTTTTTCAATTATATGATTATATATTCATTCAAATGAATAAAACAATTGTAGATAGATAAGAATATTTTTTTATAAATACATTAATTTAATTATAAAAAAATAATATTCAATATAATAAATTAAAATGTATTAAAAACTTTCATGTGAAAAATTAATTTTAATATTTTATTTGGTATCAGGTATAATTCTCAATGTAATGTAGAAAAATTTAAATTAAATTAAATAGAATTCCTTAAATACAAACATAATATTTGCATTAAAATGACATTATATAAATATTATTTAACATATTCTTTGATCGCAATTAAGTAACTGATTTAGTAATATTAATAGTTGTATTGAAACAGTTCATTATAATTAAAGTACTAAGTGATAAGTTAAATGATATGTATTAATATATATATAATATATAATATATAATATATATGATACTAAGTGATATGTTAAATGAAAAAAAAAAATTAAGCTATTCTTATTTTAATTTATATAAAACTTATTAAAGTTCTAATAATTCTAAAATAATTTGAATTAATATAAACTATTCATTAGCATATCTAGATACACAGATAACTAAAAAATAACTAGTATTAGCATTAAATTACTTATATTGACTTAATGTGGGAAGCATTTTTACAAAAAAGAATTTTTCTAGTGGCGAGAATTGTAGTAAAAAGACTTTTTGAGTTATAATATTATAGTAGTTTTCGTATCATAAACATGATATACAAATTATCATTTATAATTTGAACTATATAATTGAAAAAAATTAATTTTACCACAAGAGAAACAATACAGTTCTATATAATATTCTTTTAGAATTGATAATAGAATCGGCATTTTAACAGTGATGAAATGCGTAAAATCATCAATTTTTATAAATACTTTATCCCGACAAAAACATAGGTGCAGACCCTTGATAAATAAAAATTACAGTTTTTCATATATAATCGTCACAAGTGTACTCGCCGAAAAATGCACCCAAAGTTCTTGAGTGTACTAAAGGTTGCAGTACAGCGTATCGTATATTCAAGGTACTTGAGGCTTTTGACGAGTGCAGTAGCATAGAATGTCGAATCCCAGTGTCGAAGTAGATATTTCGGCTGATTTGTATGGGCAAGGTTAAGGTCATTATTTCAACTGAAATTACGCAAGGCCATCTATATAAATTCAAAAATGCGCCGCATAAACATTGCTACATTATTTTTACCCGGCCATACTTCAGGACGATAACTTCGCGACCTCCTTTTTATGGGACTCAAAGATGCTTTAATATCGCTTTATATAGGTTTCCTTGGCATCTACCTTAACAGAAGAAAGGAAGCATATGTAATACTGAGGTAAAATACTGAATGTTATCATGAATGTATTCATGTTCCTTTTCTGTGGAAATTTTCACTTCATAATGTAACATTATATTACTTTTATTTAACAAAAAAATTAATTTTAATAGCGGATTTTTTAGTTTTGATAATCATAAATAAGATTTGCGTAATTTCACAGATTCTTATTATTGTGTTATTATAATAAAAAAAATATAATCAAAGACTATTTTCCAAGCCTGATTTTTATTAGTTATATGTATTTAAAATCATAGAAATATAATAATCACAAGAAAAATATTATTTAAATTTACAATTATAATTTTTATTACAGCAGATTCATAGGGTTATGTAGCTTTATACAGTGAATTAAATTTAACAAAGAGAAAGAAATGATAACGTACTATGAGAATAGTAATTACTATGTATAATCAGTGAAATTCTCTAGTGCGTAATCGATACTTCTTGCTTGTATATTGATAGCAGCGATGAATAAAATTATGATCTCCCTCGGTTGGACACTGTCGTCCGATACTATCCTTGATTCGTTATGCAAAATCGGATATACGATCTAGAAGGGGATGCATTACGCGAAGATTTTCTGAGAAAGTAAGGGAGAGGCTTGGCTTTGTCAATCGTTCGCAAAGAAATTGCGACACTTGAGACGCTGTCCCTTAAACACGTTTTAATGATCGTTTTGACTTTGCATAAAATAAAGTGCGACTTTTTTATTGTAATAAGTATGATCTTCTTATCAATTAAATATGTAATGATATTGTATTTAATAGATATAATACCTGCAAAAACGTATGCATTAAAATGATATGTTAATATCTTATTTATTAATAATGTATTATATTATATAATCTGATCCCTTAATACATTAACTATGAAATACTAATGTTCAATAATTTATTTTATACACAGATAATTGTAATGAAGATTATTATCTACATACTTATTCGTAATGAATAAAATTTATATATATATATATATATATATATATCCATTATTCCATTCTTTACATTCAAGTATAATCAATATATTTAATATGAAACTAATTTATTGTAATACTTATATAAGTTTAACTAATTCTCAGAAGGTGTAAAATTAAACACTACACTAATACTATTTCATCATGTTAAATATTAGTAATTAAAATATTTATTTTTAACCAAGCTAAATAATAAAAAATTATAATATATACATATATGTAATTATATTGTAAATATTGCACAAAATAATAGTATTATTCTATTAAATTTGCCGTGATATCTTAATATGAGATTTAGTGATAAGGAAATAATTAGCATGTACGAGATGCAACATCGTTATGATAAATTACGACTATAATATCAATTGAGGCTATCATGATCCAGTATATAAATATTTATACTGTTAGAAAATTCTCTTTTTACATGGATATTATTTTATTCATTTGAGTATTAATTGGGAGTGAACCAATATTGGTTTCAAATTAAAAAGTAAATCGGCTTGAAATACTAAATTTCAACCTGCTTTCCATATGTGAGGTATCTGACGGATTACCTGTGGTAAGTTTCATAATTGCAGCAAAAATTGATCTTTCAGTAAAACTGAGAAACTATTAATACCTGTAGAGACAGCATCATTTTTTGCACTAGAAGATTAGACTGGACGGAGACTGCAATATAAACTGACTCCGCACTAGCATGAAAGCAATCGAAATTTCTAGCCTTCTATCGACAGTCAGCTACGAATTGACCTACATAGGAAAAACTCAGTAATCAACAGTAATTATTTAAATATACGTGTATAGTATCGATTTAAATCGTATTTTACGAACGTATTTTTTATCGTATATTTTATATTTAGAAAATAAGAAAAAATTTTTAAAAACAGTAGCTAAGACTTTTATTTATTGAACTAATATTATTAATTCTAATTATGAATATACATATTTCATATGTTAATATTTTTATTGATAATGACAATTGCCTATAACACATTTCTTATAATTAAATATAATTCAATTTTCTATTTAAAATATATGTATGTCCTTTATGATAATTGTGTACTATTATTCGTAAGCTAAAGTTGAAATTATTTACATTTTAAGTGATCGAAATGAACTTTAATTCCAATTTAATTAATTTTAATATTCATTTTACAATTTAGTTAATTCTAAGCTCATATAAGGTAAATAAATCATAACATAAATACATTCTAAATACAAAATATTATTATTAAAAAATTTATTCTTTCAATATTTATTTTTCATAAACTTCATTTTTCGTATAAAAAATTAATTTAATATTTACATATGATTGAAAACGTGTTATTAAAGATTATTACATATTATTTCACTGAAATATAATAAAATTAATACAAAAGTGGTGGATTTTATTTAGATATTATATTAAAAAGTCTTGTTAACACTTATTATTTTAATTAATGCAAGCAAGAAATATTTAAAGGTACAATTGATACTAATAACTAATTTGCATTGCACCTTTTATATTCTTTATAAATATTAATTGAAACTATAACTATGGAGTTCGTCATCTAGCAGAGTCGGCGGCCATAAATTTATCACCTATTGCTCAACTTCTAAGGTTTTAATCATCCAATGAGCGTATACAAGTGAGTCCAACGTTTTAGTAGGCATTTTCTAAATATTCGACAATGTTCACCTATAGTATCTATAATTATGTCGTTAATTTATCAACATGGGAATTTCGGTTAAATAAAAAATCTATATATATATTGAATATCAACATCCTATATAATAATATTGCAAATAATTGAAATTAAAGAAAATTGAGGTTACATTTGAGAGGAATACATAATAACTAATAAATCTTCATAAAAATGTTACTATCTTTCCAATTTTTATTTTTGTTCGGTACTAGGAAGTTTTTGGTACACTCTTTACTTAACAATATACCAGGTATATATGCTTTGAAGGCTTCTATTAAATAGTTATAGACATTTATTGCAAGACGAATAATATACAGATTTTATGTAAATAGAATGGAGGGGAAATATATTTACATTTTGTCTAATTATCTATGAATGTTATTATACTATTTAAGAAATGGTATAATTGAAATTATTAAATTATTAATTCAGTTGAGAATATTTTTAAAAATAACAAAAAACTTTGTGGATATTACATAAATATTATTACAATTTTAGACAATACAATGTTATAAGTAAGCGTCAAGTGTGGCATTTTTCAATTTCTTTATAGAGTTCAATAACAGTTTCGAATTAATCTTTTGTTACTGAAAGAGATAAAGTATTATTGTACAGTTAATTCAGTCGGTTTTAATACACTATAAAGATTGTAATAAAGATATCTTAGTCCATTATTTCTTGCAATTTTCAACAGAAAAGTTTATTAAATGAAAATTAATATATTTAAATTTAGTTAAATATTGAAATTTATATATTAAAATTATATCTCAAATCTATATTATATGAGATAGCTCAAATATTTATGATAATAGTCAATTATTTTGTTTAGTTTACATTATTTGAAAATTTGAATACTTATCTTTTATATTTCTTGCACATTTTTCGGTGTACGTACTTTGATACTTAAAGATTATCAGCTGTTAGATAGTCATTTGAAGCATCGAATAATTATACGGTGGGGTCTCTCATCATTAACTTCCTGTAAGAGTATATGCACAATTATATTTCTTCTCTATCATCTAAATGATACTTAAAACCTCGAAAGTGGAATGGGAAATAGGTGTAAGCTTTAAGTGGTATGCTTTCATTCGTCAATCACTTGATCGTAGTATTACCTACTTCAGATTAGCGATCTGACATGCGGCCGATTAATGTTGCATGTCGAAAGTCTCATCGACTAATATACAATACTAAGTGCGCACTTCAGAATAGTATCAGATAAAATACACATTATACTCGGTTATGCATCGAAATTCAAAATTTAACTACTAGCTCATTTATATTATATTTTTCCAATTGATATAAATACATTTAATATAATAATAAGAATATATAATTGATTACAATATTTGTAACAATCATATAATATTAAAAAACCATAATAATTAGCTGATATTACAAAATATTTTATTTTTAATACTTAATTTTTATATACAAACTTGAAAGATACACTTTTTACATTGTTTTATTATATATGAATTCTATGGTATTTACAATACTGGCCTTTTTAAATTACTCATCTCAAATAGTTCGAGTAATATACAAAATATTTTAGTTTTCATAAGTATCATTATCAAAAAGTTTCTAATAAAATCTAAATCATATTAGCAGAATGACTAAATATATTCACATCAATATATGATAAAAAACAATACAAATATATATACATACATATATATTTATATATTATTGGTATTAAGTATAACTAACAGAGTATTTAATTACTAATAATATAATATTTTAAAGAAATTTTTTATACAAATTTATTAATTTTAAATTAAATACTACTTGTATTAAAGTTAGAGTTGGAATTATACAGCTAAGGGTTTAATTACGAAGTTAATATAAACTATATACAAGCATATTCTGAAATATTTTAAAGTACATAAGTCGCTATTTAAAGATAATTATAGATTGTATTTTAGAAATCAGTTTCTGTATATATATATTAATATATTGTATTTCATATATCTTATCTGAGGCCAAGTCCGTATTCAAAAAATTTGTGTAATAATTAAGTCATCTGTATTGTCGAAAAATAATTAAAATAATCAAATTAAGTTATTTTTTAAATTTTATTATCTTAATTCATTAAACTAAAAACTTAATAATATCACCATTACAGAGTAGTTAGTATATGTTGTGTTTTACTATTTTAATATAAATTATAATTTATAATTTTAGATATTGAGTTCAAGGAATTAAAAAATTTTCCAACAATTACGTCACTAATGTAAAGCATTGCACTCTTACAAAATACGATTTCACTATTTAGCGAATAAGTTATTAAAAGAGTTATTCTATATATAGAACATTTTGTATCGATTATTATAAGACTTTTTTAAATATTTAGTATGATATGATATTATAAATGAAAGGAATTAATTTTGTATAATAGGCAAAATTAATTATAAACCGCTATTCGTATTTAAATAATTATTCAGGATAATAACCTTATTGAAACAAATATTATAATTAAACGACGGTATATAATAAAAAATAATATAATAATATAAGAATATAAGAGTATAAAATATAATAATAAAATATAATAAAATGATGCTATGGGAATATGAAAAAAAGGCGCCATAAATGAAAGCATTGCATTCGGAGTCATAAGGAAATAATTATTATGTCACGAATAATAGAAAATCATTAATTTGGAATATTTAAAATATAGTATCTATTTTCAGTTTTCGAGAAAAAGCATCTCAGGAATAGATCGCAAGATCCCTTTTCATCGACCGCTAACTGCAGAATTGTAGAATTTACTTGCATTTTTAAAGGAGTAGACAGCTCTCAATCTATTCACATATTAATACATATACGTAGGATCCCGAGGATTCGGTGCAACTAAATGTATGGGTGCCGACACCTAGGCTGCGCCAAGAGTATAAAAGACTGTTATTTGTATTCTTGTTCGTTCTAATCTCGTTGGATGGAAGTCTGATGGTATGAGGGAGGGACCGAAATTTTCGTTTGATAATATTGTGGAGCGCAAAGAGATGACAAGTTGCGGAGGGAAGGACGATCTGCCAGACAAAACTGAGACCGTAGTGACGAGACTTGCGGGATGTTACTTTCTCACGGGATTTCATCTATTCGCAGTCGTTTTATCACGAATTCAACACGTTATTTTCGCGTATACTTAACTGGATAATATTTTTTAACGTTTACTCACTGCTGAACTTAATTTATTAATTAGACAGAGACTTTAATTTTATTGCTGATATATGGATTATTTAGATAAATAAAGTCAATACCTTACACGCCAAAAATAAAGATTCAAAGTGAACTTATCCAATTATCCGAGCTTTGTGCTGCATTTTATGAGAGAATTTCAGAGTATTTAAATTTAAATTATTATCATTAAATTAATTATATATAATATTGGTATTTTTATCAATAAATGAAACTTAATAAAACAAAAAAGAAATATTTTGTCTGAAAATTGCAATAAAAAATTAGTATGTGCTACATTTCATTCAATGAATGATGTATTTTATTAACATTTGTATCTATATAAATAACTAGTAATATTAATTTGTATTAAATATTATTATCACAATAATTGTATTACATAAGAACGATTACATTTTCAATTGATTTAAAATTTCAGTAAGTAGGGTAATTATTGATTATCTAAGATATAAAACATTGCCTAATACAAGAGTAAATATTTCTTTGAATAGAATTCAAGAGAGAATATAACTTCTCAGAAGTAGGCTCCTCTTCATAAACTTAAATGATTTTTAAGTAAAGTTCTTTAATTCCACTAAATATAAATATTCATAAATATCGAACATGCCAGCATTTAGTATTTTACAAACCAAAATCACTGCACCTATCTAAAATATCTGCTCAGGGTGAGCGCCTCTCAAAGTGTACTCAAAGCTTCATTTGTCAATATTCTAAATTCAGAAAGAATCAACATGAAGATAAATGAAATTGTGCTGATTCAAAGCTTCCATTTAAAGTTATGTAATGATACGCGAGACTTTGCTGTTTTCCTGAAGTCCCAAGAAGCCATTTCACTTATTTTGTCATTGTAGAAATAGGCAGTAGAAGCTTGCCACTATAACTTAAACTCAATTTCTCTCTACCTCTCATTTCTTATCCCATGACTCATGGTCCTGCGGAGATATTGATTCAGCGTAAGACCACTATTCTCTTCCACTATATATAGAACATGTTGATTGAGTGCATTTTCACTAAACTGCTGTTTAGATCTATATATTGAATAGTAAATGTATTTACATCTAAATGTCTGAAATACAACTACAACTGTTACTGCAAATATAATCATGCAGCAAGGAGAAAATTAGTATTTATAATAAAGTTTTATATATCATTATTTACTTACACAAAGACACAAGGAGAAAGGCATAATAAATATATCAAAATAGTTTTGTTAACATATTTTCCTTTTACAAAATATGTTAATTAATTTGTCATACACTTTGAAATCTTAAGTCACCTTTGTGAATATAAAAATACAGTTATTCTAAATTATTTGAAAATTCTAACTTCAAATAAAAATTGCTAGTATTTGTTTTATTAGTTTTTAGTTTTTATTTAAATTTATAGAGAGTTTGTGTGAATCTTGTTTCGATTTCAAAACTTCTTGAAAAGGTATGTGTGTCGGAATGTTAATTTATAATAGTCCACACAAGTTGTTAAATACTTTTCAATCCTAAATTTCAAGTTATAATTACTTATATTACTTTCATAGATCGTATGTAATTTGAAATAGTACAATGATTAATAATTGTATTAATGATTATAAAAAACTAAATTACTTTTATAATTTATCGATATAATAATTTATTTTCTATAATCACATGTATATTATTCAATTCATACTATATGCAACAGATTCGTTTAATACGCGAAAATATAATCATTAAAGCGAAACTACTTTTACAATCAACTCTAAAATAAAAATTCAGCTAATAATTAGTTCACTATATATAAAAACATTTTTTAGTAATTAACTAATATATAATTTGTATATATATTAATTTTGAAATATATTTAAAATTCAAGTATTTCATAAAAAATAATATATGTTAGTAAATTATTTAAGAAAGATAGAACTTATAAAAGCTTAAATAATGTAATATTTAAAGCCCAAAAATTTAAGTACATTTATCTTTCAAATAAGAAATAAGAGCTGGTATTCTAAATATTTACTGAACTAAATATTATATGTAATTCCACTAATATACTTTCTACCCGAATACCGGATGTATTTTTGCCATTTCACCTAGTCGAGAGATATACAAGTGGAAACACGCGAAGAGTGTGGATTCAGAACCTATTCAACTGTCAAATTAACAAATTGTAAGTATCACTCAAATTTAAAGACTCTAAAGCGTAAATACAAAGGAACATACGCGGATATACCACCCGTCATATCAACAATTTTCTTCGTATTACACTCGTCCTGACAATAAACTTCATTTAATTCAATATACAACTATCTGAGTTCCAAACAAAATTTTAATAAATAATATGAAATATGCACAAGCTTACATAATAAGAAGAATTTTCGTTAGATTAATTTCGTTAGAAGAAGAAAAGTATATACAAAATTTTTTTATCAAATTTTAATAACTACATGCAAAATATATGTTCTCTAAAATATTCTATTGCGACTACATAACAATTGTTTGATTTATTCTTATTATATATATTCGTTTTATTGATGCATAATATAGTAATACAAATTTAGCTATTGTAATAAATATCATTACATATTGCGTTTATCCTAATTAATATATCCTAATTATGAATAATAAATAAAATATCTAAAATTCTTATAATTCTATTTTTTTTACAATTTAATTAACATTCTTTTGATATAACATTGTACATAATTTACAGTTTTCACGATTTATATTTATAAATTTTATAAAAAATAATATATATTCTACTTGATTTATATTTTTCATATTAAAAAATAGTTTTTTAATATAGAAACTGGATTTTCTGAGTATATTATGCATTTTAACTAATTATTTGTGCTGCAGTTCTGTAGCTCATTAAATATATACCAAATTCAAAGCGTATTAATTTGTTTAATATACTAGTTTTATTATAAAAATTTTTTAGTTATAATACATTTAACAATATTATTATTAGGTAAAAATAGTTAATATAAAAATTACCTATACCATTTATAAAAAGAAGAAATCAAATATGACAATAAGAGAATTTATTATAATAATTATTTATGACAACAAGAATATTTTGAACTTAACATTTATTAATTAGATTACTAGTATAACTACAAGGAATTAGTTTTATATAGAATTAAAAATATTTTTTTCAATTATAAAATTCCGATATGATGGTTTGTATTATAACAAGGAAGTATGATACTATTGACGTACGTAACATTAGACCCAGCAAACGTATTGCGTGCTAACCGATAAAACACGATGGGTTCCTTCGATAGAGCCGCCATAGTATTTAGCATATTTCCATACATTTTATACTTATTTTGAAGATATTTTGAGTTTGAGTGAGGCTGTACGTCTGTACCTATGTAGGTTATTGAGTAATGTAGTAACAATAACTATGTAATGTTATTTTATGTAGTCTTTTGAAGTCACTAGTTTGATTAATCTAGCTGCCTTCTGTCACGATCTTTGCTTTCTATTAACTTCAGCATTTATCATCTGTCATCGCTTAACCTATAATCAATGCAATATACTCAAAAAAACTGTAATAGAGCAAACATATTATGCAGTGATTTTGTGGTGAGATGAATTTATCCAGAATTTAAATCATTGAAAGTGCAAATATCAGTCCTATTCGTTACAAATATTTTTCAATGACTAATAAGTATATACTTCACGTCTTTTCAAAATATAAGAATAAATAATCATCTACTCTATTATTACATTCTGACAAAATAGTTCAATTTTTATTCGATATTGATTGTTTCGATGAATTATTAGGAAATTAAGTAAAACGTATAGAAAGGTAAAAAAAACTGAAATCCTGATTTTTGAATTTAATATATCAAAATAGAATCTCAATGTTACACGATGCAATCACTTTAATAGTAAAAATATGTAAATATCGTTACAATTCAAATATTTAAATATTAATTACCATTAGAACATATTTGCAGCTCTTCTTTTAATTGCAACATTTTAAATTAAATTTTGTTCTATTCCATTCGCCTATGTTATTTTAAATGTATACTATTAACTTTTAACTTATCTGTTTAACGAGTAGAGTATAATGAATCGTTTTATAGTGATGATTCTATGAGGCACTTGTTATGATTAAAAAGAAGGCATTATAAGACATTTTATCTTTTGCTGTATGGTACCTACGAGTATAGGTTATAAATAAATTAATATATTATAAACCAATATATCAATAATATAAATAAATTAAAAATATTAGAAAAATAGTAAAAAATTAGAAATTCTTGAAAATATGTTTATAACTACCACTAATATAAATTTATTATATTTATTTATGTAAAATTATTGAAGGAGATATATACAAATTAAAAAATTATATAAATATACCTATAACATTTTAATTTTTGTATAATCGAAATAATATGTATTACATAATAGAATTTATACGAAATCGTGTCTGTTTTTTTTCTTTCTTAACTTAATAATATAAATAACATTCACTAAATTAATTATATATAACACTGATAGAAAGTGAAATCTGTAAAACATTTCAAAGACTAAGAAAGTTTTCCACATGTGAGAAAGATGACATTTGACAAAGATGCTTCTTCATATGATGCGTAGCCAAATAGTAACCCTCTTATCACCGAGTCTCACTTAACTCTTCCAGCTCATTTTGTTCTCAACATATTTGATATCAGAGTTTGTCAAACAGCCTATTCTAGCTAGTTAGTTTTCACACAAGTTCTACTCTCGTCTTGTGGGCCGGAAAAGCAAGAAAAAGACAAAAAGAACGTTATACCATTAGGTACATTTTAGTCCTCTTTAAATTCTCGTCGCGAAGCGGTAAACTCTCCCATCTCCTTGTCTCTTCTACTCACAGTGGTTTACTATCTATCCTCCTTCGTGCCCCCTCCCCCTCTCGCTCTCTCTCTTTCTCTTTTTCGGTCACCCCTACACTATCTTTATCCCTCAAAATCGCATCTCTTCTACTCCCCTTTTGCACGTTCGTGACTCCCGTGGGCGAAATTTGCATTTGAATTTTGGCATTTCGTCGAGTATAAGGGTAGAAAAGAAAGGGAATGAACGAACGAGCACAAGAGAGAGAACTAGTAGCGAGTCTCTCTCTCTCTCTCTCTCTCTCGCTCTCTCTCTCTCTCTCTCTCTCTGTGTGTGTGTGTGTGTGTGTGTGTGTGTGTGTGTGTATGAATGAGAGTGCCAGAATGTCAGAGATGGAGGCAGGGAGAAAGCTGGCGCTAATCGTTAAATAGCATTTCGCGAAGTGCTGCGGTCTCTGCCCTGAGGGAGAGGCCACCGAGCGAAACCGCAGTTCCGCATTTATCCCGTGGTGGTCGCGCTGCACCGATAAGGCGCATTGTCGAAAGCCCCCCGGGCGTACTATCCATCTTTGCCATCTTTCTCGCTCGCACGTATGCTCCTCGACTTTTTATTTGGGTCTAGATTTTCGTGCGCTCTTGACCGTAGAAGTGATTCCTCTACCCCAAAGGAAAAGAGCCGATGGTGCGACAATCACGCACTTTAGTTGAAATAGACGAATCTCGCTCGAATATTTACTGTTTACTATCTGTCAACAAATTGAAATCATTTTTTATCATTTTACCTTGTAACTGTAAAAACATTAAATTTATCGAAGATTTACTCAATTTAATCAGCAATGTAGATCAACACAAATATCTTTTGATATCAAATTCCTACCTACGTATTTTTAACATATTCTGAATTAACTTATATAATTTTATGTTCATTTTCTCCATATTGAATAGTAGTCCGAAATTTGGATATATCAATGTTTTAAAAATTAAATTCTTCTGTCTTAATATTTATTTATTAAACTTAATAATTACAAATAGTTTTAACAATAAAAGTTTTTAACAACATATAACAGTATTTACTAATTAGGTTTATGTATTGGTGTAAAATTAATTAAATGTACACACTTTTATCTTTAATTTAGTTGAACTATTAAATTTTAATTATATTCAATATTCAATGAAGTTCTGTATTAAAGAAAAAGGAAAATTGTAATTTCTTTATATGATCAATACATAATAAATTTTATAGAAGTAAAAAAAAATTTAATTTAATCTAAAAACTTGTAATTGTCAATCATTGATTTATATTTGTAATATCGTATTAAAAATATTGTACTATTATTATAAATATTTTTATATAAATAAGGAACGAAAGAATGTATTATTGGATTACGAAGAAATAAGCGTCCATGCAAAATAATAATTATTAAAAAATGGATAAATTTATTTAGATCTCAAATAAACACAATAATATATGTAAAGATTAAGATTATAATAGTGATTTAATAACAGCGAAAAAATTATATTATATACAACCAGTGCACTTTGGTAAAAATTATGTCAAACAGAAAAATCTGTTAAATTTTTCTTTGAATTTATTTTAAATTTACAAATACTCAGTATTGTAATATAGTGTTAATATTTCGAAAGTCCTAAGTACATATGATAATATTAATAGGCAATAAATGTAATTTAAAAATAAAATAATTATTTAAAATTTAATAGTTTTAAATACACAGTTTCAATTAAGCCATTTTTATGATAATCTCTTTTTCAACACCAATAATTATATCGTATAATTTTTAGGAAGAAAGTTAATCAATATATATATATATATATATATATATATATATATATATATATTAGCCTGGTTAAAATGAATTAAAGTGCTTTTATATAACATTAAAGTCATTTTATTCTATTTAAATTTTATTTAAATTGCACAAAGAGCAAGTTTAATATTTATTTTTCAAGAAAGATGTGAATAGAAATTTTCTATCGACGTAAGCAAAATAAATTGATAATTTTAATGCAACCTAAAAAAGTGAAGTAAAAAAAGTGAATAAATAATATATTTCTTTGAACTGAAGATACGTAAAAATTAAATTATTCCAATTATGTTTAATTATCATACTAGAATATTTTAATTATCTATTATTTGTCTTTGCTTTTCTTATAAAAATGTAGTTTCTTATCTACGTATCAGACAAAAATGGGAAGTAATATAATTGACTGTATTTTTAAATATGAAGTATTATATTTCCTTTATTGATTTGAATTTCCTTTATAAATTTATGTAAATATACTGACGTAGCCTTTAGGATATTACTATTACTTTTATTAGATTTATTATATCCATAAATATTAATTTTTATGAATAATTCAAATAAATTGTACTTTTATCAATTATTAGAATTATTGTATACATTTATTCTACTCATTTATATAAATTAATTGCATGCATAAGATTATTTTTTATTTCCACATAATTATAATACATTTTGTAAAATATTATCTTTTAATAAAAAAGAAATTAATAATTTAATAAAAAAAATTTGACTACTAAAGATGAATGTAATGAGTGTTCTATCGTAAAGATTGTATTAGAGCTACAGTGACCTTATACAAATGAGTTATACAAGATAAAAAAGAAATTAGGTTACTATGTAGTTAGGAATCTATAAGTTTAATTAGTGTAAGATAATTCTAACGAAATATGTTTATTAGTATTTTATATTTATAAATGATAAATGCATAGTAAGATAAAAGCTTAATATTCGAATAGAAAGACACATTTTTTGTAATAAGAAAGAAAATTGAAATCAGACATCAAGTGCTATAAAGTAATATTTCTTTTCCTTTTTACAGTGAGAGAAGTCACGTTATCCGAGTTAAGAGACTCAGTGGCGAGGTACCGGGACAGAGTTAAACTTGTGTGTCGAACGCGAGGTTCACCACCTCCGAGAGTGCGCTGGCTTAAAGATGGAGTTCCTTTACAACCACGAAGAGGTCTTCGGATCCAACACAAACGGTAAGATCGCAATTCGCTCGTATGCGTTTTTATATGAATATGCTTTCTTGATGAAATACATGGCATAACAGGGACATTTTATACCAATGGTTTCTCAACTTCTTCCATCTACATCTTTTTTTTATCTGTCCTCTCCATTTCTTCCATTTTTCTTCCCGCCTTCTATTTTATTTCTACGTGACTCCTTTTAATGGCATCCAGAATAAGTACTCATTTACGCAAGCAAATATTTTGGCCTTAAGAAATATAATACATTAAATTTTCCGTATCTGCAATTGTCTCTTTTCTAAAGGAAGAAAAAATTTCAATTTCGACCATAGCTGCAGGTTTACATTTATTTTAGAGTACTTATTATTTAAAGACTTAGGTATATTGCAGAGTTGCAGAGATTGATGACATTTTTATAACTTTTATCCTCAAATTGTAAATTAGAAGGTACACTGTAAATTTATTTAACGTAATTTACTCGTTTTCATAACTTTTTTAAAATTTTTCTGTTAAGTTCTTAAAGTCACGTTACGTGACTCATTTTTCTATATTTTCTTAAATATAACAAAATTTTCATCTTTCTCAACATAAGATAATTAAATAACGTAACAATAAAGTAATAATGATTGATAAATAGTAGCAAATTCAAGAAGTAATTTTAATAATTTTGTATAACCAATCATCAAAGTAAATTGCAATGTATGCTTTATATAATTCCTTTTTTTATAGTTTTTCTATTATAATTGTTAAGGTAAATATTAAACTAAAATTTGTTATAACATATTTTTATAATCAAATTAATTTACATATTAGCCATTTAACTGAAACTGAAATTAATTCATGAATATAGAAATACTAAAACTTTAACTATTTCGATGCTGTACACAAATTTGTTTTTTAAATATTTCAATGCATGTTTAAAATGTTTTGGAGTGCCAAACTATATAAAATGAGATGTGGGATTTTATTTCTCTATAAACATACATCAGCTTATCTGTAAAAAAACTAAACTGTTAATGTAAAAGGGCAGTTTTGATTATGCTTTAGGCTTGTCATTACATATTTGAAACCGTGCATTCCAATCTCACGTCTACTGCGCCATACACGCAATTAGTTTGAAAGCTTTGCCAGTCTTAAAACCAATGAAGATTTCCAACCGGTCGATAATTCAAATAGTAATTTCCTCAAAAGGTGAAACTATTAACTATAAAAACAATCTTAAGATTAAACTTAACCTTACCTATAAAAAGGCTTAATATTTAAATTAAGACCCTCGCATTTAAAAATTCATCTTTTTCTTGTATCAGTGTAATGAAAACATTACAAATATTTCCTTTTAAAAAATAATTTTAAATACAATGTTGTATTTTACTTCTAAAAATACAAATTTGATGTCATATATACATAACGAAATTATTTATAATATTTATATTATTTATAGCTATAACTATAACTATAAGTATTTATGAAACTATATTTTAACGTCTTACATGGTATCCTAATTTACAGAAAATTTATATTTAGGTAACAATAATTATATTACTATTCTTATATTATAGTGATAAATATGACATGATACATTATTGTAACAAAAATGTAATCAATAATATTATAGTGCCCTATTAATTTTAGTTTAGTAACGTTTATATGATTAAATAAATTAATAAGTAAAGTGTTTATTTTTATAATTCAAATAGCACCAATTTACCTACAATTTATTATGAATACTAAAAATAAGGTTTTTTAAATAGCAGTTCGATTTTTTAGTTTTACGAGTAATTAGCCTTGATATTAAATACAATGCAAAAGCTTAATGGTCGTTTGCTTCAATGCGTTGTAAGTGGAGAAAACTAAATGCATTAATAGGAAGTATACATCTCATCCGCAATCCGGACATGAGATAATCCATCAATCTTCTTCATTATGGTGAAATATTCAACCCTGCAAATATATACAGCGAACCAATTATGAAATTAACTTTTTGTTTATCAGTTAAACTGTCATTCATTCTGCTACTATTGTTTTGTCAAGACAAAGGAATGATTAAAGGGTCAGTTTTGGTTCATAGATAATTAAAAATAGGCAACAAACGTAAAGTTGCAGCAAGAGATACATACTAATAATTCAGGTCACATCGTAGTTGGAAAAAGTAGTAATCAAAGTTACACCGTAATGTATAGTAGACATGTCATATTCCTTTATTTTTATGACTCAAAGTAAGTCATCAGTACAAGGCTGATCAAACGATGACTCGTTCTATTAGGATGATCATCACGTAGTCAATATCTATATATAAGCATCCCATCGTATCTAATTTAGTTTCGTAAATTATCTTTCAATATAAGTATTCTGAAGTTATTATTCCATTCAATAATATCATATACTTTTCAATTTCATTTATTTTATTTTTTCAATGTTATTAGTGTTCATAAAAATTTATAATAACTTTACTAACACTTATTGATAAGTTCTATTTTTATTTCACCTCTTATAATACTATCAAAAAGCAAATAATTGTTAAAATTCTAATTAAACCCTAAAGTTAACGTTCTAATTAAACTAAATTAACTTAACTTAATTCTAAATAAAACTTAATTTTAAATAAAAGTGTAATAAAGTTAATATTAAAACTTCAAATTTTAACAAAAAATTTATATAATTATGACTCTTAAAAATAAGATTTAAAATAATTTTAAAAAGTAAAAATACTGGTAAAGAAATTTAATACAAATAACTGCGAGTAATATTAGCCATATAGTATGAAACGATTAAAACTTTAGCTATCTTCATAATATCTTCCCAATTATTTTAAATTATTAGTTTTATCATAAAGCATAAATCCAAAATCTACTTTAGAAAAACGGGAAAATTTTTTAAATATAAAAGTATCATTGAATTTAAAAATGTAATAATAAGATCTAATCATAAAAATATTTCCAAATTCATATTATAATAAATTATATTCTTAAGTAATAACTGAAGTAAAATTTTGTATTAAGTCTCAATTTTTCCGCGGTGAATTTAGAAACATGAAAATAGATCGAGAAATTTAATGCATTGTGTAAATGCAAAGTAATTTCATAGATATGAATGTGAATGAACACGAAACAAGTACATATGCACAAATGATATGATTTAGGCAGAAAGAGAAAGAGAAAGACATGTTAAGGAAAGTATCTCATGAATAAATATATTCATTCAAGAAGTTCGTGACTGTAAATTTTTATTTCTCTTCAAAATAATAAATATTTATGTACATTTTTTCTTTGTATTTATTTTCAGAATTATAATTATATTAAAAAATATAATATCAGTTTGCATAGTAAGTTCATAGAATATTAATAGTTTAAATATTTTAATGTAAGTTCGATCGAGATATCATTGTTCTAATACTCACGCACACATATCTATAAGTACGCGCATATAGATGTACGTATGGTATAAGTAATAATTGAAATTATCATTGATAATGATTACGTATAATATATATATATATATATATATATATATATATATATATATATATATATATATATCTTATTATAATAAGATATTAGAAATAAAAGAAACAAAATGTTTTAATGTTTTTTAACTAGATTTTCAAATATAATGGTTATTATATATATATATATATATATATATATATCTAACTATTTGTACCAAGATAAATTATTTGAAAGGCTTTTCTCGTATGGATCTGCGACGCAGATAAAAATTTAAATCTACTTTTTATCTACTCTGATAATTGCTTAATGTAAATATACATTATTTTTTTCTATACAATAATTGGAGCAATATTTTTGATAAACTGTAATGTAGGAAAATATGCACATTTTTATTTAAAATATTGTTTGATGAAAAAATAATTGTGTCATAGTAAAAATTTCAATTTCCTCTCAGATCTTTTTATTTATTTATCACGACATTTCTCATGGTTTTTTATCTACTCTTTCCATTTCTCATTAATTTTGCTTTTACTCTCACTTATTCTCAACTAGCGGCCAGATAACATGCAGTGCGAACAATAGTTCAATATTAAAATAGAGCAAAAGGATAAAGAGAAATAGAGAGAAAGAAGGAGATAAAGAAAGAGCAAGGGGTCGAAAGCGATAAAAAGGGCAGGACATATAGTGGTTCAGCGCGACTGAACGAGAGTCAAGATTTGCATACGCTTGTCGGCCATTCTGCATTTTGCGAGAATAAATATATTTCAAGCTACGGAATTTCTGTGTACCGAATATCTAGAGAGAAAGAGAGTTGTACGGAGGCTGGAGAAGGGAACGAGAGAAGTGGATAGAACGCGAGATATAATCGGAGGTCGAATGCAGATTTACGCAAAATAGGATTCCGCTTTAGAGGGCAAGGGTGAAATTTGGAAAGAGGAAAAGAGGAGGACGATGTGAGTGAAGAAGGAAAAAAAATTCGACGATGATCCACGAGCGTTAGCCGTTACCGGAAATCGCGCGGTCATTCCAGCGCGCTACTGCCGTTGAAAACGGATTCGTCGGTCCGCACAAAACATATAATTTACCGACGAGAGCTGCCATGCGCGCACTGAATAAAGTAGAATTTATTTTCAACTTCTCACATTGTCATACATATGTACTTTACAATCTCTGTCTCTCTCTCTCTCTCTCTCTCTCTCTCTCTCTCTCTCTCTCCATCTAACTCTTTCACTCTTTCAAAAGCCTACTAGATTTCTATATTCAACTTTATGACTATAAATGAAACACTAATAAAATCAATATATTTTACGTAAACTTTTTATGATACTTTATTATGCTTATTATCTAGGAATTAAACATTTGATACTATTCAATTACACAGTGATATCATATAGTTTTAATAACTTTAAATAAATAGTTAATTTGTTAAAAGTGTGTACAGTTTTTTAATGTATTTGTTTATGTTAGTAATGTAAATTTTAATGAACTAATTATTTTAACGATTAATTATTATATAATTTATTATTTTAGTCATAAAATATAATTAATGTTTGTAACTATTTTTAAAATAGGCAGTATTTTATAAAATTAACTATATTAAGTTTTATATGCAAAGTCGAATAACTCAGATATACTATTTATATGTATAGATGAACCAATACATCAACTATTTCTCGCGGCATTGCTCAATTCCAATCTTCAGCAAACCAACTCTGCCTTCTTTTATATCGGCGGAACTCCTCTATGTCCATCTGAATATCGCGTCTCATGGCTCTACATTGTACAGTCATATCGTTGAGCTTTCGAAGATCTAGTAGTGCGTTTCAGACGATAGCCACACGTATACTGGACCAATTATTATGTTCTGTACGTGATTCCGTACAATTTCAACTTGGCAAAGCGTTCGGAAGGACATATAGCGATGCCGTCCCCACTGCTGGAGACTGCGACGCAAGCAAATAAAAAGCTTACCTACGACGGATTAGCAGAACGATAAACGTTAGAACGTGCGCCCATCGATGGCCAGTCGACGAAAAAAAACAACGTTAGAGTGAAAGAGATATAGATATACAACGCAAAAAGATGAATTAGAGAGATCATAAAGTGAGTGAAAGTACTTTACACTGTTCTCAGGTGAGATCGTACAACGCCGGCTTAACATTGCAGATCCACTCACTGTATCTATTTTATTTTGTCGGTGGATTATATACCCTTTTTTAATCGATAATGCCAGGAGATTTATTTGCCGCGCTGTGGAATACAGCTGCATTTACTACTGAAGTGAGATAACTTTACTTTATTTTAATTTCTAATTTTTGTGCGAATTTGATAATGCAAATGTAAACACAAATTTTTTACACGTATGCAGGCGTATTGATATTCCAAGCCCATAAGTGTAATGAGAATCTTTGGTGCTAACTAATGAGTCTTTCATACAAGAGTAATAATTTGTCATTAAATTAATCCCTTTGTCGCAATATTTTTGTTTTCATCGTTCGTACTTCTGTATAATTTTCACAAATAAATCAATTGATTGTGCTTTAATATTTAAACGATTAAAATATATGACTACTAGTTGAATATTTTTTGTTTAAAATAAGAAAATGCTTTTCATGTAAATTTGAAAAATACATAGGAAAATAATATTTCATTTTTCTTTTATTTTTTTTACCTTGATTTTGCTTCTATATTAATAGATACAGAATGCTTTGAAATAAAATACATTATATAAATTATTTTATAGAATAACATTTATCAATTATTCAAATATGTTTTTATTTTATTTTTATCATATAAAAAAATAAACTATTTTATAAAAATATTTATTGATGAATATTAATTCAAATAATTATTTAAAATTCACACTAAATTATTTCCATGAAATATAAAGTAGTTCGACCAATAAATCTTAAAACGTTGAATCTTTTATAACTAACTACCTTTTAGTTGTTTAGTACAGAGATATAGTTAGTATGATCGAAAATTTTAGAAATTCATAAAATTAAACTATAAAAACACTGAAATTATCATAAACTTCCAAACTGAACTTTGAAATTTGTATTTAATACAAATACAATTAAATTTTAGGACGAATTAAGTAAATATGAAGAATACATTACTAATTTCTAAAGTTTATAAAATGAAAAAATTTACGAATTCTTTTCAATTATGAAGAATTGTATACATTCTCTTATTTATGTAAAAATTATTTACAATTTGGAAATTTTAATTTGTTGTCTATAATTTAATAAATCTTTTAAATAATTTATTGCCTAAAAAAATTCATGTGACGGCATATCAATGTAAAAATTTGTCGTAGTAATCTCTTAAAATTAATGTTAGAAATACAAAGTGATATTTACGATTGATATTCAACATATGTTGTATATAAATCTAAAAGGAAATACTTTTCTAAATTGTGAAAATAAGTCCAAATGAAGATTCGTATCATTAACGCTGTTCATATAACCGATAATGGAGGTTACCAAATTTTGCTTTGTTTCTTATTTAGCTCTTTTTCAAAAAGTAAAAGGAATGGGAGAATGGAGCAATCAACAAACACCTTAACTACAATACGAATAGTTGAAGTAGTAGCGACAGTCACTGACCAGACATTCGGCAGCCGCTATATTTGTTGGCCCGTTGCCAAATTCGATTAAACTGTCCCTTTGCTACCCGGAAGAAAGGAAGATAGGATTTTGACATAGAAGGAGAGGGGTAGATCTAACGAAGCAACTTGGTGACCTTTACCTCGCTCGCATTAGTCAGTAATTTTGATCGATGCAGCTTGGAGTTGATCCAACGCCTTACATATTGGTGGATTTACGAATAGTACATACAAATGAATGGTGAATTTCGTGGGCATTATTCTATCGTATCAACGACTGAATCATATATAAAATGTCCCAACAGGAGTCAAATTGCATTTGTGCTGTACATGAATTTCAATTGACATTCCACTTACATCTAATGGTTGATAAATTACAAAATTTTTTAATATGATAATAACACTTTAAATGGGATGAAGATTTATACTATATATTCAGATAAACAATTACAGTATTATTGTTATTAATTCATATATTAAATATATATATATATATATATATATATATATATATTACAATCGTATCTTTCTAATTTCAGTTATAAGTTCTCAGACATCTAATAAATTCTAAAAAATTCAAATCATTTATATGTTATATTTAATGTGTTTTACTTTTCATTATTTTAATACACGATATATTATATTTTTTTAAGAATTAGATCAAAATGTTATAACACTAAGTGAAATTCACTACAAGTTAAAAAATACATCAGAGAAATTATAATAATAATGTAGGGTACGTAATTTAATATATAATCAAGTAAAAAACTTCATTAAATTTAAATATTGTTTTTATATTACTTATAATTCATTTTTTAAAATAAATATAAATATAATAATGTTAAAAAACAATCTACTCCCTTATAAAGGCATTAAAACTAATAGTCTTTATTTTGAATTTGAAAGCATATTTTTATGCAAATAACGATAATTTCCAACGTTCACGTGAAATGGAATAGTTATTATATATGTTGTGAGAATCAGGCCGATTTACAAAAATTATTTCATTATTTATATTTAATCATCCGAAAACCGTTTAGATCATGGCAACAATTTTAATCATTTTATTGCATTGGAGTTTGTAGCATAGAATGCAATACCATCTATAATAAATATTGCACGTGTTGATTTGTAAAATAAAAAGACCTAACAAACATCGTAACGGGATCTGAAATATAATAGCTATTTCAAAGATATTTAATGCTTGGATCGAATGAACCTCGTACATTTACTAGCATTAAATTAGTTGCAGATGACATAGACCCAAGCAAGGGATTTTCGGTATATTCAACTGACAAATTATCATTGTGAATACAAAACGAGTGATTCACAATGCGCTAATTGACACCTGCAAAGGTGTTCTATATGCTCATTCGTATAGTATTCCCATTATTTCTCTCTCTTTCTCTCTCTCTCTCTCTCTCTCTCTCTATATATATATATATATATATATATATATATATATATATATATATATATATGGGTACATGAATAATACTTTCGTTTATCGCTTAAACATCTCCGCAGCCCTATCGCGTTGAATTAATAAGCTTTGCACCTCGTAAGTCGCACAAGGCTTACGACAGAGCTTGCGTTTGTTTATATGCAATTTTCATACAAGTCACATCGCAATTTATCGTGAAAATTTTCGAAAAAATTATAAAATGTGTCTGTGGATATATAAAGAAAATATAGGTCGAGCTATTGAAATAACGCAGTTTTTTATTAAACAGGATACCTGATATATAAGAATAAAAATTTACCGATACACGTTCAGGGTTGTCGTAAATATTATGATTTTAAGCATAAAAGTGTCAAGAACAATGTAACCCAATGAACTAGTTGTTTTGGTATTTTATCACAATTGAATACTTTTATGAAATATATTGTGCTCTATTAAATACCTTTCAATTTTAACCAGTTACTATATTTTATTTTACTTTGAACTATTCTATATAATATATTTCATAATTTAACTTATTTTACAAATATAAATTTATGTCAAGTATTTTATTAATTTTAGTATATTATAATTTCACAAATATAGAGGGTTTAAATATTTTTTACAAAATTACATTTTCCAAAGAAAATTTATACATAAAACTATAGAATTTAAAGTAATTTTTTATAGATAAGTCAGGATTACCATCGAGATTCAAATTTATATCAGGTTAGATATAAAACAGCCTGCTCAATTGGAAACATCACTCATTATGAATATATTTTTATTCTAAATTAACGTTCTTAAATATAAAATTATATTAATTAATATTTTCATTTTTATAAACTTATGATGTGAAATTCTGTATTTGTTCTCATGTCATTATAATTCTCAAAATTTATATAAAATTAGTTGACATTATGTCATAAATAAAATACTGTTTCAAAATTTATCGACTTTCAGAGATGTTCTCTTTATCATTAACCTATGAACAGTTCAATTGTACCATTTTTGTTGAATATTTTTTTATAAATATATTAAGTATTTCCATTTTATAAATATTTCATTTTATAAATATTTCATATTTATTTTATAAAATTTCTATTTTAAGAAACCCTAATTTTATTTTCCTTTAAAAATTCATAATTAATTATACAAATATTTAATCAAATTATTTAAGCAAGCATTATAATAAGAAAAATTTAGTAGTATTTAAGTACTGAGCATTTATTTATTAAAATAAATACATTTATATAAAACAATTACTAAAATCATGAATTAAATTTTGATATTCAAGATGATCTTAATAAGATGTATAATATACCAATAATTTTCAAATACATATATATTTTAAACAAATTTCTAATTTTATTTATTTTACATATTTAAACTGAAAAATTAATTTTATGACAAATATATTAATGTATTGCGTAAATACTAGTTAATTGCAGAATTATCGTATATATTTTAAAAGAAATATATATACTTATTAATAAGACATGATAATTATATAGTTCTACGATTAACAGAATTTTTAAATATTCCTTAAATATGTATAAAATAAGAATTGTATAATAAATTCAATTGCGTTTAATGAAAAATTCATCGTTTCATTCGGTATAAGGCCGACAGTTTGCCTGCGCTCAAGTCGGACAATAATCTTGAATGATGCACTTGTCTGAAGACATGTACCATAAATGCCACTGCACGATCTTGGTGTAGTTATACAGATGTGCAACATTTATTCCTTCTAATCCTTGAGGTAATAATTCAACTTAAAACAAAGGCACCGAGACTCTTGCAGGAATTGTAATTAGTGAAAACGTTATGTAACTTGAGATGATTATTGTATAGATACTGCTATAGGCAGAACAATGATTAATACCATTTGGGTGAAGGCCTGGAAGAGGATAATAGTATGTAAATAGTTTCTTTCACGTATGCTCAAATATACGCTCGCCTCCAAACAATTGTACATAAATGTCCACAAGTAGATCTCGTAAAAGACTTTGATTTCTAATCTTATATAATTGAGTTTATAAATGAATTTATATAAATGAATATATCGTAAAGTCATATTCTAACACGTATATATGTTCTCCATCTCTGTGTGACCCATACATTTTGTTTTCATACGACATGGAACTATCAAAAAAGGATGACAGGAAGAGTAACAAAGGATAAGAGGTAGGAGGGAGTACATGCATCATATATTCAGTGTCCTCGTAGTAGCTCAGTGGTAATGGTATTAGTATTAGCAGCGTGATACACGACATATAAACGAGTTGAGAAGCAAAAGCAAAGAGCTGAAAGGAGGAAGCATAGAGCGACGGAATATAGGTTTATCATGCGACAGTAGATGCGCAGAAGAGCTACTAAACGGACTGCCAAGCGCATATATGTACCATAGAGTGTAGAGGAGAGAGGATAGAATAAAAAAGAGTGCAAGATATAGTGAAAGGAGGCAGGCCAAAGATTCGTAGTGGCGTCTGTCAAAGTGCCAAGGCAGTTTTCCTCTTCTCGTGAGCTCCCGTACCACTAGAAAGCAAGCTGAATGAAATTCACGTATTTCGATAAATGAAAGCTCTCTCTACGCCAAGGCTCAAACTTCAACCTCTCCCTTCTATCTTTATCTCTCCTTCCCACCTGTTTCATTCGCAATCCACTATCTAGTTATCTATTTTCTCTCCTTGTGCATTGATGCGTTGCATTTCTCAAAATATAAAACAAAAACATAGGCTAGAAAAAGAGAGCAAGCATCTCTACTTACACGTCATAAAAAATAAAATGATAAGATGAAACTTGTATATACTTTAATAGAAAATTCACGTGATAAAGGCAAAAAATGAATCTGGGTGTGGACTTCTCTGCGCAATATGATGCAGGGGAAACAAGATTATACCCATCCTCTCCCATACTTTCTATGTCATTCGCTTCCCTCCTACCTCTATTTATGTATGTTACAGATGAAGTTCTACTGCAGCAGAGAGTAGAATTTGTAGATCGCTGTTCACCGCATACACTGGCTCTTCTTCTGTTAGTTTTATTCTTTATATTTCACTATATGTATATATGTATATGTATCTTTTACTTATTCATATGTATTTCTTATCAATTGTATTAATAATTTTTTGTAATGCTATTAATAGCGTAGTTGATATTCCGGTTATAAAATTTTTAATAACTATCAAAAAGTTGAACTAAATTTTATAAATTGATAGAAACTCATATTATAAAATATGCACTACTATAGAAAATATTAGAAAAATAATTAGTACGAGAAAATTTGTTTATAATTATTTTTAATACTTTGTATTTTTTTTAAAGAAAGATGGATCAATGACATTAAAATTATATCCAGATTTATTATTTATAATCTTAAAATATTATTCAGACATCATAATTATAGAAATAGTGTTAAATAATGAACACTATTTAATTTAGGAGTATTTACTTTAAATTAAATAAGTATTTCGTAAAATATGGTTCTATACAAATTTTCTATGCTTGCATTGCTTATCTATTTCTTTATAGACCTTCGTCCAACTTTATAAACTCTTCATGGGAAAGAAATAAGATCAATACCTTCTGCACTCGAACAAGAGATTAAGATTTAAATGATATTTTCGAAACGCGAATTACATCACTGCAAAAGAACGACCATTTTTGTGGCATTACAAATTTTGCAATTTTTTGTTCTTATATAAATAAAAAGTAAAAATTTTTTGTCAATATGTTTTTATGTCAATATATAATAAATAATGCATGATAGAAATAAATATGAGAATTATTTAATATAAATATATATATACATACATATATATTCATAGATATAATCATTCATTATATAACAAATACTTTAATATAATTTTTAGCAAATGTATTATTTTATATTTTATTCAATTATGCATAAAATTTTGCATTACCAGTTGTAAGAATTAACTTATTCACATATGTGCATACTCATGTTATAACATAAAATATCAAAAAATGTAATTACTAAAGTTAGATCTTCTTTTTTAAGTATTGTATATCAGTCAACTATTTTGAATTTTTTAATACTTTTAAAGAATTATAATTATACTTTTAATAATTATAATTATAATACTAATTAAATAAATGATATTAATAAAATAACTTTATTATTATTATAACAATTAAATAAAAGGAGCTTTAAAATCGTACATTACATTCTTTAAAGAAAATTGCAACAGCCTTAGAAGCACAATCATTACAGTGAATATGTAATTGTGAAAATTTTATTATTTATTACATAAAATATTATTTTTTTAAATAGATGTAAAATTTTAATTATGACAATATAAAAATATAAAAATATATATGCGCGTGCATACATATAAATACATATACATAAATATGTATACTACAAAAATAATCTATGCATTCTCATAATGAAATAATATTTGTATAAATTATCGAAGATTCATTAATAATTAATATAACATGCATTTAAGTATTTATGTTTTTTTAATATTCAATAGAAATGAAGATCAAAATTAATACCATTATAAATATTCTAACAGCATCATAAATATGTTGATTACTATATATATATATATATATATATATATAAATATATATATATATATACATAAATTATTATAACATGGAGATTGTTGTTGTTTAATTAAAAATGTACCAATTTAAAGACTCTGCATAAACAAAAAACGACAAAAGATGACATATGAGGTGGTTATATAGACAACGAAGGAATATGAGAGAACATGAAAAGAGAAAAAAATAGTGAAAACGTTTGAAAGCTCTCCAGAGGACTTCACTGCTTGGCACATCGCACAGACCTATACAGCAATTCTTTTTTTCTTTGGTTCGACCTCCAAACGCCACCTCGTCAGCTCTTCGTACCATCGCGCTCTCGCACCCTTTCTTTTATCTTCTCTATTTTGTACTACCTTTGTTCATGTAGAGGTGTAAGAAAAAAAGCACGTTGTTCTCGCGATGCAGGTTCAAAAAGAGGATAGAAAATGAGATATAGGAGAACCAGAGTGCGCGTGGAAGAGGCTTTTAAGGAGTTGTCGACCAAAGAATTGAGAAACACCGGATTTTTTTATACAATCGAAGTTTCGCTCACGAGTCTTAGGTTATTCTACTTGTTTTCCATTGCTACAGAATCATACTAAGTTTGCTTTTACTAGATAAAGCTGTAATACTGCTCCCTCAATCTCTCTCTCTCTCTCTCTCTCTCTCAAACATACACTCTCTCTTTCTCTCTATAATTTTTTTTACTATCTCTCTATCTCTCTTTCTGTATCTCTCTTTACTATTCCGTGCCATTTTATATAATTTATAAAAATACGAAATATTTTCTTTTATGCATAACGTATAAATATTATTGAAGCCTAACCTTAGAATCAACTGAATAGTTTTATCATAAAATAATTTAATCTAAAATAATATTGATTGTAATTGTTATTAATTCAATTATCTATTTTTATTTATTTTAATTATTATTCTATTTTTTTTATGCTTTCTTGTATTTAAATTTTAACAAAGTTTAACTTGCATATATAATATACATGTATATAAATATATTACACATACAGATACATATAGTTTGATTTAATTATTATTTTCTTCATAATTTCTTTATAGAATGCGTTAATAAAGTTTTTAAGAAATTTTTATAATTCATAATATTTTTAATATATCTAAAACAATTTTTTCACTATTAAATTATAATTTTTGAATTAACTAAAAATATAAAATATATAATTTTATCACTGTCGTAATATTTTAAAATTATTGGCATGTATCAAATCTACGTAAATTAGTAATATTTTTACAGAGTGGTAACACAATTTTAATTAAATATAAAACATATGATACTTTTTTAAATTAAAATTTGAAATCAAAATTACATATTTAAATAAATTATATTATATGTTCGGAAAATAATCCCACAATTTGACTAGTCAGCCAAACGTGCAATAATTAACGTAGAACAATAAAACCCACTAGATGTTATGTGGGGTTGCCGGGCAAGTAAAGGGTGAATGCACTGATTAATAATTAATACATGTCTTTATTATTTCTATTTATTTGAATTGATTTACAAAAGGGTGAATTACAGACGAACTTTATATTTCTTGATAATCTTGTGGTGTTGAAATATATTTACTATGAATGAAGCAGGTTATAATCTATTGAATATTATCACTAAGAGGTTATGGTGATTGTAATGCTCTGATCCAACACTGGAATGCTATTGTGTTTATCT
>NW_011948413.1:2070161-2111073 GCF_000503995.2 Ceratosolen solmsi marchali
GCTTCACGCATATCTGATATTCGTTCTGAATCTACTTTGGGGTTCTCGCGGCAGTAAACCCATTAGGTTCTACTGCACTGAGAGTATGAGCACGTTCCGCTAGAGTTTTCCAGATGTTTTATGACACTAGTACAAATAATTATGAGCAGGAAAGTTTTGAAGTCTTAAATACAATTTTCATGACATTACTTGTCAGATATTTTATTGCCTTACTAAACGGAGTCTCTTATTCTCAAACATTATATATACTTTGTATAAATTTGAAGCTTAGTATCATAAACATAAATTCGCAAAATTCAGTAGAATAGTACTGATTTTGATTAATTAGCACTTCATTGATGAAATAAAAGCTTACTGCATATTTCAAATAGTTTCAGGATATATTTTCAATTTGAATTAGTTTAATAATATAATAAAGATTTTAATGTACTTCTATATATTTAAGTGATAAAGTCGTTTGAATAATATATAAAATTATGAATACAATGATTTATATTTTATAATATTTAAATATTTTCTTCAACTATTGATTTATTTACTAATTATCTACTTCTGCTTTTTTTGAAGTGACTATTATTAATATTATTGACAATGAAATTTATAATTATATTTTATAAATATAATATTTAATTTAATATATATTCTGTTCTATATAATTAGTATTTGTATATACTAATGTATCTAAAATTCAATTAAAATAAATCTTAACAAATAAAATGTTTATAAAATTTTTTCTCATTTAAAAATATTGATTCTTGTGTCAATACATTTTATACACTAGAATAATAAAAGGAATTTTGCAAAACGATAGGAATTATACATATAATAATAAACATTGTACAATAAATTATACAATATTATGTTGCAAAATTGAATTAGAATTAATCAGTATATTATTATATTCTTAATCGTATTTCACTATAATTGGATGCATATGGTAAACTGAAATTGAACTACTTTTTTCATTTTTATGGATTATTCAATAAGAATTTTTTTTTGATCAAATATAATTTTCTCCTATCTATCCTATCCTAGGAGAGAAAAATAAATTAATTTGGCTGTTCTAATCCAAGTATCTAATTCTACTTTCGGTGCATAAACTGATTTGTAGAAGAGTATTTACGAAGGTGGCGAGCAATATGCGAGTGCAAATTGCCCAACAGTGTACTTACGAAACTCAACTAAGTTTTGGAAGTACTGCTGCCAATTCCTATGTTACTGCGCCATGCTACTCCTGTCAACTTTACAGCTGATGGTCGAATCTGTTACTAACTGTTCGCTCGTGAGAGTCAAGAGGTCGAAGTTTTCACCGCATGGCGATTAACAGGAAACGTTTGCGGTTATCTTTGGAGATCAAAGAACCATTTTTCATCGAGATTTAATGCTGCAAGATTTCAGCTCTCGATGCTCTTCACTTGATTTGGGTAGAAATTACGCCGTTAACGCAGAAGTTCATGAGTATCCAGAATAAAAATTGAATTTAGAACCATATCATTCAGAAGTGCATACATAACAAATTTCTATATTAATAACAAATAATTATTTGAATACATTAATAAAAAATATAAAAAATTATATTATAATGCAAGTTAATATTAAGTCAATAATTAAAGAACTAATTATACTATTATTATATGTGTGTATATGAAATCTTGTTCATTCATTCGTAGAATCATGTTGTAAGCAATCTTCTATTATACATGCTTTAACAAATAATCTTTATAATAAGTCGCTTTAATTATATCACATTTATCAATGGGGATAAAGATCAGAAAAATTACTACTAATTGTAAAATATCTGTTGAAATAAGAATCAAACTAGGCTTTTTTTTATATATTTCTACACTGCATAAAATGAATAGTATAAATCTATATTTGATTACAAATGTTGTAATTGATTAAATTTTTTTATATATATATATATATACTTCATTTAAATTTTCCGTTTTATCGTAAAATATAAAAATAAAACAAAATAATAATAAATGAAATTTTTTAAAAAACTATATAAAATTAAATAAAACTAAATTTCATAAATATAAAGTTAATAATAAGTTTAGTTGTAATAATATTATTTATTAAGATTGCAATTAACAGCAACATTATTTTTATAATATTACTAATTCTAATATTTATTAAATTAAAATTTTTCAATTTACTTTACAATTCTGTATTTTTATTATATGACATCACTGATTGTTGTGAATTTTTTTCGTAAATTGTATACAGAATGTACAATATCCTAAAAGAGTTTTAGTTAATATCAATATAGTATTTATGAAAAATATTTATAAAAACTTAATATCATAATTATATATAAAATATAAATAAGAAACTACATATCATGAACTAATAAAAATCTATGAAGAATTATTGAATAGCTGAAACATTTAAATAATGAAATTAAATTTATGTAATAAAAAAAATTCATTTAATCAATATACAAAAGCCATTCGCTAAAAATAACTTCTAGTATACCGCTTAATATAGAAAATATAAAAGGTAGTAAAATATCGATTTCTATCAAAGCCAAAGTTACAAAACTGATGCACAACCCCCAGGTGCTCAACATCCTCAGATGATAAATCAAGTGTGCCACTACACGTAACACCCACGAGGGCAACTAATCGATGGGGCTTTGTATTACGTTTCATACGCAATTCAAGAGGCTCTTTTATCTTTCAACACTTCTTTCATCAATTGTCAAGCTAATCCAATTCGCGATTATTACCGATGGACTTTCAGATTGTATTGTAAGAACTTTTGTAATGCTCAACTTTTTTAAAAAGAATTTCAAGATATCTGTGATTTGCTTGTTATTAGATCGAACGAAGTTGTTTCGTGAATAATGGAACTGTTGAAATATAAAATTAGATGGTTTATATTGTCGATAAAGTAAGAAAATTATCAACCAACTCGTTATTATTTTAATTAAGATAAAAATTATTGGACAAAAAATAAAAAATATATAATTCTCTAACTTTCCCTTTTCTATAAACTGTTTGATGTAGAATATTTTTCAACTCACCTCATGTATATGTGTATCAAAGCAATTTCTACCCCCGTTTCCACTTTCGCCATTACTGTGGCGAAATCAGCCAACTTAAGTCAGAATCGAGGTAAAGCTTGCCATTTTCACCAAGAAGATATAGAATATCCGCATATCTAGAGCAACGAGCTTTCTATCTTGAAAAGCATGAATTTCTCAGTATGGATTGAGAAAGAGTAAAAGATTTCGGTGCATGCGTTCTATGGTTTACGATGATAGTGAAATGCACTTCAAGGATTTAAAAGCTTCTCTCTTGATGATTACTTCCGCCACAAATAGTCGATCCCCGCATAGTCTTTCCATTTTTCCAAGAAGTTTTGCAGTATTTTCAGGGATTCTACAATTTTAAGGTACACTTGATTTGGATTGGGTTATGTGTAAGGAATCAGTTACCGATAATCGTAGCATTAGACAACGTCCATTATTTAGTGCATACATTGAGTAGTAGATAAAATATAAAGAATTTAATCTTTAATTTATATATCAGTCAAATATTATATAAAATACTAACTACATTGTAATATATACTAAAAATAATGAATAATAATATTCATTATGTTATCAGAAGAATCTATTACAGGAATTTTTTATTTATAATTACTTTCAAAATATCTCTAATATTTAACTAATAAAGTAGAATGCAATATTTTAATCATAAATTATTTAATAAAATGAAATATGTAATTTCAGAGTAGTTACATTACAAGCAAAAAAAATTTCAACAATATACTTTTAATAAAATTAATTCTAATCGTTTATATTGCAGTAGGCTATTTTTTTTAATTTAAATAGATTGATATAATTCATGCCAGTATATATATATGGATTGTATATAATAAATAAATAATATATATATTAATATTAATTGTAGGTATAAAAATTATATTAGCTAAATAATATAGTACCGCTAATATACTTATATAAAGCAAAAAGGTACTTTTATAATTTCTGTTTTTAAATATTTAAAAATAATTCCTTTTAAATTGTTATTATATATATTACCTGTTTTAGAGTGTAATAATATAAAAATAGCCAGGCTAAATACATTGTTAGTCCACTACGTAGATTTATGTGTAGATTTAATTTGGATCAAATCCAAATTTTAGGCTACCTAAAGAAAAACCTTATGTAAATGTTGTATTTATTTCATTAGCATTTTAAACGTTAAAACAATTAAATAATTTTATTTTGATATCATTCAAAGGTACTTAAAACTACTATTTTATATTACATGCAAATATAAATAAATTCATGTACTACTTATAATGCATTATATAAAAGAATGATAAAAAGTTATACATATACATATGCAGTTCAATATGTATTGATGTTTTATATTACAATGATTTTTTACATTACGAATTAAGTTTTTTAATATCTATAAAAAAATCTATAATATAAAAGCAAAACAATAAATAAAATTAGTACTTAAACAATTGGCAATTATTTGTCATCTATTAGAAAAAATATTACTTACAATTAATAAAATTTTATAACATATATTATAAAATTTTTAATAATTATGTCACTATAAAGTCACTCTTTTTACTATACATAAGGAATAAAGTTAAAATTTCAAATATATTAAAAAATTTATAATAAATGAAAATTTATGATATATCAGATCTTTATAATACTGATATTATATAGATTCAACATGTAGTATTAGAAAGATTTTATATTTAAGAAAGTAACAGAATCAAGATTGTTATTTGCACGATTGAACACAGAGTAGAAGCATTCTAAGTTGTTACGCCACTGACGCAGTTAGTGCCTAAAATTAGAAACATATACTTTTGGAGCTACGATGAGAAACCGAGCGTCGCATTGTCTAGCAGTATTTCTTTGGCGCCTCTTCGAGCTACAACGTAACGATGACATGAAATGGCCGTATAATATCAAAACCGTGGAATTGTCCACCAAACTAATCGTTTCATAATCATGTAACATGTAAATCTAAAGATTCTGAAAAAGGTAGATACTACCGTATGAGCTATTGCTGAAATATATATGAAGTATGATTATCCTCTTGATAAGTCTGTTTACCAAAACAACTATAATGGAGTGTGAAAATTGTTTCGTATTAATGTCATGAAGCATATCGATTATTTATAATAGTACTAATAATAGTTAAAGCATCTGAAGACCTAATGAGATTACATTAAAAAGTTAAAAACAAAATATATTAGTAAAATTGGCTTATGAAGTCAACGAAATTTTGAAATATCCAGTGCGTTAATACTTCAAGAAACGTCTATTTTATTTAAGGATAATTGTTGAACATATAAATATATACATGTCATTTTTTCAGTCAAGTTCAAATATTATAGAGATTCATATATATTTTTTATTTTATTTTTTAATATTGTTGTAACCTAGAACAGAAATGTAGCTATTTTTTAGTAAAAGTATTTGTGGTAATATGAAAATTAATTTGAAACAAGTAATAATTAGAATAAATTAAAAAAAAAACATAATACTTTGAGTTTAAAGTTTTACAATATGAATAAATATTTTAAATTAAGTAGAATAATTCTAAATAATTATTGCCATTACATTATAAATTTTACAAATATCTTCTATTAAAAATTAATTTTTAATTTTTCTGAATTTTTTTATTTGAATTACGTATCATACTTTTCAATAAGGCAAACCTTTTCTTAATTGTACCGTAACTATTATAATTGTACTCTTGAATTCTTGAAGTGGAAAGTCAGTCTTTAGAGAAACAATAAATGTACTTCAAGTCGTGTAATTATTCCACTATAAACATTCAAATTACAAGATTCTATTTGAAGAAGTATCTACAGAATGCTGTTCATAGTTTTTGTTTGCCTGTTCATATTTTATAAAAAAATTAATTCATAATGGTAACCTTAACAATTTTGACATTTTAATACGTGTCAATATTAAAAAAAAAATGTTTTTCAAATTTATATGCCTATCGACTCTGAGTACTGTTCATGTTTTCCAGCTAGCATATATAAATACGTCTTAGAAATCTTTTATTTATATATAAAAATAACAACCTGAAACAGTTGACTGAACTAATAAAGAATAATTCGTACAATAATTGTTTTTCTTCGCATTGCCTATCAAAAGAAAGTCAAAATAATTCATCTTTCAACGCGTTAAAATAAAAAAAAATGACAATCAAGGAAGATCAAAGACCAATTAGTAAACAAGTCTCCTCGAAATCCGAATGAAAGTCAAAATTGGAATGATGAGTTTCACGCTCATGATAGTAACAACTACATGTAGAGAAGAGCTAAGAAGAGCGAAATATGGAAGCTTCATTCGATATATAAGAGGCATTGAAAGCACCTTCTCTTTTTCAGTTCTTCTTTCTCCCTTTCTATCCAAAATAAAACCATTAACAATTTGTGCAGGTGGAAGAAAAACAAGGCGAGGAGAAAGATGCTGGACGAAGGAAAAGGAGGAAGCGAAGAGCGGACGGCTTTCTTCGGCGCTAGTACAGTTTCCATTACAAGACGGATAGCTTATCCACTGTTGCACCGCTGCTCCCGGCAACTTTCCAGAGATGTCATTAGATATCCATTTTCTACTGAGTTTGCAGTGGTAACTCTTCCACTCCCCAGCTCGTCTCATCTCCCATAATACCCCAAGGGGAGAGAGAGAGAGAGAGAGATGATGATGTGGTGGGGTTGTCAAGGATCATTTGTTACACACCAACGTTTTATTTTATATTTCCAAGTCTTTAAAATAACATCCATGATTGTGAAATTTATTTATTTATACAATCATGCTTGTACTTGCCACCATCGATATCTCTTATGTTTTTCAGCCTGTTTCTCCAATAAGCGCCAAAGAACTACACCTACATATGCGACTAAATGACACACATGTAAAATTTTTATCGTGAGTCATACTTTTAAATTATTTTAAATTCATGTGTTAATATATAATAATGTAAATTTAAAGGAACATGATTTTATTTACAAATGATATTATATTTTTTGCGAAAATGTAATATCAAGTTCATGAAACTTATGTAAAAATTTATGTACATCAGTACAACACAGACAGTAATATTAAATTAAAGCCTTTTAAAGAGTGAATAATTGAATTGAACAGACCAATGCTTATACATCGATAGTTAAACTAAGCAATAGCTTACAGTGAACTCATGCGAAGAGATACAGCGAAGAAATAAGAAATTAAAGAGAGAAAAAAATATGCGTGCTTGATGTACACATAAGGGGAGAGGGCGGACAGAAACTGAGAGAAAAAGAGACAGAAAGAGACGTGGAGAAGTAAGTTTCTAATTTGGTACCGTGGTAAAAATCGATACTCCGTCTAGACTACTACTACTCTGCTTGCAAAAGAAGCCAGAAAGTAAATGAAAGAGTACGAGATACAGAACTAAAAAAGAAAGAAAGAAGGAAAATCTCAAGTAGAAAAGAGATGAGAGTGCTAGGCGACAAGAAAGATCGAAAATCTCTCTTACGCCTTTTCTATCTTTCTCTCTACCCCCCTCTCTAGGACTGACTTTCGAATGTAAAAGAGAGAAAGAGAGAAACATACATACGAGAGCAATCTATTTATGTATTCCATCTCGTTCATGCGAGAGTTGCTGCTCGCTCGTTCGACTTTTGCCTCTCACGTTTTTCTTTCATCTTGTTACGTTCCTGCGGATTCACGTTGAATTACCTACGAAAATCTCTCTCTCTCTCTCTCTCTCTCTCTCTCTCCCTCTTTCTCTCACTCTCCCCTCTATCTCTCTCTCGCCTTTCTCACTATATTTCTCTCATTCATTTACTGACTTTCGTTAGATAGCTACCAAAATTCGTATTACTATGATCTTGATTTTTATCAAGTGATGGTAACTGTGTCTATGTATGTATCTCAATACTGTTAAATATCGAAAAGTGTGTAAAAAATTGAAAAATCTATCAATAGAAATAAAATAAAATTAAATTATCAGGCATATCTCACTTGAGGCTTAACAAACACTTGAGAAATAAAAAACTATTAAAATGAAAAATTATTAGAGTTTTTCTGAAACTATTGTATATACATTCTAATAACAATTTTCTATTAAAAAGTATAACATTTTATTCATATTGAAATAATCATTATTTAAATTTTATTATAGCTTCAACTATAAAAATAAAATAATCAAAATGTAATTTTGTTATAAAATAGAGTTGTATAAAACTTAAAATTTATTATTGTCTCTATTGCAATGCATTTATTATAACAGTATGTCTAATTATAATTAATGATTTTTACTAAATATATTGAAAAATATTTTATAAATATTCAAAATATTAAAAACTAGTATTTTTAAAATCAATTGTTCTGCGTTTTTTAAATTCCTGTTAAAAAAACAAATAATTTTTACCTTGCATATTTAAAAATAAGCAATTCAAATGTTTCTATTAATTTGTGTATTTGCTCAAAATTTTTATTCGATTAAAAGTTATGCATTTCAAATATAATGTGATTTTAAAAATTTGTTATTTTGAATTTTGTTCTTGAATAAATTTAATTTTGAAAATAACAATCGATTACATAATATTATATAGTATTGTAATTATTCATAATAATATAAGTTATTTACGTTAATAATGTATTAATATTTTCCTACTATTTCAAATACATGATATTTAAATTTTTCGTAGTCATATGGTTTCCTCTTCTATTTAACTGAAATTTTACTTTTATAAAGTAAAATCTTGGCCAGCCAAAGTTCATCCTGTATGCTTTGTATTAATTTACACAAATTTTCAAAAGTCGAATAATTCATTCCTTTCAAAGTTATATTAAATCTTTTTAAGTGTTCCAGTAAATCTCATTTATTTATATTCTTGCCCTTTAGTTTTCGATTCATTCTTTAAGAGTAGTAGTGGATTCGAATATAATTTCGGAACGGTTAACCATCGTGAATATTTAAAATATGATTTGCATCGTCTGTAAAAGCTTCTCTGCTCCAAATACTAAAAACTTATAATATCAGATTATAATTATCTTATTTGATCAAAAAGTGTCTACATATATACTACTTACCTCTGTATCCACTTTTCACTAGATATACACATATTCTGTCCTACACATTGTTAAATTTTCAAATTTAAAAAGAAAGTTTCACTGCTCATGAAAGCTTGCTGGAGCTGCATATTCGAATGCACTCGGTGCACTACTCCCTTACCTAAATTGTTTCATTCTGTACGGTTCGAATTGCTCGCACTCACTCAACGATGTACATAGGTCAGAAAGAAACTTCCTTTTTAAATGTAAAATGAAATATATTTAATGAAATGTAGTTGAAATCAAATTGGATTGAGTAAAAATGTAATCGTTGAAAAGTGTGTGCCTATCATTCGTTTTACTCATCATACAAAATGACTACACCAAGAGAGAAAGAGCGAAAGAGAGAAAGAAAAGTTAGTAGTTTTTGAGAGTTATATTGTATCTATTGACTTTGATATTCAAATGGTCTCACAAAAGTATACCATATTCAACGAATTTTTTTACATTTTTTTCGTAATTTTATTAATGCATGCGAATACTTTAACTATACATACGGAATCCAACTTATAAATATAAATTTATAAATTTAAATAATATGGTAGTTCATACTATATATTTAATAGAAAATAATTGATTAGAATATAATTTAATAGTAAATGACACGATGTTTAGTAATAATAAAATTGAGCAAAAGGCTACTTGTATATTTTATATATATTTATATCACACATATTCCACATATGTAAATATTAAATTAAATACATTTGTTGAAACTCTATTTATGTCGAAGAAATATGAAGTCATTAAAACTATGTAGTTAACAAGCAAGAAGAAATCAGTAGTCATTTACATTGTCAAGTACTGTATGAGAAAATTTATCAAACTACAATTATAATAGAGTTTATAAGAAATTGTACTATTAAAATTGGATAATATTCATAAGTTCAAGTAATAATAACAGAAAACTATGAAACAAGCAAATGCATTAATTTTAATGAATGAAAATATTTTTATAACATGTTTAAATTATTTAATTAGCATATATTTATCCAAAATATTTACAGAAGAAAGCCTATTTCTGTCTTCGAGACAACAATAATACCATATAAAAAACCTAAATATTTGATTTCGTTAAATCAGTGATACAAGTTGATTCAATTCCATTTACAAATTTTATATATTCTAAAAATATAAACGTATCATGTGGATTTCTATAACTTATGAAGAACATTAAATCGATAAAAAAATATAGTCACTCCATAAATGTAAAATTCTAATTTATACTTACAGAATATAAATATCTTTCCTTCTAATTTCAGTTGCTTATTTCCGACGTATTATCTTATCTTCCTGAAAATATCAACAAGCTTTATACTAAAGTTAACACTTCGTTATTTCTTCGGACGTAATAATATTTTTTAAATTAAAACTCTTCATATATGAAAATCAATTTATAACTAATATTTCATTATATCCAAACAATTTACTGGTATTTTTCGAATAGAAAAGTGTAGTAAATATAATTTCACTGCTTTATAAATTGATATAATTACAGTGTCTGTTTATAAAACAATAACTAAAATGATAAAAATAATACCTGGAAACTATTTTCTAATAATATATTATTCCCATTCAATTTATAACTGTAGTAATATATATTTGTTTAATATTTTTAAAAGATTGTAAATGTCAAACATATAACATTACTAAAAATATGAATTCTCTCCAAATATGTATATTAAAAAAAACATATAAATAGATAGTTGGTACACTTTTTAACAAGTATTATTAAAAATAATAAGTAGCATATGCCATTTTTTAAAATTCATTTCAATATTTCAATATTTCAGGATTTATGTGATCTTCATTAAAACTCTCTGATGAAGGCAATTTATATTCTCATAGTGCAAACAAGAAATTAATTCTTTAATGAACCTTCGGTATTTAATTCTTACTCTGTGATGAACAAAAGTACAATTTTATTATGAATTATATATATCTGATATATGAAATAATTACTTTATACCCTATTAATGACTTATGCAAAACTTAAGTATTCATCTGAAATGCCTATCTACATCCTAAACGTTACTACTTAAGTAATATTAAGTAATGATAAGATTTATCCAAAAAAATTAGAAAAAAATTATTTATATTATGAAAAATCTTATAATAATTAATATATTTAAATTAAAAAAAAATATGATCATTAATTGATTGAAATAAATATATGTCAATATTTGTAAATTATGTAGATATCTTGTACATTATTTTATTATTTTATTTTTATATTCTATTGTATTTTATAATATTTTATTGTTTTGTATACATCATTTGAGTACTTATATTTATTCTATAGTACTTTAAAAGTATTTGAGACTTCTCTTTACAATGACATAGATGTGCATTAATCCAATCATAGCCTCGAATATCATAATGACAAGGTGTTTATAATTTCCCAATTAGTGCATGGCATGTGAAAGCTAAGTGCAAGGAATTAACATGCAAAACGAGTTAAAAATCTAATCTTAAGGGAAGGTAGAAATCATGGAAGAACTTAGATAAAATATTTTTTCGTTCTACTCTTGCACTTGACGTAAAAATCAGACCGACTTTTGAAGGTAATTATTCACAAGAAGAAGAGCGAAAAAGACAGTGGAATAAGGAGACAGAAATAGCTTAGCTTAATAGAGTACTGCATGATTAAAGGTTGGGTTACGTTAAAAGGTGTAGCATAGCTCTTAGACACTGCGAAAGTAAAACAGTAAAAGTGGAATAATTGAAAATGCTTACATATACTATCTATTGGTAACTTGTACATGTGCATATATATAGAAATATATCTACAAATATACTTATATATGTATATATATATATGCATGCATGCGCACGAGTGAATATGTGAAAAGGATTGATAAAGGCGAGCGTAGTTACTACTAATACTTATTTATAATCCTATTTCTATTTTTATTACTTTTTTTATAATATTTCTGAATACCAGTTCAAGAGCTCAAATTATTAAATCATATTCAATGGTGATTTTTAATGGGACATACCCTATATATATATACACACATTAAACATTTTGTATTATGCTTAAAATTAATTTTTTTTTTATTTGATAATATAAAGATGTTGATTACAAGAATATACTTTACTTAAAAATATTTTACAAATTTATCGGTCTTTTTAAGTTAAAAGTAACAAAATATAAATAAATCATGAATAATGAAATAGACTGGTATCATAAGTTCCTAATTGAATAGTGCAACTTAATCGCGTAGCCTAAGGTTTTAAAATTAATATATAATTTTTATTACAGGCGGAGGTCTAAAGTGGTGATATCCTCAGCACGACCGGAAGATAGTGGCAGATACGAATGCGTGGCTGAAAGCACTTCCGGTCATAGGGCTTCACTCGCAGCCCAGCTTCTAGTCGCTCATGATACGAGAATTCCTGAAACCAGTAAGTACACATATTTAATATTAGTTTTATATAATTTATTAATATATTAAAGTCGTTTTAATAATTTAAAAATTAATAAAATTTTACACTTCTTTAAAAAATAACTTGATGTAAGTAATTTATATAAATTTATTATATAGTCCATCATCAATATACAGAAGTTTAGTGTGAAATAATAGTTAATAAATAATATTGGAATAAATACATCTACTGAATTATAAAATAATTATTAATACCTACATACTAAAAGAATCATAAGTTTTTCGTACCTTCATAGTTGAACTACGTTATATTATATATTATATTATCAAAGTAATATCTTCAAACGCCATATATTTTTATTACTAAAATCCCGAAACAGACCTTATGTAAATATTAAAATCATTATTGTAAATTGGATTAACAATACAAATAATAGGTCAATCATATGTACCCAGCATATCCAAATTTCAGGTATTAAAGCATATAAAGACGAATATATTGATTGACTGACTTATTTAGAAAAGAACTAATTGAAGATAGAGAAGGTAGAGTTTTGTTGAAAGAATACCGAGGAGTTTTGAAACAAAAAAGACGAAACGCCACTTGACCGCTAAAAGTGCAGAATCACTAACTCGTTTTACGGAACGATATTTCTCGGTTTACGTACAAGATCAGAGCAAGCCAATTTTCCCCGGAGAATACAATTTATTTCCCTTCCAAACCTACTCGTCTCATTCTGTCTACTTGAGCTCATTTTTTTTCTTTTCGATTTGTTCCTTTGTTTTTGTTCTTCAATCGTTTGTCCCTCTTATACCGTAGAAAATTTAGCCTGCACAATAAAAATTAAACTTTTGTCTTAGTTACTTTATTCTAAATTTATTGTTACTGTCTATATGCATATATATATATATATATATATATATATAAAGAATGCTTATAAAACATAAAATATTTTAAATGAAAACATCTTTATTTGTAATTATTTTTATAGAACTTTATTAGATATATTAATAATAATGAACATCATTATAAAATTTTATATATAGAAATATATATATATAAATAAGTTTATAAAAATTTAGGAACGTACATTTAATTTCTATGTAAAATTGAATACGATATTTGTTGATTCTAAAATTGAAATATATATTTCATTGAAATAAATCAATAAATTGAAAAAGTATATTATGTATATGAAAGCAGGAAAATGGAAAATAAACTAAATAAAATAATTAATTATAAAATCACTCCAGATATTATTCTAACATCAATTTTAAAAAGCAGTTAGAAGTAGCTTATTTAAAATTTATATAAATGTGTGCGTTTACAAAAGTTTGTATTCTTAAAAACTGTTTTTATTTTATTCTTAAATGTAAATTATTTCTATATTCAAACTCTTATTTCATTTGAAAATTATAATTTTCGGATCATTCGTATTTTTTATATTTTTCATAATTCAGATACTTATATCTTATGAAAAGATTTGTATTAATGACAAAAATATAATAAATTAAGAGTACTTTTAAATATCAGAAAGCTTGTGTAGTAATTAAAAGTAAAAGCAATAATAAGTTTCGGAAGGGTGGATACCTAGGACAATTTATTAGTCTACTTTCAAAATTCTTTTTAGATTTAAATAACAAATCAGTTATAAAAGTAAAAGATTATTTTCATTTATCTGAATGAATAATTAAAAATTTTCTATGATAACATTCAATTAATTCAAAATTCTAAGTATATGAAAATGAACTGCCTATTCATGGGATTTAAGTTTCAAATCAAATTATTACGCAGAACATAATTAAGAATTTTAATAAAAAAATATTTTTAAAGAACATTTATTCAATACTTCAAATAAAAACCAAAAAAAAAAAAAATAAAGAAAATTTCCTATTCCTTTCATATAGAATCCGCGTGGAATAATGAACAGGACTAAAGCGGTGTTTATTGTCTATATAAGAAGCAATTTAGCATAGCCATAGATGAAAAGCTAAACCCCCGCTGATACCGCAAATTAAGTGCTAAAATAATAGCGGGGACCATGAGCGAGCTTCCTCGTGAAAGTCCGGTGCATAATTTCCACGATGAGCTGCGCCGCGCGGTTACTCTAGCAGAAAACTACTTGCGGTCGGTCGCGCCGTGACGCGCTCATGTCGCCCTGGAGGACAAAGGCCGACAATTAGAATCCCAAGGATAGAGACGACGAACCTATCCCGGGTTTCGCGTGGCTCTGACGTGCTCCGATATAATGATGCGTCAGCATACAATTCTCTGCATGCACCAAGAACTGAGATTTCTCCCGGTCTATACTAGGTTTTTGACCTATTACTAGCAGTACGTCTAACACACCTCTGTACATATTCATCCTTTTCCCTGTACCGCTAATGATACTTGCACGTCCTCGACAACGGGATTGTACAATTCGGGATGTTCGAAACTTGCATGTCGATCAGAAAAAAACTCCGCCTGTAAAATTTATATACAAAAATGCATCGTTACGAATTTCGATATTTATGAGACACTGAAGATTCGATGTTAGTCATTGAGTTTTATTACGTTAATTCATAGTTAATCTAATGAAAAAATCCATAATTAAAGTAATATATCATAAATATGTCATCATTGATATTGATCATATGATTGATTTACATATCATCAATAATATATCATCATTAAACATAAAATATTAATTTCATTCAATATAATAACAAGCATATAAATAAAATGTGAATAGATAAAAAAAGAAAATTAGCTCAATAGACTTATCAAAGTATCCTTACAGAATAACTGTGCGTATTTTTAATCATTCTACATAACATTAAAGGGTCATTTATTTATAATTTTAATATATTTTGAATTCTCTTTAATAGAATTGTATCTTTAAAATATTTTATGCGATCATTAAAAAAAGGAATAATATTAGATTATATTAGAATATAATTATTTCGTATGATAAATTATCTGTTTAGTACTGAAGAATATGTAATAAAATGTAATTAAAATAATAAGATTCCAATGTCACATAAGTTAGAAGTAAAAAGAAGAAAGAGAAAAATAGAATTAGCGCTACTCTTGTTATATACAAAAATGATAATACACCAAGAAGTCTACATAAGATTGAGTTTAAAAAATCATAAATATTATTATTCAGGGCTTAGAATAATAAGAGAAATTTAAAAAAAATTTACGCAAATTATGCAATTTTATAAAAATAAAATATAAAAAATTTTTATTAATGCAAAACAAAAAGTTGTCATGAAGAAATTATAAGAGAAATGGATATCCATATATATCATTATATATAGTAAACAACAGCCTTTTTATTTACATTTTTAAAAATAAATTGTACATTGCAATATTGAAAAAATATAAATTATTATATTTTAAATAACATTTTTTTTATTAAACTTTAATCACTAATAAAGTCTGATCACGTTAAAACGAAAAAAGCTTTTAAATCTAATTTGACTATTTCCATAGGGACTCCTCACTTAGCACATTTCTTGGAACTTCTGTCTTTCATTCTAAATTTAAATTGTTAAATTTTGCCTCTGATGTGAATAATTTACGACCAGATTTTTTGATTATTGAAAATAGTATTCAAAACATTTTCTTTTCCTGCGTACTAGGTAGTATAAAATATATATCTAAGAATATTAAAACTCCGAAAAATGTCTTCAGATCTATGTGAAATAAAAAATTGTCTTACTTTAAGAGCTCTAGGTTTAGTTTCTTACAATATTACAAAGTAGTATTACGAAATGTTGTCATACTTTTATATAGGAGAATCATGTCTTTCTTAAGTACTGTAATCAATAATTTATGCCTAAATATATACACATACTTAAGAATAAACTTTAATAATTCTACGGGTACGATTTATGATCCATATTTTAGAAGACCATTAATATACTCAATGTTTCTCCATATTTTTAGAAATGTTTCACGTGAACAGTTAGAATTTATTATTTTATTTATATATTATTTTATTCTATTAAGATTATAAGTATTACAGAATTGCAATAATAAAGTTAACATAAGCTTTTCGAAGTAAAATATAATTTGAAGCTGGAACAACATTTTAATTAACCTTTAATATTACCCGAATAAATTTCCACTGAATTAGCAAAAGACGAAATATTCGACAAAAAATATACCAGCCAGCCTTGCTAGAATTTATATAAATAAAAATCTCTGCGCTTAGACTTCTTCATTTGTCTCGCGGCTCGCTTTGTCACTCTATAGCACACAAGTGGCATGTGTTTCTACTCGTACCCTCGAGTCTCGAGTCGTTATAACAGCATCGCTTCGTGCCCAAGTTACACTACGATAATGCTCCAGCAGTCACGCACCTGTGACAAGAGGAAAAGAGAAAAGCTACTAGGTATAACAGCGACTGTAAGTATAACCACGGACTTGCCACTTTTTCTACGGACCACTCAGACCTTTTCAAAAGAAATGAGTAGAAAGAAAATGAATTGCGTTGCCTTTGAGATTTATTACATGAAGTCTTAAAAACTAGTGTGAATTATTAATTTGTTGATTGCAATGCTTTTAAAGTGAAGGAATTATTAAAGAAATTTGTAGTTGCGTTGTATAATAAGCAATTTGAAAGCACATGAAATCATATTTCTCTGTATATTTCGTAACTATATAAAATTAATTTAGAAGACACAGTTGCAATGCTTCGAAGCAATTTGAAAATTATTACGAGATATTATTAATTTATAAATTATTAAAAGATATTTAAAAGTTTTTAATAATGATATTGTAGAACTCTGTTAATTATAAATTTATCCTCCCTAATTTACCTGGCACGGCAAAATTTAATTATAAATAAAATGTTATTAATTTTAAAAATAAGAAGTGCGCACGAAATTATGTATATGAAAGTTATTGGTGGTAAAATGAGTTCGATGTAAATAGATATTTGGATTAAAAATTAATAATATTGAAATATTCTATGCCATTTTATAGGTAATCATTTTTAAATAATGATACGAAATCTAAATCCTATGATTGTAATAAAAAAAAATTATCGAATATATCGATCTTCTTTGAAAAGTCAAGAAAGCACGCTATCATTTGCATAACTCAAATAGTCTAGAAACTCGATTTTATTAAAGAGGATAACAAGCAAATAATATATCCTTAAGAAATATTCCTATAAAGACTTTCTTGTGCATTCGCCTTAGTGTACGTATGCCACAATATCTAAACATCCGTGAATATATATGTGTCGGCGTTAAATATAGACGCAGTTGATCAAGAATATGAGCCCTCGTGCGTAAAGTAGTTTTAATGCGCTGATGACAATTAACCTCATCAAGGGTACGTTATCCATTCCCGAATTATATTATATCGATTATACGCAAACGATATATGGATGATCCCCATGGAACGAAAGTACGACAGTCGAGCGGAAAGACTCGGATGTTCAATTGCGAAGGCCACAATCGCAAACGTGTCCATTCATCCCGTCTGCATAGAAGCATTGTTAGGGTCTACAGTCACGGAGTGTTCGAGGGAGAAAGGGGTGTTCCGTAATCTGCTTTCAGGCTATCAGAACTCCAGCCCATGTAATATGTGTTTGCATAGCTCCGTAAGTGCATGTATCAGTAACTATCAATGCGTATATGGATACGTGCCTATACTACATATTGAAAATTGCAGGCAAGCACAATAACCTCGATTGGGAGGTCTTTCGTCCTACAGAGTCTATCATTCTGCACGACATAATTACCCATTCATTTTCGCATATTAAGATCTACTTTATCTCGAGGTAAAGCTATCTTGTTGCAAGCATTTGTAAATACAACATATTTAAGTTTTACCTAATATTTTAGAATTATATACTTGTATGAATAATGTTTGAAACGTGAGTAGGATTCCGCAATATCTGTTGCTTTATCTTTACGCTAATTTATTCCTCGAGGGGTATTTATTTTATAATTTTGTAAATAAAAATATATTCATTATAATTCAGAACTATATGTACTTTATTTCAATAAATTATTACTGCTCTTATTGGGATTTTATTATATTATCTTGTATATTTCAGTAGTTGCATATTTAGGTAAAATTTATACCGTTCACAAAATATTACAGCAGCTCACAGTTTTAATACAGCTAGACATTTATTCTTATAAAAAAAAATGTTCAAAATTATTCATCATAATAATTAAAATACATAAATATTTTTTGCAGCTTTAGTAACTGTAAATATTAAATATAATAAATTTTGAATCGTTAGTTAAAGATAATATTGTGCAATAATAATTAAAAAGAAATGTTTATTATAGATTCGATCGACTATTGTTTATTATTACTGTATTAAACAAATCTATAGGTTCTTCAATATATAAAAAATACAGATATACTTGATACTACAGATATACAGAAAAATATACTTGATCAACAATAACATACAATTTTACATGCATACAAACCATACAAATGCATAAGTATTAATTGTGGCCGGCAGAGACTACTTTATTAATTAATCAATACTAAATCGCAATTAATTTTGAAGTCTATAAAAGAATATCAAAAATATATTTATATATACAATTACATTATTAATATATTACATTCTACTGTTTATATTACTTTAATAAAACCGATTTTTATTTTTAATCATGTAATATTTTCTATTGTTAATAATGAAATATTGGTTTGATCTAGCATGTAAAATTATCTTATCCCAATCTAAAACTTTTCATAACATAATTTTCCATTCGAATTTTCATTACAATTTTCTATGGTTTTATATACCTAAAAAGATCAATATCTTCTCTATAGTTTTAAACTTTGTGCGTTGATTAAAATTTTAGTCTACTTTGCTATACATTGATACACGAAATTGGAAATCACGTAAATTGTAATGAAAGATCCAGCACACAATGTTAACTTATCATGTTCCAGATGTATGCCAGTATTTTCAGTTTTCAACTTCCTTTTCTCACGACTTCCGCAAGTGCAATTCCATAAACAACCCTGAATCTAAATTTATCTCCAAGAACTCTAAATGAACGGCATAATGATGCGCTAGGTATTCGAGCCGTCCATAATAAAACAACGGTCGAGCGAAAACGTAGCCACGTTTATATGGTGTTGGTAAGAAATCGCGAAAAGCTCCGTCGTTATGGGAGATGTGGAGGGCTATAGCCAGGTACCGAGTGGTACGAGCCACCCCGTTAACGTGTCAGCGGCGTTCATTGTGTTCTTTGGCATTCTGTAACAATGGCTATTACCCCGGGCGATGCGAGCCCCGCATAAGAACGGCGCTACGATACACGGCCTTGCCAACATGGACATCCACTCAATATCTTACGGTTATCGTGCTCTCTGTCTGTCCTCACTGCACAGCTACTTAAGCGTATACTTAATTCACGTGAGTGGGCACCCTAGTATTGTAGGTGAGTGACTTGGATGAGATGTGTGGCAACGAGGAAGACTGACAGAGCAGTTAATCTAAGATTTATTTCGTTAATGTGTTCTTACCGGGCACACTCTTAAAGCTTGCATGCTTATTACCTGATGGAATTTTCGAAGTCGTTAGATCATGAAGAAAACGCTTTAGTTTTTTCTCTATTTACAAGCACTCAATTTATTTTTATTTTTAACAGTTTGTGCAATTAGGTAGAGAATAAAGCTCACCACTTAGATTAGCTGCATTTAGTTAACATTAGATTACATTTTGTGAATGTACTAAGTTTCTATAGTATAGAGCTTTGATGTTTTAATTAAATCTAAAGGTCATTTTCGCCTCTTGAAATAGACAAAATTAAGATAGCGTCTCCGGTTTATAATTACTAGAATAAAGTCCTTTAGTAACTCGATATGAAAATACTCTTTCTCTTAATAGCATTATGCATTAGTAATTGTAGTTTTAATGTTGCTGTATTTCCTAATGCAATAAGTCGTTATATTTCCTGAACGTAATAAATTGTACATTAATTATATTTGACAACTAATAATATTTATTTATTAGATCTTAATCCCAATTAAATCTATGATTGATAATAAGTTTAATCCAAAGGCAATTTAACGAACTTAACGTATTTTAAAATTTTTTAAACAATTAAAGATTTTTAAAATAAATTTATGATATCTATTGAGTGTTGAAGTATTTAAAAAATAAATAAATTACTTATATAAATGAAATCTGTGAAAAAATCTGTTAACGACTAATAAAAAAATGTTCTTATCTATAATTAATTCTAATATTATATATTTATATACAAAGAAATTATATTTACAAATAAATTATACAAATATTTTAAAGCATTTGAAACATAAAAATTTATATGAAAAAGAATGATATAAATATTATCATATTTGTATCTAAAATAAAAAATTTAATTTATCTATAAAAGCTTATTATTTATCAAACAATTTTTGTTAATAGCAGTACAAAAAATTTTGATGATATTTTATAAATAAATATTTCATTTATTAAATACAATTTTTAAAGAAACAGATATTGATGTCCCTATATATGCATATTGATTCAATATATATATATATATATACATATATATACATATATATAAAAAATCTCATGTCTTCAGAAAAGGTAAACCAATCTTGATCGTAAATTTTTTTATATTTTTTTTAGAATGTCGGGTCAAAACAATTTTAAAACTTGTTTCACGCCATTTTATTTTATACCATTTTTTTATTTTACGCGTTTATTTTTCCAATTTTCTTAAAACGATAAAATTAAATTTTAAATTTGAATGAAAATAGAATTTTTGCAATTTTATATTTATCTCATTTTGAAATAATTAAATTTTATTCGTTATCTAAGTTCTTATGTCTATTCATTATTCTACAAATATTTAAAATAAAGAAATCATTTAACTACTATTTAAAAGAGAATTTTTAAATACATTTATCAAGGTTTTAAATTCATTATTTGTTTTTTTTCTAAATATTGCAATAAATAAATACTTAATAATATTTACGAAATATTTATTATATTTTATACTTTAATATGTCTAAATAATTACATGTTTATAATATTTAAACATTTTCAATGTGAATAATTGTTTATATCTTAAACAAAATATATAATATAACTAACAAAATATTCGTTTTTGATAAAATATGCAAGAAATTTTTAATAATTACTTTAGTTTTGTTTAAATAAATTTAAAATATAGACAAAATATCACAATATTGATTAAATAAAAATATATGAGTAACATAATCATTCTATCGAATGAACAAAATGTATCATAAATTTATTGACATTTATTATTTTTTCTTGCCAATTAATTTCTAAATTTATGTGTTAAAATATTATAATCTCATTTAATATTATGAAAATAAGATTTTATAAGTTTATATATGTATGAGATAAAAAAAAAGAGCATAACATTTTTAGAATAATATTATAATAAAATTTAATTTTCAATTAAATTCATAATATTTATTATAATTTCACTGTGATTTATTTATGTAATGCTATATATTTCTTATTTATTATAATTTTTATTATATTAATTTTATAATTTTTCTCCAAGTAACTACGATATTTGACTAATTTTCTAAAGTAAATCAATAAAATAATATTTGACAATAGTATATCCAATTATTTACTAATTTAGAAAAAATTTAGTTACTTATTTAGTGAATTTTATGATATAAATTTAATGTACGATAATTACATTTATATTATATTATATATCTAGTTGAAGGTTTTTTGAAATGGGGATAAGGAATAGTTAATGAAGGAATTGACAATCTCTATCTACAGGTCCCAATTTCCCACTTTACTTTATAAACTAGCTTAATGAATTTTATAATATCAAGAATATAGTTTCCAAAATTAGGCATCACAATTACTTTCTCGTTTTAGCATCTGAACAATATGCAAAACGATTTGCCCTTACGTCCTATATGTAGTATCAAATTAATCGCTGCATGCACGTTTTCCCAGATCATTTTCTTATATGGGTAGCAATTGAGCAAGAGCTTACCCGTGAATGCCGCATGCTTTATGCTCACGCTTCCTTTCTCGCTTTCTAGTTGATACTCGAGTATACTCGCGTTGCTATATATACTATCTCTGTTATCTCAGTGCATCGATAAAATAGCGGAACTTTCTTGTATGCACAAGATGCTTAGGAAATATTTCACATCACTTCAAAAATAAAAAGTAATATTATCTCGAGCTATTTTTCGTTGTTTCTTATATCGATCAGTCTATGAAACCCCGTCATTAAATTATTTAATAAAAATTTGAATAAATCAAGTAATACTATAGGTTATAGTTATTTGACCAAACGCGTAAATTTAGAGAACTAGCGCAAATTCTGTGTTTGCCGCAGTGCTGTATAAAACTTGACGACGCAATTGAAAAATAAGAAAGATGTGAATGATTCAAAGCTTCCTTATTATTGAAAAATATATATCACACTTCCTGTGATAGCTCGAATATTAGTAAAATACGTTAAATTTATCATTTAAGATTTAATTGTATTTTTTGGAACATAAATGGTAATCGTGCCTTGTGATTGAAAATAAAACCCAATGGTAAGGAATGGACAGCCTCAAAAGAAAATGGACTAGCTTTATGTTGTCCCCCAAAATCTCCATTATTCATTTTAGCATCCATCGATCCGTCTTAAATTTGAAAAAGTAACGCTCGTTCTCTTCACTTACTCAAGCATGCCGCACTCGAGGTGACGAAAGGGCAAAGCGGATCGAAGAGCAGACCTACGTACGTACCCCGAACTATTTACCCGAGGGCATAATTTGCCCCGACGTTGAGGTAACATCAAGTTGCCGCTCTCATACCTATACAGGGCAGGAAACTCGTGCTACACTGCGAGCGACGCATGCATCTAAAAGGGCTGGAAGAGGGCAAAACTATTGCGCTAAGCAAGCGTTGAACTATGGTTACCAGTACCATGTGTGTGCTGCCGTATTCAGCTGCACGAGAGCGTGAAAGGTGGTGACGGCAGTACGAACGATGGTAGTAATGGAGACGGGGAAACGAGAGGTGAGAAACAACCCAACTCCAAATGTCGTCGAGGACTAAAAGCTTGCACCACCAAATTGAATAATCGCTGGGGGTTGTTTCTCTGACCATTCGATCACCACCCGCCCATTTATTTCAGTTTTCCACGCCTATGGTAATAATAACTGTCGAACGCGTGAAAACATTAGTATTTATTTTCCAACCCGTATTTCATTATGAATTTATTATCAATGTAGATTTATTATAAATTCAAAAAACTGTAAACTATTGTATACTTGATTTTAAACTGAAAGGTAAATACGCTGGAAATTCGTCCGTTAAAATTTATATGATATTTTTATATGTTTTACAACATAATTTACTATCAATAATAATTAATTTTATAATATACATTTAAATATTTTTAATATTATTAGATATTAAAAAATTTTTTGATTACTAACGAAATGTAGAAAAGCTGATTCTATCTATGTTCCCACAATTATTTTATACTATGCAATAATAAGATTTATATTTTATAATTAAACATTGCATTAAATTCTAAATATATTTATTTCGATAATTTTTTTTACATATAAAGTGTTAATAATACGTGAAACATATTTGTAAGTAAATATATATATATATATATATCTTTAATAATGAGTAGAGAAAATAATCATTCTAATATTATAAATATATTATGATTCTTGTATACTTAAATAAACTTTATAATTTGAACATTCTAATTTTACCTTATTGAAATCCAAACGAAAGAATATATAAATTATCTATATTTTACTGATATATAATACTGATATAGTTCTAGATAAATAAACTATTATCTTACAAAATTCTTTTATAATATAAAAATATTTTTAAAATGAAATTTTTTATTAAATTTATAATATTATTTATTCAATTTTAAATAACATTAAAAAGTAGCCGACTTCGTATATTTATTATAAAATTTATTATAAAATTTATTGTAAAATTAATATTTTTTCTCAAAGACTATTTTAGTATGGAAAAGATGAGGCAATTATTTTAATTAATAGAACAGTTATGAATGTAATTCATTTGCACAGTTATTAATAAAATTTCTTGTGCATTTTGATTTTGCAGTTTATAACTGCATATAAATCTGTATAAGGTTTTCAAAGCATATATTTGTTCCATTTTGTAATTTTTTTCGTTTTCTATTATATAATTTAAATATTTCATTCCAATTTTAATTTATCTACTATTTTACACAAAATCTATTCTATAACTTACATTGTATTAAAATAAAAATTTGATTATATATATCCTTAGTTAATAATGGCCAAAACATTCTTTTAAACATAAATATTATTACTCAGCTTATTAATTAATAATATACTATTGTTCTCAAACAACTTACAAGAACATTATTAACATATTCTAAATTAATTTGATTTATTTTTATATATTTAAAATTACATTTCAGTAATTATTTCCATGAAAATTGTTGTGATTTTATTTTATATTTATGTACACATAATTATATATGAATTTTATTTATTAAAACTTCATTCAATAATTGAACTACTTAAATCATAACTTCGTTGCAACATTTCGAGCTAACATACTTATAATTTATGACATGCGATATTCTTATTCAAATTTTTGAAAATATCGAATTTTATTTCTCTCATTTCTTTTTCAATACTGACAGCATGATAGCTTGTTGTACTGCTTCTGAAAATTTATTTCTTGGAATTTGATCTCATTATTTGTCCAAAGAATATATTTGCATTATAAATATTCCTCGTGAAGTCCAGAAAACATGACAAGAGTATATCAAATAATTCTAAAGATTGTGCAGAAAAGTTATTTTATTTTACACTGTTTTTGTGAATTACGAAATCTTTGAAAATAGAGATTTACATTCTGCTCATCATAAATAATAAAAATTAATATCATTAGTAAAATTAGGCATAACAATGAAAAATAATTTTTTGTATTTATTTAATAATATATTTACATCTAACTAATTTATCCAAATATTTTTAACTAACAAAAATACATTACGTCTTATGAATATTGTTAAATTAAATTTGTTTCATTAAAATTCTTTTTAAAATAATTTAAATATACCAATATGCGCAACCCACAGTCTTAATTATATACCTTTCTATAGTTTGTTCATAAGAATTATTATAATCTAAACACAATATTGAAAATTTATATATATATATCATAATATATCATTTATATATAAAATTTATCTATATTAAGATTTCTATCATATATTATGTATTTTTTATAATTACTAATAACATTAATATTGAAAAACGAAGATTTAAAATTTAATTACCCCTAGTCAATTCGATAAAATAAACGCTACCTTCAACGTACATTTAATTTTTAATATTTAATAGGATAATAAAATAGGAATCATTTAATTTTGTAATTATTTATATACAATTATTATAAAGTAAGTTATATATTTTTAATCAACTATAAAATATGAATAGTGCGTTTTAATTTTAGTTAGAAAAATTTATATAGTAAACGAATATTAAGCTATATGTTAATATGTAGTCTATTTTAATTGTTTGTTAATATTCAAAAACACAATATTCAATGATTATTGAATATTATTATTAAAATTAACAAATATATTTATTAATTGGTTTGAAAGATAACTATTAGATTATTAGATAAGGCTATTATTAGCTTATAAATCGATTTTCAATAATCAAGATATAATGCAATTGAATCGTAAATTAGCAGAATTTCGTGTTCATAATCATATTCATAATACAGATTCAATCTCATTTAGTTTCATCAATTAGAATAACATCTTTTATTTGCGAAGACATCGATGAAATTACACAATAAATCTGATTGTCATTTTCCGTATTCCCTACCATATGCCATCGGAATGAATTTACATTGTGTTGAAAGGAATAGCATGCATATACATTTTAAACATATAACGATATGATTGCTGTCGTCGTTGTAGTTTTGAATTTACTCTGGAAGTGTACAAAACATAGCCAGCCAGTAAATTCCCAAGAACTCCCATATTCGCCTTCAGTAGAAAATAAAACGAGATCCTCATGCTCTCTCTTTCAGCTCGTTCTCAAATAAACAATCACTCTCGCACTAAATTCGCAGATGGCCGAATTGTCGTATATCGCTTCACATGCGCTCGAATCTTTTACTCCACACTTTGTTTCTGTATCTTGCATTTCAACTTTTCCATGTTTTTCTGTTCTCAGTTTTCTGCCTTCCTTACCATCTTTCCGTTGGTGTGGAAAAGCATGATTATGATCTTTTCGAATTCAGACACTACACCTTCTGGTTGCAGAAAGAATTATTCTGTTGATGTAACAGACAGAATAATAACGCAGTCAAAAAATGAAAAAAATAAAATACACAAAGAGTGATAGTGAAAGAGAGAGGGAGAGAGAGAGAGAGAGAGAGAGAGAGAGAGAGAGAGAAATCTAAGCAGTAGAAGAGAGATGATAATGGGAAGAAAGAGAGAGGGTATGAACGAATAAAAAATGAAAAGAATAAATGCAAAAGAGAATGTCAGAATAACAAAGAGAGAAAAAGAATGAAGTAGTACTTCTCTGACACGGTTCGAATTTTTTTAGGTAAAGTTGCTCCCCTTATGTGATATGTTAAGAAGAAATGTCACGCAATACTGCATGGTTACAGTTAGTAAAATGAGGTAAAGATATATTTTCGAATAAAAAAAAATCTAAAAATACTTTGCTTCAAATCATTATAAAAATTTATTACTTTGTACACCTTTTGTAATATCTTTCGAATATTATATTTATTATTGTATTAAAATATATACAGAAATTTAATACTATTGTCAAGCTATATCGTTCTTAAAGATTTCTCTTGAAAATAAATAATAATACATAAGTTAAACTGATAATATTAGAGTAAATATGGAATAGTTCTTTAATGGAAAATAGATTAAATGTATAAAATATACTCAACTGATAACATTTCACAGATATAGGCATTTATAAACTAGCAATTGCACGATATTTATAGGAAGTATAAGAAAGTAGTATACACTTATCGCATTTGTTGATTTCTTAAAAAATAAATATATTCGATATTTACTCATAACACATCGCTATGTCGCTCTTCATTGAATCGCAATAAATGTGCATCACGCGTTGTATTATTGAATGGCTGCAACGAGTATAAGAAGGCACTACATTATTCGTAAGAAAAGAGTCGGGTTTGAGAATATCGCAATGAATATGCAACTAAAAGTGGCAGTGCCGAAAATCGTCAAAAAATATGGGGACGACGTTGAACAGGAAGCCGTAAATGAGGGAGTGATAAAGCTCAGCATACTTTGTATAAAATTTAAAAGCCATTCGCTCATGTTTACTTGGTTAAGAACGACAGATACTACATTAGCTACGGGAAAACCAATTTTAATTTGCACTTTTTCTTGTCAGCTTTATTATTGTATATATAGTGAGTAATACGAATAGGATTACTCTGTTAATAAATACGTTTGTAAGGGTATGAATGAATTATTAATTATACAATTCACGTAGAATATCGATTTCATTCCCTTCCTATCATAAATTTAAAAAATATTATTTCAGAGGAGTCTGATGGGTTAAATTTCAATTAAAGTTTTAGTACGGCTTTGTTTAGTCACTTAATTGAAATTTTAAGTAAGCGTTTATTCTTTCTTATATCGATTGTTCGATATATAAAAGTGCTACAATTTTAAGTTGTTAAATATATAATAATAATACGAAATATTATAATTCTAAATAGAATATTGATTCAAAATAATATATTATTACTATATACTTATATTAAAAGTCAATTAAAATGATTTATACAATATCAGAGTTAGTAATTAAAAATTAGTTGATAAAAATTAGGTAATCATCAACTATCAACTATCAACAAACACTTTGAATACGTTAAACATTGACATAGCATATGCCTTGGAATGTTTCAACTAAATTTTTATATTAAACATACTATTCAATTAATAAAGTTAAACAAATTAAGATTATTTAAATTGTGAAATTAATAATAACAATAACTCTAAATGATAAAAATATCTATTTCAACTCAAGTTTTCAATTTTTAAATGCATTGAAAAAGTTAAATAATGCTTAAAGTAAAAAATATTTTATGAAAATGAGAGTATCCTTAGAAAAAAACAGTGCTTGAATATGTATAAGCAAAACAAATGATTAAAGGGATAGAGCAAAGTCTTTAAACAACGAATGAAAAATACTTAACTCGGATTTATAACGCAATTCGTAATATCGACCTTTTCCCGCTTTTATATCCGCTACAAGTACACGATATAGCTTACAGACACTCTTTTCAAGGTAGATGTCACACAGCAGGACAAAGTCGGGCCGAAGCCAAAACAGAGATAAACGAAAGGGACAGGCGGGCATTTAGCACGTTTCCGTATATTACAGCTTCTACAGAGCGAGTGCCCCCGGAACAATTTGTCTCCAAGCATTTTTCACAATATACATCAGTGCTTGTGTTTATTTTTAAGGAGAGGGCAATACGAGAACTGCATAAATTCACCGAAATGGAAAAACGGGAGTGGGGAGCGTGGCTATGCACAACAGGCAACTCGATTCAAAATGATAATTTTCAGGTGACGAGAATTTGTTATGTGTACAATATGCTACGTCTCGGCATTTAACCTTTTGAATGTCGACTAACCAGCCAGTCTGTGGGCATGTATGTGTGCGCTTTTGACCATACTTTTAAAGTTCCGGAGATAAAAATTGTCGCCAATGCTATTAATATCTGTCCCTCTAAATCTAGACTACTTTACACTTTGAGAAGATATTAAAATTTGTTCAAGAATTTATGATCTTTTTTAATAATAACAAAATAAGCAATTTAAAAGCGCATATTCAGGGAATACTTTTACAAAATTAATTTTAAATATAATCTTTAATCTTAATGCCAAATGGAAATAAAAATCTTTTAATATCATAAGCGTCAACATAATACATTTACTTTTTTATCACAATTTTAATGTCATCATGTTTGAAAACCGTCATAATATCTTAGCGAAAAGCATATATGTAAGAAATTTTAAGAAGGAACATATATGTTATAAAACTTGTTTCTTTGTTTGTAGCAGTACACTTTTAGAAAAACGCAAATGTACTAGAAAATATAAATATATATAAAATGTCTTCTGAGTTTAGTGAAATAAAAATTTTTAAAAAACATTCTATTTAAAACGTTAAGCTTCGTATTCGCAAAGGAAATTGAGAAAAATATAACTTTATCATCACATAACAATAACGGTATACAAAACTTGATTTCCTTTACATAATTCTTAGACTAAAGGCAGAACTAAAATCAGACTGTCTTTACTCCTTGCACACTTCCAAATTTCTTTTGTACATAATTACATAAGCCTATTAAGCATGTATACATTATGACAAATGTACTATGCAGTACAGTTAAAATTTATACAATTAAATATAAAAAATTAATACATAGATTTATTGTATTTAATCTTTGAAACAAATTTTAAAAATATTTTTTGTAACCAAGGGGATAGTTCGTAAACTGAATTTACGCATTCATTAAAACAAAAAATCTTTAACCATAGTAAACTTTTTTCTATGTAATAATGGTATATATTTTTTACGGTTATTAAGAACTTTATTCTTCTAGTTTATGTAATAATTATTACACAAAAATAATGTTTTCATTCGTGTATTCATTTGGTTATTCATATAAAATATACGAATAAATTTTATTCGGATCTAAACTATTTTTGTTTTGTAAGACATTTTATTTTTGTAAGTAATGAATATAATTAAATTACTATACATGTTATTAATTATCTTTTATTATGAAGTAAATTTATCAACTATACGAAGTTGTTGTTCGATAAAAAAAACTACATTACTATAGACGTATATTGATTTTATTACTGTTAAATTACAAATTATACATTAGAGTATCAAAAATCTTTATTATAGTCCTTAACAATATTATAGTTCTTACGTTATTGCTCACGTAATAGCTCCAAAGTATAAGTACTTTAGTAAAAGTTAACAACACATTGACAGATATTTTGTAATTTTCACACGTTCTTGCACATTTACTTCACCTCACAGCACTATTTTCTAGAAAAGCGATAATTTGGTCACGCGATTTATCGAAAAAATCACACAAGCAATTATCGTTCATTTCGAAAAATTAATTAGCTCTTAAAGGCTATAAAATTGATAGAAATAAGTGTATCTATACGTATGTAGTTTGATATTGTATAGATATTACATCCTCGTATGAACTGCAATCACCCGCAGAATCTTTTAAATTATGAATTCTGGGCGCAGAGAATCGCCGGAGGATCGTCCGCATCACTGCACAATGTCAGCAATATTTTTATATATCAAATTGCCTAGAGGGCCTGATAAATCAACCATGTCGCAATTTAACATATCTTACCTAGATAATAAAATTAAAGTATCAACTTGAAGAATTTACATTACATTATCAATAATTCATAAGAACGAAAAATTTTCTAACTAACATTTCTATGGTACTTTAACTTCAATTTTTGCACTTTACATATTAAATAAAGAATTGGAGTATGTAATATACAATTCATTGTTTCTTAAATTTTCAACAATTTTATTGGAACTGTCCGAACGTTGATGTAATGATTCAAAAAGTATGGAATATTCATAAATTTTTTTCATACAGCGTTCAAAGATTTACTAACTATTTATACATGCATGAATATTTTTAATTTATTAGTTGCGTTTTTTATCTCTAAACTCCTCTCGACGAATGAATATCCTTTGTGTTCTTGGAAAAGTCATCCAGATTAATGATATATTCACAGCAGGGATAGATATTTTATTGTATAATGTACGCAAACATGCACGTGAAAGAATAATCTCTGGAACTTTTGATACGTTCATTTATAATATAAAATTAAGTATTATTTCAGTATAATGGATTCCGGAAAATTTATAGTGTTATAAATATATAGAATTGGAAGGATTTATAATTACCTTCTATGGTAAAATGATAAATTTAAAATTAGTTCTATGTTTTTAAGAAAAATGATAGAGTTTTTAAATATCTTATAATTTATGAGAACTTCTTCTAATTTATGTCATTACGAATTAATGTTTAATCTTTAAGTAGCTTATAAAAATGCTTACACTTAGTGCAGTATAATAAAAATCAAACCATATTTGTATTATTAATTTTGTAACGATAATATCTGCAGAATTGAAATTGCATGAAATAATACATAATTATTCATGATTTTGAATTCAAATTACACTAATGCTGTTCAAATTCGAAAGCTCGTACATAGGAAAATGTTAATATTGTTAACCTTTAGACAGTCACGTTGATTTAGGCAAGTCCAAAGAATTTATATAAATGTTCATACGTTAAATATTGGTTTAGATTATGTATTCTATAAATTTCTATATTGACTAAATTAACTTCAATTTTAGAAACATACATATAAACAAATCTTATAAATACTTTATAATTAAAATAAGCAAATCATTTTTTTATTTATTTAATACAAAATCTATATTAAATTGAGAGATCATTTAAATTAATTTTATTCCTTCAATAATTATAATTACGTAATTGCATAAGAAATTTAAACTTATAGTTTATAAGTTTATAAATGTGAGCAATTTTCTATATATAATATATTATAGCTTTTTAGACTATAAAATATCGTTTAATTTTAAGGAACAGACTTATTGATAAAAAATTAATTCACATAATTAAATTACTTATTCACAAAAATATAGTAAAGGCACGAAGATGTTTTCTATCTATACGTAATGAATCTATAAATAATAAAACTGTATAGAAATAGATGAAAAATATGAAGATTATAAGTTGTGTAAAGCGAAGTCTAATGATTTGTATTTTAAACTCCTGAAAAAATATATATCTTAAAAATATAAAAATATATATCTATATATTTTTTAAATATGAATGAATATTAGTTTATATGAATTTCCATTTTATCTTTTTGCATATTATTACTTGATGCTCTTCACTTCATATTTATTTATAATGCTCAGAACATCAAACTTTAAAGTTACAAATTAAAAACCAAAATTAAAAGCCTAACAAGTCCAACAATTAAATTTTCCTGTAGTCATCAATTACTGACTTGCTTGAACATTCAACATAAACGTAAACAATTACATTCGTTTATTATTTGTTAATGTTTTGTATTATTTATTAACATTTTTTTAACTTTAAATATTTATTTAATATTGACTGTTATCTTTCTAATTATTGAATTATACGGGATAAAAACTTGTTTTAAATTAATAAAAATCAAACGAGGTAAAATAACAATAATAATTCTTTATTGTGAATTATTAATAGTTACAACTATGCAACAATAAATTCAATATCATACAACAATTTGAATTTTTTCGGGAAATATTTTTATTAAGCAAAATATGTGTTATATTTCCAACAATACCCATAAAGGCTTGTCAGAGCAATAAGCCAATCAGAAAAAACGAGCAATTATTGTACATATAAGTACTGATAAAAAAATACTCTTTTATTAAGAATACAAAAATATAATCGACGATAAAAAATACTATTTGATGAGTGCATGGATTTCTCAGCGTTGCTATATACATTGCTTTTGAAAAAATCTTAAAGCCGGGCGTATAAAATATGCAAGTTGTATTATAGCCGACCTAGGTATAGATGGGCTCCTAAGTATCGTAAGAACGCGAGCCAAGAGACCATATCGGTGAAATTATGTTGGTTCTAAATCGATGACGTCAGGCAAGTGGCAGAATTGGAACGCGGTCCACTAGCCATCCCCCAATATACACATATGTTGAATGCTTGGTTATCACTAGCGCGTTTTCCAAGACTCAATGACCGAGAAAAAGTTAGGATGCATTTATATACCTCCACGTTGTCCTCGGATATTTTCGCATGTCCGTCCATCGAAAAGAAAATTGAAATTTCGAGGCTAATGCTCCTATACTCTGGTTTTAGCTAAAAGCTATGCATACCCCATCTGATACTTGCCGCGGCTTTAAACAAATACTACTTGCTTCTCGTTATCTGTAATGAGGAAAAATGGATCCTTAGTATTATGAATATGCCTGGCCAAGGCTCTTCAAGCTTTAATACCTTTTTTCCTTCCTTCCAACTTTCTACTTACTTTTATCGTATTTTCTCTGTCGTACTTCTACAAAGTCCATCAATAGTGTAAAATATACGAATTAAAATCGTGTGATTTCTATTAAATGCTACAAAATCTATACATTTTGTAACTTTTAAAGTAAAATATTATTTATTGAACCCCCTGAGTACATTAATAAAACGAATAACGTTAAAGTATTTTTATACTCTGAAGGTATAGATAATAATTTTTTATACGACTATTTTATATTAATTCTGATAAATCAGTGACAAATAAATATGTTTAAAACAAATATATACATATCAACGCGCTAGTGGTGGGTATATGTATAGTATTCTATATTATAAGAAGTATTCGAACAATTTTATTATTATTTGAAATACAGATAATTTATAATAAATGATAATTCGGTATAAAAAAAAAACATAATTAACCATATTATTTTGATACAAAACATAAATTATTTTAACAATTTACGTTAAATGTTAGTTGTTAAACCTTGAACAAAGCAATAACAAATATTTAAAATTTAATCATTTTTCAAATATAATCTTATAATAAGATCTTGTAATTCTTGTAGATCTTGCAAATAATAATGTAATTGTTATCTTTAAAAAATTATATGAGAAAAGTATATAAAATAAGTTAATAAAAACACTTTCATGTTAATTTAAAAAAAAAAAAAAACTTACATATATTTCGTAACAGAACATTATCCTACCTTTCACCAACAAACTAATTTTATTAAAGATAAGTATAGTAATAAATCTAACTTTTTCATAAAGTACATAATAACATGAAAAAATGTTCTAGTACATTAAAATTAATTTCATAATTTTCCAACTCTATATTTAAAAAAGTAGAAAAATATACAGTAATTTGCTAAAACAATTCATATTTCATTAGCGCAGTAATGAAATTAATTTTATTTCTAAAAATGCTACTCGTTGATTAATTTAATTGATCATTGCTAAAATTATCAAAGCGTGTAAGCCTCTATATATAAGTATATTTTATTACATACATTTATATAATAAAGTACAACCTTGCATTGATAATGATCTATAATGCAATGAAAAAAATAACAGCAACCGATTAATCTCTTATAACTATGTATTGATAAGGTAAATTAGTGGAGGCTTGTTAAATGAAAATTTATAGGAAGTTTATTATGTAATAAATAATGTTTTTTAGCGACAGCGGCGTGGTTGAGGCAAGAGCAGCCCTGTCCGATCGCAGGAGACTTTTGTATGAACGGTGGTACCTGTTTGTTTTTCGAGACAGTCGGAGAGCCAGCCTGCAGGTAAAACTACTTAATTATTTTCGTTATCTTTTTATTTGCTTATAAATATAAACATCATATTTAGTTTAGTGAATGCAAAATAATATTTGAAAATAAATGTTAAATATTAAACGAAAATTTATTCATTGTATTTATACGGTATATTAGATTGCATTCATAAATTTATTATGCTGTTACACTGCCATTTTTAATAAAACTAACATATTTGTAATTGCTTGCATTTATTGAGTTAATAATTACAATAAATTTATCAAAAACATGGCTTGTTAAAATCGAAAAATATTCTTATAGTATGAAAATTGTTAGTAGTACAAGTTATTCATTCTATTATTATGATCTATTGTCCAGCGACTAATCAATTAACTTTTTATTCAATAAAACAACAGAGCGTTTTGTAAAAAAACGGCGTTTATTTTTATCTTGCTCACAAATATAATAGTATATAAAATACATATATACAGAGACAAGCACGCACCTAAAAGCATGGGTACACAAACTTTACAAAGCCAATTTTCTGTTCATACTTCACAATTGCCGCAGCAGTGGCACTGCACATTCATGCACTGAAAATTTCGTTATATCGTTCTAACGTGTAGCTCCGCTTATTCTATATAGCGTCCGTTCGTTCGAATTACTCGCCCAACATAGAAGGCGGAGCTACCGTCTCACCCCCAACGGTCAGAGGAGAAGTAAAAAAGAGAGGCTACTCAGTGAATTATTCGACCTCCTGGTCCTTTTCCTTCTTTCTCCACTCCTCAAAAAAGGCTTGCTAACTGTTAACACGCTATCGGCCTCCGCAATCGTTGGAGTGAACAAGGAAACGAAAGCAAACGAGAAGAAGAAAAAGTAGCCAAAGAAAACGGAACACTGGCTGTTTCCATTCTTGACCCCTGCGTTCCTTCTCCTCTTTCCGGGGCGTTCTAATCGAACTGTTTGCTCGACGAGAAGTAGAGATTGACTTCGACGAGTGCGTCCGCGCAATTCTTATTTACGGCCTCGCGCACTGTCCGACTTTCTCTTTTTCTATTTCTCACTCCTTCTCAATCTCTTTTTCCATTTTGTTTTGCCCTTTCACTCACTCGCCACTTTTCTTAACCCAGGGATCAACCTCGACTACTTGGCTGCTTCATTCTCTGTTCTTATTTTATCAACGCTTTTCTCATTTCAAACTAGACTCGAACGAACTTCACTGAAAGTCTCAAATATAACAGTGGAAGGTGATTTTCTAAGAATTTCGCAATCTTAAGAAAAATCGACCAGTAACGTCAGAAAAAGAAATCTCGAAGTTCTACCACATCTAAATTCTACGATAATATACTACACAATAATTTCACAAAATGTTTTGAAAATAATCTATGATTTGTTATTATATAAGATATTATTATAGGGCTCCTTCGAATTTTGATTATTTTTGGAAATAACTAAAATTTGAAAAAAACTTATGTAAGCTATTTAATAATTAGTATATAATTTTATCAAATATTTCAGAATGATTCTAATTATTCTTATGAAAAATAAAATGAAATTGAAATAAATTTTTCAATATTCGATTATTTATAAAACTAAAATAATTTACAAATAATGTACCTTAATTTTTATTAAAAATATTCTTTTTTTTTATAAATAAAATAAAATAATCTATTATTCTATCTATTTAAATTTTTGCAAATGTATTTTCAACTATTAATAAAAGTTATTCAAATTAGCTGTATTATAAGCAGTAACTGTAACTCTTGTGGATTTGGCATATCATTTCGGCAATCTGTCAATCAAGATAATACATTCATTTAACAAACCTATCTTTTCCTCCTTCAAATATCACTTTATGCCTACAAAGTAAATTCCATAAGATCAATCATATTTTTTCAACTTTTTTCTATATTTAATTATAATATTATCACTTGTAGTACACAATTAGAATATAAAACGATTGTTCTAATTTATGTAGTAATAGTAAGAAAAATTATTAATTTTTAATTTTATTCACGTTTCCCTTAGTCTATATACTCAAATTGAAAATTTGGTTTTGGCTTTAACAATTATTTCAATTTTAACGCTTTCAACGTTTGTAAATCCGTTAATTCCCATGCGCTGACATTAAATTAAATTGACGTTCAAATAATGAAATGCATTACGTGTTGATACGTCAGAAATCCTCGGAAAATTTTTGATTTAATTTAAACACTTAGTTATTTAAACTGTAAATTGCATGTATATTTAATAGAATTTCAATATTCATGCAGCCTATTGAAAGTAATTTGTAGAAAATTAATTATTAGTAATGAAAAATTATTTTAAATATTTTAAAATAATACCTACAAAATCTATGCTTTTGAATTATATTTTATTACTCAGTTTTTTAAACTCCTTATTCAAAATTATATCTAATAATCAATAATATAACATATAATTATTAGTGTAAATAATTTTTGAATATTCTAGTAATTAATAAATTCATCGGATAGGTTTGAAAAATAATAAAATAATACAAAATTACATAAAATCTCATTTAATATTTAAATTTAAAAATGTACTTAAATATTAGAAAGACTAAAGATATATATTTTAGTCACAAAGGAAGCTTGTGAAACAACTCATCAATTTCAATTAATATTTTAGTTAACATCTAAATTAAAATATGTTTCTGAAAAATGAAAAGAAAACACTAATATAATATTAAATTAAATAATTATATTCCATTTGTAATAATTAGTAAATAAAATAAATTTTTAAAAGTCATAATTAAAATATAAACCAACAATCTTTTTAAACTTAGTACCATAATGTATACATGATAAATATATATAAATTTTCTGGATCGTATTTCTAATACCATTGTTTATATTTTACATAACCATACATTTTGCATAAAACACTTAAGTTGGTCTTATACTTGAACTACGGGCTTCTGCTAATATTGCTGAAAAACATTAAAATTTAAATAATCCATACTGGGATCATACACTTGGATAAAGTTTAAAGAAATGTCTATAAAGGTAAAGTTCATTGCAATAGAAGGTGTCGCTCTATTCTTTAAATAGAGCTGTCTCATAAACCATGGCTAAAACTCTATCAAAATACATCTTTTTTCTGGAGTGCGTATCCATGTATTTACATTTTGACTTTCATATTTGATTAATCAATATGAGAGCAGTTTTCTATACGGCCTCGCATGCCTAAATTCCTAAAAATATTCTCCAACATATATGCCATATGCGAAAGAAGCATTGTATCTTCGGTCGTGTTCACATGCGTACAATAGAGCCATCAGCTTGTAAACTCGCGGGAAAATGTACGGAAACTTACTTTATCGTCTCAGAGTCTTCGACGCGCAGTGTTCGAGACCCCTTAAGCTCCTGTCTCGTTTTCACCTTAGCATGTGTTTATGCATGCCCAATGTCATTGCATACATTACCCTGAAGCTGCCGCGCTTCTTGTCCTTGTTCTTCCCTTCGCGCTCTTCTAACCAAGCGTCGACGGCCCTGGGAAACTTGTTAAACAAATTTATCTAAGCGATTTGACGCTACCACCGTACCTATAATAAAAGAGACTTTCCTCAGGCTACATTGAGTTGCCTAAAGGAGAAAGCAGCAACATGTGTGGAAAACGTAGAAGCTCCCATTAGAAACCTCCAACGTTGGAATACGGGATCAGGTCAAGCGTTACCGCTGCCCAGTCAAAGGGAACGTGAAAACCACCGTGTATAGTCGAAAGCGAAACCACTATCTCCATTCTTATAGCCGTTAGCGTGTGAATAACAAAGGCCACATTTTCTTATACTACAATTATAATATCCTTTATGAGAGCTTTGTATTGTAATGAAACAAAAGAGTCTGGAAGTAGAAAATATATGATGATTAAATCGCCCGCTGCAGCATATTATCAATTACATTCCATTGCGACTAATCTATTCTAATTCCAACTTGCATGAAGAACAAATATAAAATTTCCACTCTCATAATAAACTATTATAATTTTCAATAATATTAAGCAATAATAACAGTCCCTATAATGGTATCCCTCTCTCTCTCTCTCTCTCTCTCTATATATATATATATATATATATATATATATATATAGAAATTCCAAATGTGACATCTTACGAAATTATGAAAATATAAGTTGTACGAAAATAAAATGATAGAAAAGTATTTAGGATCTAACTGGCTATTAAAACTAAAGAATATTATGGAAGGGAGCTAGGAAATTACATAATCATGAGAATGAGTAACTCTATAGTGCATATCACATGAAAAGGCTAATTAAATCACATACATTAAAATAAACGTGTCGTGCAATTAATGCGAAAAATAAAAGAACCACATACAAAGTTATAGAAGAAAAACGAGGGAGTCAACAATTACTAACTTTAATAAATACTAGCTTTAAAAATAATATTAAAATAAATAATGTGATAAATAATATGTCAATGTTCATCAATGTCAATGATCAAATTTCAATGTTGAACATTTTTTTATTGCGTACAATCAGAAAATTATAATAACTTACATTTTAAATAAAAATTGATAGCAATAAGGAAATTTTAGATATATATAACATACTATAGTATACTTTCATTTTGCTTATTTATAGTTCGAATAACGTAGCTTATTTAATAATTTTATATTTTATACGATAAAATACAGTGAAATTATATCTAATTATATATAATTCTCAAACTTTAACTAATAAGAAGGTTTCTTTGAAAAGATTTAGCCAGATACATATTAATAGTAGAATTTGCATTAAAAGTTGCAGTAGAATTTAAATTAAAAGTTTTATACACCATATACAGACTTCTATATTTTGAACTATATAACATTTTAATTGTTTTATTTATTCTTATCATATAAATTGTATTGTTACATGATTACATGTCATGAAATCATTTAGATATATTGATAAAATCAAATACCTATAAAATATACAAATCATATATATTGTATATAAAACCTTCAAAATGGCTAATTAAAAATATTTTCAAATATTATCTTTTACAATTAATATAATCGGTTTTATTCACAATTCAGTATTATTTCATTATTAAAAAAGAGTATGAACAATTAAATTTACAAATACATTATTTTTATTAAACAATTCTTAATGAAATTTCTTATATAATCGATTTAAATTATAAAATTCATATTAATTCATTTTTCAAAAATTATATTGTTTATTAAAATTTCTATATGAAAACCTTCAATTGCCCTTGATAAGTTATTTTAAAATACTTTCTACTTTAATTATCTATGAATTGATAAAATTAAATATTCAAATAAGGAAAAATTTATTTAGGATAGTTTTGTTGCTTAATACCGACGCGTAGTCATTAAATTTTCAATTGAAAAGAAATTTAATATTTCAAAAAAAGCTTACTACATTAATTACTTTTTGATCTGCTAATATTTAATTTTTTTTTATTTTATTAAGTGAAGATATTTTATTTTATTTTTAAATCCGATAATGAACAAAATTATTGAAGTTAGAGATATAAAAAATATAATGCACAGGCGGAATAATAAATTTGTAAAAATTTTAAATACATAATAATAGTGAAATATTATTAAATGACGATCAGAAGTAATTTATAATAATATTGTGCATTTTTAAGGAACCGAATGAATTAATTCGGATTAATATTTTAGCGTTTGAAATAGGGAAAAATATCAAATATAAATCAAAGCTTGCTACATGTCATGAAGAATGGGAAATAGCAATCGAAACTTGTAATCTTTGATAGAATTGAGAAAAGACCAACACCTCCTCGTTCTCGAAATATCAATGCTATTATAGTGATTTCGAGCACATTCTCAATCAGCGCTCAGCCGCATACAGTAACTTCCCGTCTGCTACCGTGTTGACGAGGGTTTATCGAATCGCGAAAAGTAAACTAGGATGGTCCATGAGCCGACAGATGTGGATAGCGGATAGGTCGACGATGAGAAAAGCTAAGTATAG
>NW_011948413.1:2111207-2191515 GCF_000503995.2 Ceratosolen solmsi marchali
AGATGGGGGGGGGGGGGGGGCGTTGGAAGGAAGAAATATGGTGTTGCGCTTCGGTCGATTGATATCATATACGGCACGTGACGAGTGTACCGCGAGTACAAGCCAGATGGATGTATAAAAAGGGATATTCCGAAACGAGTGGAAACTTTATAAAAATCTTGGCAGTTGGCCATTGCGCGTCCGGCATCGTCATTGCGGCTCGTCTCATTGCATTCTATCAGAATCGAATAATAAAGTCCAGATGACGCCGGTGAGTTCAGCTGTGCGCTCCGCAACGCTGCAATGTCTCGCGAATGGCGACCCGCCGATGATATTACCGACGTTTGTGTAGCCGCCTGTGGAATGGATTTTTTACGGGCACGTGTTTCACACATGATAGAATATTGTTCGCCGGAGGAGTCTGGCGGTGTAATCGCGGCAATACCAATCGATTCGTTCGACCGTTGAACACATTGCATTGTTTATCGCGGAATTCAGTTATGCAGAGCGAATGTTCGATTGCAGAGCGGCGGCATCCCTATCTTCACTCAAACCACGTACAAAAGTTATGTATTAATAGATGAAATTCTAGTCTGCCAATGTGTCTGTCTCAGTAGCATTTGATATTCTACATCTGCATATTACGGATTTTTTAATTAAATACGAACTAATTATATTGGAGAAATAATCTTCGCTACATTTGAAGCGGACTAGCGTTTAAAATTTTCTTTAACTGACGATAATTATTTACAATTGCATATTATGCATCCTAATTATGATTCATTTCATGTATATGTTCGAATGGCTAGTATAGTATTCATTAGAAAAAATGTTAACAATTAGAATCTTGATAGGCATCATTAATACAACGATCTAAAACATGATTATAATTATAAGAATCGCAAACGATATTATGTGTAAGAGTCTATTCTCTGATTTATTAGAAATGTTTGTACATTTGCACTATTATTAGGCACTCGTGCATTATATATGTGAAGCTTAATGCTTTCATATTTTGATCCATTCTAAAATACCTTATAACTCGAATGCAGAATTATAACAATTTTAATGTAAAATGTCTGTTTAAAATTTATATTTAAGATTTCCAAAAAATATTAATTATAAATTTGAAATAAAATGGAGACAGGTTTATATTTTTATCTTTAATATTCAATTTTTCAATTAAATTTTACTTTTATATTTTTCTCTTCAAAATTCATGCTTACATTATTTTAAATACTTTCAATAAATTATCGTGCAAGAATATACGAATGTTTTTTTACTTCATGTTATTTTGCGATTGATCATATATTTTTTACTAGCTACTCAATATACAAAAAAATATTTATCGATAATGAGGGTTAATCGTATCATGGAAAAGTTATGGACTGATTGTCCTGGGAAACTTGGTGTCTTCCATTCATTTTCTTTTGCGTCTCAATTTCGAAGAAGTTAAGACATCCTAATCTTTCTTTTTCACCAATCATAAATGTCGGATTTTTTCTCCACCATGTCAAACTCGTAAATATCTAACTTGTAAAGCGATGCAACGGGTCTCCGTTTACTCCACTTAGCCATCCTCACGAATCCTTGTTAATCTCGCCACAGCTATACTCTTCCACAGTTGATGCCAAATTGTCGCGCAAACTATGAGAGGTGATGACGGTCTGTATACCAGTTTTCACGTATGCACGAATGCAAATAAGCGCCGACTTTTACCTTGTTCACTTCTGTGTCCGAGTGTTTAATAGGGCCGGATAATTTTCCTTGTTTTCTCATCAAGGTGAATTTACACTTTTATTTAGCGCCCATTTTTTGTATATTTTTTCAAGCAATTCTAATATATTCTATCAACTGAATGAAGATTTATCCTTTACTTTAATTCTATTTTCAGGAAATATATAGGTGTCATTGTATGAAAATAAATGTTACACTGATGAAAATTAATTATTTATCAAGAAATTTGAAGTATTTACTTTATGCATTTCCAAAAAAGGTTTTTTAATTCAAAAATATTTTGTAAATAAATATTTTACTTCTAATTAGATTCATGAAAATTATATATTAAATAAAGCATTATATAATAAATTCCATTATGATATTCAAAAATATAGTTATATTAATCTTTATTTTTTAACGAAAATTTTTTTAAATTATGAAGCGTTATAGTATTTTTATATAAAATAGAGGGATTCTTAAAATAAAGAAGCGCATAAAACTTTAATGAAAATTATCTTCAATAAGTTCAAACATTTTAAAATCTTTTTATTTATTTTTTTTTACAATGCATAAAGATAATGCAAAGACGAATGGCACACATTTCACCATTCAGATTCTCAACGTGAATCGTTTGTTTATTCTAAAGGCACATTCACTCTTCATAGGACTTAACGAAGACATGTAAAGCTTGGCATAGATTATTTTGTACACAACAGAGTCAGTTAAAACAAAACAGAAAATTTCTGCTTTTAGATTCATTATTCGACCAGCTACAAAATGTATACATATAGTATAAACAAAAAAAAGGCATTTTATAGGCGTCTCATTATTGCAAAATGTTTTGAAAAATATATTATTTCCATTTTATCAATCATTTTATAAATTATTTTGTCACTTTACAAAATTAATATTTTTTTCTTTTTATATACTTATTTTATTTAGTAGGTAACAAAAACTTTCTTAAAAAAGAAAATTAAAATAAACAGGTATCATGATATCTATAATATTGAACAAAAAACTGTTTTGTTAACTTTTATTTGTTTGTGTAATAATTATATAATAAATTATATATAATAATAATACTTAAACTCTATAATCAAATTCATCATATATTATATGGAAAATCAATAATATTAATCTATTAACAATATACAGTTTATCTAATAGAAAAGAATACTATTAAAATTTTTTATCATAAGTCGATAAAATATAAATTATAATCTATTTTAAATATGATTTCCATTATATTTTTAAATAAAATTTTACCTTTCACTGGCCAAATATAATACTTAACTATATGAGAGTAAGATTTATAAATATATTTTATAGTTAAGAAATACAATAAATTTCGATAGTAATTTCAGTAAACTATATAATAAAACTGTAATTGAATAATTACATATTTGACCCACAATTTTATACATGGTAACATCTCTGTGAAAATTTATAATGTAATTGTTAAACAATAGAAATGTACATAATAACAAATCAATGAAATTCAAACAAATAGTAAGAAACAACATCAACATATTATCTTAGCTATCTCACTCTCTCTCTCTCTCTCTCTCTCTCTACCTCTACCTGCATCTCTCTATAGAGGCGAGCGAGTGGCAAAAGCTCTCTAATGACAAAATAGCTTGGCTTGTAGTAGCTTTGTACTGGTGTGTTTGGCCCCCACGACTTGCTAATTTCTACGCGAGCGCCTCCTTCCGACCTTAGAGCTCAAATGCGTATTTGAGTGATGAAAGGTTCTGGGAAAGTACTGCGTTCTTCATCACGGTTGCCGCTGATGGGCATTAGCCTCTTCATTACTTTTTTTTTTTAAACTTTTCAAAATTCTGAAAAGTATACATTCTGTACTTGATAATTCACGAAATGCATAAATGCGAGAGCTACTTTGCAAAAATTAGGTTAAACAAGAACGCTTTTCGGTTTCTTATATATCACATCTTTAGTTAAGTAGTTTTAAAGCGTTTCTAATTATCTACTTTGTAAACTATACCTCGTTTATTTTAAGTTATAATATTAAATTAGTTTAAAAAGATTAAGTGGAAAAAATCTTTTTATTCCAGACATAATAGATTATAAATATCGAACACGGTATACATAACTTGCGAGAAAATTGTGCAGAATTTTAATGAAAGGAAAATAAATTAAGAACTTCAATGCTAGTAATTTAACTCCACAGATTATAATTTTCTAAAAAGTATGCATCATTTTTAATATGGTTAATTAAATATAGAAATTATAGTCGCAATGGAGTTTAAACATTATAAAATAATATTTCTTCAACAAAACTTCACATTAGTGTTTCAAATTTTGAATAACTTCAATAACTCCATTGTAAACAAATGATTAACATTACTAGATATACTAGAAAATACAAAGTTCAAATTTAAATAAGATAATCTGTGTATTATCCTCTCATCGAATATCAATACTTTTCATTATTGAAAATAAATTCAAACGATTGAAAATTGGCATAAAAGCAATTATATCCTATTGAGCAAAGAAAATCTGTACATCTGTTATCCGCTTAAAATTCAAAATACACTTCAATTCTAAAATCGCAAAATTTTATATTACGGAAATAAAGTTAAAATCACTAGAAATAAATATTTTCTAAACAAAGCTTATAAATTATATGGAAGTCTGTATGAAATATATGACTATGTTTATTAGCAAAACCACCGATTTCAACAACAACTAATTTTGGAATACATAATATACTAGTTAAATTTTTTAATGCTAAAGCGGAGAAAAAATAAGTGAATACGGAACAAAAAAATTGAATAACATTTTAGGTAATATAAGACGTTTGCATTACCAAGTATATTTTTCAGTATTTACAGTTATAATTATAATTGAAACTTCGCTATTTAATGAAGCAACTTCGAGGACATCGTGGAGATGAAAGAGAAAGTAGAATGGAAATTATATATAGTTACATATAGTTTGGAATATCAGCATATTTACAATTAAATCCAAATAAGCATAAATTTTACATAATGTCACTATCAATTATTGTATAACTATAAAAATATTTCCATAAATTTCTAATCGTCCCTACAAATCTTTATTCTTTTTTCTTTTTTTATTCTTTTTCGTCTTTTAATCATTTTAAATTTATTCATAATTGCCTACAGTTTTTATACGATATTAAATAATTAATATTTTATTTGCATATAGATGAAAAATTAATATTTTTAAGTTTAATGCATCTTGTGCATATATTTATTTATACGGTAATAATTTTACTTTATAATAATTATAAAATATTAATATATAAATGTATTGAATTCAAATATTTATATACAACAAAATTATAAATAAATTAAATGTAAAATACTTTTAGATTAAAAATTTACGAAGTATATATTTCACCATATGCATTTATAATTTTATTTAATAATTAAAATTTAATGGTTAGAGTTTAATAGAATAAAAATTTAATAAATTCAAAAACATAAATATTATTTAATAGTTAGAATTTCATAGAATATATATTGAATAGAGATAAAAACATAAATAGAATATGCATCTCATAATATAATTTATTTCATAATAATAGATAATATAGTTGGAATATGTATGAAATATTTTATTTTAAATATTTTATTTGAGATATTGTTATACTTATTATTGTATTGTCTAATTTTTTTTTTTACATCTATAATTCAAAGTGCAGTTCTGATATTGTTGAATTTGCTTTTTTCAGAAAAAAATATTAAATTCTTTTACTGCTTAAAGAATAAAATACCTATACTGAAATTTATTGCTTTATTATTGAAATAAGTTAGATAAAATTGCTTAAGCTCTTTTCAAAATGAGTATCTTATTAAACCCATTTTAAATCTACTTCTATTTCTTTAGAATCGATAAAACTTTATTAAACCTTAATTTGAATCTGAGTTCGTTATGAGATATTATTGTTGTTTTTATTTAAGTTGCTATCAATATAATTGATCAAAGATTGAATACAATTTTCAGCAGAATAAATTATATACGTATTGAAACAAATTGATTGCCTTCCTTCTAAATATGTACAAGCTTAAAAGACTATAATTGCAAATGTAAATAAATATGGCTTATATATTACATCATTCGCGTGTATTATTAAACAAAACAATAATATTTTAAATTATATGTAAAGAATATTTTAATATTTTAATTATATATGTAAAGAAATTATAATTTTAATAAAAAATATATTTTATTATAATAATAATGTCATTCCTTCATAGATGTTTTATTATTATATATTTACTAAACGTAATTGTCAGAGCGTAAATGAATCCGCGTTGATGTGTATATAGGTAATAGATAACTGATTCTTATTTATAATTATTATCTCTTTATATGTAGATAATATTAACGAACTTTATTTTTCAAATGGTAAAATAAATTCTTGTTGTATACATTTATGATAAGAATGTATAAAAAGATAAATCTGCTAACTAAATAATATTTATACCATTATCGATTATTATTAATCTATTATTGTTATAATAGATTAACTTTTATTGATTTTCTATAATTTAATTCATATACGTAAACGTAATTTACGTATTCTGAAAAATCTAATCTATTGAATTTTAAACTTTAACCATAAATCATTTATCTTATAATAATGTATTTAGTTTATTGTCATTTCAATCATTACGTATAATAATATTGACATCTTTAAAAAAAAAAATAACTCCGGAATAAGGTACGAATGTTCATTCGAGCGGACATTAAACCCAAGCGCTTCCGTTTTCGTGATGGATATTTAGTTAATGGCTGTAACGATCCGTTTTTCTTACACATTTTTCTTTGATTCAATTTTCTCGCAATTATAGTATTAATTCAAATATTCATAATATGTCCAATAAATAATAAAATGATTTAAACGGACCTGTATTTAAAAATGAAAACATTTTGTTTTCATTACATTACATTTAAATATGTCATTGAAGAGAATATCATTCATAATGCATTATTATATTTAAAATGATCTTTAGAAATTAATTGAATAGTTTATTATCCTCGTTTAATATTACATGATATATACATATTCGTCTTGTATAAAATACTAAAATGTTATAAATATTACAACTTTTAATTTCAACAAATCCTATTTTACATAAAAAGTAGTTTATATTTTAATTTAAAGTACAATTAATAATCTAGTATATTACGGAAGATAAGAATTTTAATAATAGTTTAATTTAGCTACATTTATCTAGTGAAAAAATTTATCTTACAGAATGAGATCACAATAAATTATTTATATCAATATTTTATAAAGTCGTTAGTTTTTATGTTATTTTCCCTTTATATTATCTTTATCTCATCCAATGTAAGTATTGATTTACAGATTACTGAATAAATCTGGTAAAGCATGGTTTGCAATACATGCAAATGAAGTTCCACATGGTTAGATATCAACCATCCACATGAATTCCGATGCACTATTTTATTCACCAATCGACACTCTTACCCTATTGATTATCTGTCTTCTAGGTCTCGATTGTACACGATAGACATAGTCGCATAATCATTGTCAGATAACCTATCTATAGCATGCAATTCTATCATTTTATTCACAAATACATACAGGATATATATGTTTGGCATGTGGCAACTGATATATCATTATTTTGAAAGACGTACAATAAACTATTAGATTTATCATTGGTTTTTATCATTATTTTTGTGATCATTGTTTTGTTTTTATTATTGGAATTTTATCATTGGCAAATATTATTTTGACGATATTATTATGATATTATTATGTATTTTAACATGTTAAATATTAATAATATTCATGAATAATAGACAATAAAATATTGACATTCCTTTATGTATCTGTAATAATTATTTCATTCGTTATCAGTAATTATTACAATAACTACGAAGTAACTAATGCTAATAATGTATTCATTACTTTCAATTAATTATAATTCTAATTAATGTGTAATAAAATATTGTTGTACTTTACAGAATTATGATAAATAATAGATAGTTAATTAATGGATAAATTAATGAAATCAGACATACTAAAATAATAATAATTGGATTATAAGACATATCGGTTATTTTAATAGTGTAAAGGAATATTAAGTATAAATATCATCAATTACTTTATAACTTTCAAATATAATTTTATAAGGATAATTATATTCTAGATTATTAACTTTTATATTAAATATCAGATACAATTGAAAATGAGAAAATGCTAAATTTTAATAATTAATGGATCAATACTTCAGTACTTGTTATTAAAAACCATAGAATGATTACGATTATAGAAATTGCATATTATAACAAAATGATATTATATTTTCAATTTTTTTTTATTAGTAGACTAAATGAGGTTGATTTTTATGTAAAAAATTTATATTACGAATATCAAGAAAATATTCATTAGCCTAATCACATAAGAGTTTAATTTGTATAACAATATAATTTGTATCCTTGAATACAACTGCTACATTCGTTTAAGAAAAAGAAAACACTGAGTAAGCTTATTATAGAAGCTAAAAATAAAACGGTTTAGTGCAGTTTTTATTAGCTTTATCGGCAGCATCGTAATTAAACAAATTTAAATTCTCTCTTTTTCCAGAGATTACACAAAAAAATATACCGAAGCTTCAAATAAAAGCTAGCGTAATTACTCTTTTAATTATCTCATTTTGTTTTTTAAATAAAAGGAAAAATTATGTAAGCACCTGAGGAAAATCAAGCAAAGAACTATATATTGAGATGACTGACAAGTTAGAGAATTAATGATCGAATGATCGACTCTATGTTTGCATTGTGATCGCATGCTTTCCAATTTGGCCCAAACAGTTTAATCGAAATCTATATCTACAAGCTCTCGCCACCTCTCTTTCTCACACACACACATAAACACACACACAGACAGAGTCTCTTCGTTTTTGCCTCTGCCTCTGTTTCAGGTACATGCGCATGCGCACGTGTGTAACACTCAATCTCTCTTTCGCTCTCTTTCTCTCTCACTATATGGTTCGCTCTCTTTTACTTTCCAGAGAGTGCTTATAAATAGGCAATTAATCCCGGAAAACGAGCAAGCGACATTCTTCTAGCCTCCATAGCCGAATAGGCCGAATAGCTAGTGTAATCGGAACTTTATATTATTTAGTGGTAGCTGTAGCAACTACCCTTCTCTTTTCATTCCTATCGGTGACACAAACCTACAGATAATGATTTATTTAGTTTCAAAATACATGGACGCGTTGTTCGTCTGCGCATGTTAATAGGGAGACGAACAAGTTAATATGGAGGATTGAAATTAATACAGCGACGCCAATGGCTGCGCAGGAAGGCCAAATTTTAATTTTTTCGCCTTTTTTTTTTTTTCCACCGTCGCTTTTCTATTTCTCTTCCTTTTCTGCAGGTGGCTCTTTAAAAAAGTAAATCTAAAAACCATGGACCTACGTGCATTATTTAGCCGGACGAACGCCACTTTTTGGTAATTTCTTAATGGATATTTTTTTCTACTATTGCACTAGATTTTTATTCTCATAAATTCTTAACTTATAGAATTAGCAATATCGAATTTATAATTTTTTTTAATTTTTTAAAAATATTGTTTAAATTAAGCGAAGTAATTGTTTCATACCCTCGAAGAAGATTAATTGGTCTTTATAGTAATTCTTTCCTTTTTCAAATAATGTGATAAAAAAACCATTGCTAAAAATCTACAAATGACTGATTTTATTTGAAATTTCTTCATTCTTTTAGATTTTATTACTTCATACTATTTAATACTACTATTAATTAATTATTTTAGTATACAATTCAATATTTTGCTTGTATCTTCGTTAAAACACAAACAAGGATTTTTAAATAGAGTTTGCTCAATAGTCTTTTAAGGAATTAGAAGCAAAGGATTGTTTATTAAAACCGTATTTTTAAAAAGATTACCAAGGAATTTTCTTGGGATTAACAAGAAAGGAGCGGTATTCTGGTTGAAATTACACGCAATTACACAAGAAAGAAAACATTTGCTCTACCATATGTGGTGCGCGCAATGGTGGTAGGAAGGCGGGTAGCGGGCATAGGTTCATCCCATCGCACCGGTGAACAGGAACTTAACGTATTCGCTACGACTACTCCCACGAGACACCAGTGCCCACGGACTTTCTATGAATAAAGTCTGTCGTTGCATGTGTCCCTTTCTTTCTACGTCGGTGGATTGAAGCACTGGCCAAAAAATGTAACGCAATACAAAAAATAAAAATTAAAAGATGCAATGTGTAGAGAACGAATTGTAAGTACTTAAATTGTTTAAATTCTTAATTCCAATCCATTAAGAACATAGATTCAGCGCTAAATTATAGGATGCCTTAATTACACACCAATATGCATAACTGCTTTTTATATCTTCTCATTTGAAATAAGTCCAGCTGGATGTCTGCATTTTTTAACGAAATAATCGTGCATGAAGAAGTATATACATGAAAAGAGCAAGGGAAAATGGCGGCAAGAGGACGCGCCAGGCAAAGAGGAATGAAAAAGAGATAAAACGAGGGCAAGTGAGAAAATAGAGTACGCGGTTGTGAAAATTTCAATTTTAAACGTACACGCGGGTGTACTGTCTGGCTTTAAAGTCTCTAACATAAAATTCTTTACTAATTTCTTTTGTACAAATAAACTTCTTGAAGTTATATGACTTTTTTGTGCACTAATTAAATGTAAGTGCGAATTTGTAATACATGAATAAACTTTGTACCAATCCTTATCTGATAATTATATTAACTTTCTTTACTTTAAGTATCATGATGTTAATCTTATTTTTAGATATTTCTTATGTTAATTTAAAATAAACAGTATCTTGTAATGATATAAATAAATTAATTTAGTGAAAACTAGTATCTTATAGTTCAATAATTTTCTCTTAATAAAAATAGCTTCATAATTTAATTTTATATATTTTGAAAAATTGTGCCCATAAAGTAGAGTTATTTTTTATGTTATTCGCTTGATAAAATAAATTTATCAATATTATTAACGTTTTATTTTGTGTATTTATATATTTGTTAATGTTTTCAATTAATTCAGTTATAATTTCAAAATAATTGAGTGCAGCAAATTCACTACAAATTAATCTACATTTCATAAGTAACTTTGAGCCATTATTATACTAAAGATTCTTATTTGCAACAAAAATAAAGAAAGACAAAAATGGACAAATAAAAAAGATCCTATGCCAAAAGCGTTACAGTTCTTGACAATCAAATACAATAAATGTGTACATTATCTTGAACTGTCTGCTATACCTTTTGAATAATAATTCTTCTCAAACAGTAAACCACAATGTATCTTTTAATAGCCTATAAAGTAAATAGTCGTATGAATATCACAATTATGAAGATTATGAACTACGTAAGAATCACAATTATGAATAGAAAAACTTTGAATTTTTATATTGTTTCACACCAATTTTAATACATATACCTATACAAACAAATAAATATTAATGTATGCCATCATTATGCAATAAGTGATCATCGATTAATTTCAATGAAATATAATATTATTCAAAGGCTATTTAATATAAGCAATTTTAAATATGTATTTATTACTAAGTACATTCAAATACATTAAAGTATAAGAGAAAAATTGTATATGAAAAAGGTTTTCGTATTAGAATAGAATATTTGAATGGATATATAAATGAAACTTTTATTATTTAATTATGAAAACCATAATAAATAAAATGAATAATATAATTTTATAGATTATTATTGCTCTCGTATAATTTATAATGACTTAAACGTATGCTCTATGATCAAGAAGTAAAATAACCTTAATAATATTATGATTATATTATGATGATGAATAATATTATGACAGTTTTGTATTTTCTTAAATAATGAAAAAATATAGATGAATAATTTCATTTGATTATAGGTAAGATAATTTAACATGTAACATAATGTTAAAATATTCTACAAAAAAAGTAATGAAATAAGATATTTTTAAATATAATAAACATGAACTTTGACTAATGTTTATATATATATATATATATATATATTATGAAACGGGATTTTCATCTTAAATCATATTAATAAATTCATTCTAATAGTATTCTAATATTCCATAAAGCAAGTTACTAATAATACTTACTGGATTAACGATTTGAATAGTACTTTTTCAAACTAATATTAATTCTATATGTAAAATAATATTTATATATATATATATATATATATATATATATATACCTTTATAAATATAACTATTAATCTGATATTATTAAATCAAATACTTATTAGTAAATTTGTTATATTTCAATATAATTAGTAAGTCACTAATTATTTTGATACGTATGTAATATATATCCTACAAATCTTTTAAAATGTTAATACTACTAAATATATAGACGGTAAATTTACGATAAAATAGCTATTCGTAAATAGATTTAAAAAAACTATTGTTGCAATATATCATGTTACAGATAAAAAATTCTTGAAAAATCCGCTGCTTATCCAATATTCAATACCCAATACATATATTACTATTAGAGTAAACGGTAATAATTCCTTAAAACAATGTCGAATTTTTGTATGTAGATCCTCCCGAGCAAATTGCTATACTTTGCAAGCAGAAATAAAAATGATATTCGTAAAAATATAAATATATATGAACAAAAAACCTTATACTGCACAAGCAATACCATAAAATACCTCAAAGCGGCGGATAACTAGTTCCTAGTGTAGATAAATTTTCATCTAAAATTTTCCATTTCTTCCATTACAAATTTATATTTACGAAAAGTAGATTTTTCGTCTATCTATACTTTGATTTTCTTGTTTTTTCCGTGAAAAATTAGAAAAATCTTCAAACGCAAATCTAATTCAAATGGAATAACAACGCATGCAGGGAAATAAAAAATAGAAATTTCTCAAAAGTAAACATAATGCTAGTACGTGCATCGCTTCTGCAAAATAAAAAGACGGTATTTGTATAAACTTGCATATATTATATTTGTTTATATAGATATTTATAGGTATGCATTCAGAGAGCAAAATTCAGAAGCAATAGTTGAAGCAACATATTAATTTTTACACGCGTGAAAACAAAATTTGAAATTTTTATTACATATATACTATTATTTGGTCACGATCGAATATAAATTTAATAACATACAGAGCCACACGCACGCCTGCACACTTACTTATGTATATATATCTATATAAGAAGAAAAATGTAATTGTGAATAGTTGTCTCTCAATATCATTAATTTATACATCTTGGTAATAATAAAAATTCCAATAGGAATATTAATAAGAACACACACATACATACATATATATATATATATATATATATATATATATATATAATTATATATTATTATTTATTTATTTATTATTTTATTTATGTATATTTACTTATTTATATAAAATCTATTAAAAGTTCTAGAGAGCGTTTAACCCAGAAAACTTATGATTTTATGATACGATAAATAACTGGTATAAAAAACATGAAAATATAAAGTGTTTACAAATATTTATAAATAAAAAATCAGTTTTAATAAAATTGCTTTTATTTTATTTATAAAAAGAAAATAATTTACTTATTTATAATATTATGAAAAATAATTAATTTACATTATTGTAATAATTTTTAAAATTTATTAATCATAATCCGTACCAGTAATTTTAGATTATGTGAAAAATTTTAAAACATATTTTAATTAATTTTGACTATTTAATTATTACTAAATATTTTTAAATTAAAGAACTTCCTATACATAATTGATATTAAAAAATTATTTTAAGTAAATTTTTAATAATACGTAGTTGCATAGTACGTGATTTTCGTTTAAATTAAAACTCAATATTCCAATTATATATACTTGAAATTTTTATAGTGATTTCGATATATTTTTAGAAAATGTAAAAATGAAAAATATAAAGAAGAAAAATGTCAACATATGGCAATACCTATCCTAGTCTGATGAATAGGAGACATACCATATACGAAGATACATACTTCAGATAATTTAAGGATTATATTAAAATATAATTAAAATATAAACAAAAATTAACTTAAATTAAGTGAAAAAATTCGAAGTTATTATCACAATAAACTAAAAATATCCATTAGATTGGGAGCACTATGTGTTGTTTCGAAGAAAATAAATTTTTCGATAGGAAAAAACTAATTCATCTTAACTTTTTACGTAGAATACTGCTGTACAATTAAAAGTGAAACTGAGCTAAAATTGTAAGCTATAATTATATCTCCTAGCCATTTTAAAATAGATTGTGTCTGGTACCGAATAAAAAAGAAAAATGTTGCTGGAACTTTGAGGACTTATTAAATCTTCGTTTATCTATTAGATATATAATTACATTTCTTTAAATGTTTAAAATTTTATTAGAAAATTGGCGAAATATAAAATATTAAGTAGAAGTATGATATTCATTTCTAAATTTAAAATAAAATTAAATAGAACTTTTATATTCAATATTGTATTTAAATGATTGAGAAATATATATTAAAATATTCATTTATAAAAAATTTAAAGAATTGCATGTGATACTCGATTCATATTATGGAATAAAATTTAGGAAGTAATTGAAATTTATAAAAAAACTTTAAAAAAAATAAATATTTATAATTAATACTATTTAATATCACAAATTTAGTTAACGTTATCTTCTAAGAAAAAAATATTTTTGTACATATTTAGAATATTTTAGAGAATGAATATTTATTTGTTATCATTATCTAACGTGAAAGATAATAAATAAAGATAATCATTTTAATTAAGATAATTAATAATTATCCGTAATATGAACTGTTAATTTTCCTAAAAGCAGCTGCTATATTCATCCTAATTGACGTTTATCGAAATACAGCTACTTTAATCATAGTTAAAATTATTTATGTAAAAGATAAAAATGATTTCTAGCGCGTTTTCACGCAATGAAAATATTCCAGCAATTTGGCTTTTAAACCACATAAATAATCTAGCCGGCAGAAGAGTTATACCTCAATCCAACCGTACAAACCTTGTTAATCAATTTATCCATAGAAATATTAAGTAATTTCTTATTTTTTCACCTTTACGTTTTATTTGTTTTAACTCAGTGAATTATATTGATTTACCTAAAAAATTACATGAAAGTGCTTATGTTCTATTTTCATCCAATCCGCAATAAAGTATATGTCTTCTTATTACTAATCTTCTGATTAGTTCTGGAAAAGCACATCTGCGAGTAAACGTTTAGTGTAATTAATCCGCTCTTTTAATAGAGTTCGAGATTTGTACACATTCAACATTTGCCAAATGATGATTCCAGCACTTGCTTATCTACAATGTTCGTTTGAAGTATCTTCTTTCCTCAATCGTACCTTTTTGATACACTTATGTTCAAAAGCATCACTGATTGGATTTGATAGTTTAGTTCATTTTTAAAAAGGGTGTCATTAAACTTAATAACTATTATATTTATTTATAGACATTTTTCGAGAATGCATTAAGGGCCTTCTTACTGGTTACATTTGTACTGGAATTTCGTATTTTAACATTATCAAAAAACTTCTTGCTTAATTGCTACATCTAACAAATTGATTATTATAGTATATTTTATTTTGATATACATGTAGAAGGAACAAATAGAATAATTGAAAAGGATGCCTTTTACTCTCCCAAACAGCATACCTTTTAATTTAGCTGGCAGTTACAGTTATACAATAACGTGTGAAGATCACATTGAGTGCAACTTAATAACAAACTCTTTTGTGTAAGTGAGAGTAAGTGAACTATGAGGAAGGAAGGAAGAACGAAAAACCGGGCAATAGTAAATTTAGCCATTCCCGATGCGGAAAATGACCGAACGCAAGCAGTGAGTGAATGAGACAGAATGTTAGAGAGAGAAAGAAAGATATAAGGGAGACAAAAAGAGAAAGAGAGAGAGAGAGAGAGAGAGAGAGAGAGAGAGAGACAGTGAGAGAAATAAAGGCGAAGATACAGAGTAAGAGAGATAACTCGTGCCAATTTGCTACGCGTTAACCTGTCTCACCAGCTGGCGTTCCCCAGCATCATATGGATGTCCCCCACGCATATAACTCTTGAGCCATAGGTACATATATAGTAAGAAGAGGGGAGCCTTTGTCATTCGCCGAGCATCCTTCGGCTTCCGAGGATTATGGCTACGTATAAATCTGCTTATAACAGCCATACTCACTCATCCGTCCTAACACGAAGCTCTAGCTCGATCTTTTCTCCTCTTCTGATTTGTACTCTTCCATCAAGTCTACCTGTCAAACTCTGTATTACCTTCTAAGTAACATTCTTCACCTATTACAATGCATTTTTTATTTAATCGTGTATATTTATATAACAATTAAAACATTGAAATAGAACTGACTTAAAAAAATGTTATTGTATTAATTAAAAAATGTAATGTATATTATCAAGAATAATCATACTAATGAATTGGAATTTTATTTAAAACTTTTTACACTTCTTATAAAAGCTTAACTTATTATTTTTAATTTCTTATTAAATATAATATAACCATTATCACACATTATAAAAAATTAAAACTTCTAATATCTTAAAATAATCTTATTTATGAGTTTTATGTTTGGACATAATATTAAAACTTGTAATGAAAAATGGAATAGATATAGTAGCTAAATTTAAATTATTTAAATAAATTAGAATAGATTATATAATCGATACTGTTTTAAAAAGTCAATCGATATATTAATATTATTTATTACGCAGTATTTACCGTAGCTATAAATAAATGAGTTAATTGATACAGTAAAGTTCAAAGGCACAAAATGAGATGTTAACATTTTTCAAAAAAAAAGGTTAAAAAAAATGTTAAAATTAATAGGAAAGTGTATGAATATATCCAGCAACATATAAAGGCTTCATTTACTTCAAAAAGATCTGAAAATCACTTTTATTTCTTAACCTTGGTGTTCATAAGCGAAGTAAAATTTTGTCCCGTATTGTGAAAAAGATGTAATGAAAAAGTAAGGCTAATCTGAAGAAGGAAGAAATATAACTCAACGATAAGTATAAAGAGTAAGAAAAAAAGAGAGAAAGTCAGTGGTTAAGTGATAAGGAGAGGCTGCAGAAGCTTTAGTTGACCGAGGGTAACCTTATCTTGATCACGGTAAGCAAGGTGGCGTACACAAACGCACTCGTAGATAGAGTTCTGACGTCCAGTATAACCCACTTTACCTTTTGCATGCTCGTGTGAGCGAAAAAGCTCAAGAGACAGAGAGAGAGAGAGAGAGAGAAAGAGAAATATATCCCTTCTATTTCTGTCATTAAGAATGATAACATAGAACAGATTCATCAAAATGTACAGTGTTTGAAATCAACTACACCAGCCTCTCTTTTTATCGTGTCGTTTATCTATGTCTTTCTTTTTTTCTACCACTCATTGGTCCAGTGTACTAATCTCCGTGTAGTTACTATTATACTGCACTATTTTCAGACGGTACTTAGCCTAGTACACAATCAAGTGTATAAGTACATCCATCTATGGCTTCTATTGTTTCCTATTTTTTTTATTTACTTTCCCTCTTTTTAAGATCCTTGATCATTCTTTTTAATTTAATTATTAATGCTTCATTTTATAATTTGTATTTTTCATGATACACATTTTTTCGTACAAACATAAAAAAGTGTATTTTTTGTAATTTACGAAATGCAGAAATTTGAATTCACTACTAATTTAAAATTTTTTAATCTAATTTTCACAGTAATTCAAATCTCATATTAATGAGTTAAAATAAAAATAATATGTTAAAAATCTACATAATTATTATTAAAAAAATTTGAATAAAACAAATTAAATTAATTTATAAAATATTTCAGAAATAACAACTTGAAAAGGATTATTTGCATCTTCTCTGAATTAAGAAAAACATGAAAAAATTATATAGAAATTAGCATATTTACTTTTGGAATTTAATTAACAAAAACTTTTAGCAATAAAAATATTTACAAAAGTTTCTTTTAGTATAGTTCAATAAAATTTTACAACGGCATGATATCTTATAGTAATGATATATCATCTACATTACAGTACTCTTCCGTCTGTCTCGAGCTTTATTTTCATCGTTTTCAATCCCTTTCATCCTGTCGGTCATTAGCTTCTTCACTCAAACATATATACAGAGATAATCCTTCACCTCCTATTCTCATTTTTATCCGTCCCCAAAAATATATCCTCTCACTTTCTTTCATTCTCTCTTTTATTTCTTCCTCTTTAATTCACTTTCTCTTTTCCATTTTACTATACAACAATACACTTATATACCTCTCCGCTTACATACACATGCATCCGCATACACACACACATATATATATATATATATATATATATATATATGCAGTCATTTCCACGCTGCTTCTTACTCTTTGGATGCTCTATGTATCCACTAATTCTCAACCTCTCTCTCTCTCTCTCTCTCTCTCTCTTTCTCTCTCTCTCTCTCTCTCTCTCTATCTCTATCAATCTCTCTCTCTCTCTCTAACTCTCTAACTCGTCGGTTCCTCAGACAGCTCGATCCACTTCTCATCTCTTTATCTATGTCTCACTTGCTCTTGTATAATGTTTGGCCTAGGTTTTCCCCGGTGAAGCGGCGCTGACGCCAACGTTGACGCCTCCGCGCCTTCTACTTCGCTAAGTGTTATCTTAGAAATTGCATTTCGTGGACGCGTTATTAAATTAAGTGGACCACGAAAAAGTTTTTACAAGCGCTTGTTCATGTATTCACGTACAAACGTAGGACCCAAATTAATATATACACCTAAACACAGCTGCAGCACATATCAAATAAAGAGAAAAGTGTTTCATACTTTTGCACGTCCTATGGTACCTTAGCAAATTTACCTTTACAGTAATTTACCACTGCCGTTGTAACATTATTCCCTTTTTTCATTAATTTTATTCTTCTCGTACCAGATTTGCCTGCATGCACAATTTTCTCTTATTTATATTATAAATATTCTTAAAAAAGGTGCAATTGTAATTGCCAATGACTGAAGAAGAGTACATGATAAATTGACATTTTTATGACAACTGTAAAAAGCATTTAAGTTGTGAGCCAAAGACTGAAATAAAAAATGATAAAAGAAATAAATCTGAAATTCTAGAAGAATATATTTGAGATAGTATTTTTTAAAAAATTTTACGATTTACCGAATTAAAAAATTGGATTATCGAATATTAAATGATTTTTATAAATAAAAATTCTTTCGTTTACTAATATTAGTTGAGTTAGATTTTAATACATTTATTAATAATTATATGTTATATGGAAATGAAACAATTATATGAAATTTTAAAAAACATATATTATTTTAAATTGTAAAAAATTGAAATTACAAAAAAATATTAATTAAATTAAATCAATTATATTCATTCACTATTATTGAAGCTATAAATCTATAGTACATAATATGAAGAAATGCAAAAAAAATAAAATGTAATCATTACAAATATTTCAGTTATATTATATGAAAGAAGCTTTCAATCAATCAATTATGTCTAATATTAAATAGTAATCTTACCATATTTGAAATGTATCTTATAAGTTAAGATTTATGACCCAGATAATCTTTCTTTGTGGATTTTTTTTATATCAACACACTATAATAAAACGTAAAATATATAATTACCAATTCTTAGTGTTGAATATAACTAATATAATTTATATTAATTTATATTATTGAAAGCATAATTAATAATTAGAAGTACAATATTCGAATATTTTAGATAAAATTTCAATTTATACTAGAATACATCTTATAATAAAAGCTAGATATTGTTACGTTAAGAAATTTTTCAGAAAATCTAAATTGAAATTTTCACAGTGTGAAAGTTTTCTAATAGCGTCTGATAATACTAATAAAATGACAGCTTGTTATATATATCATTCATAAATTATAATTTTTAAATTATTACCATATTGAAATTTTTAAGTTTTATAAATTAAAAATTTTATAATATTATTCCGTATTATTTAATATTTTGCCCTCAATTTTGAAAATTAAAAAAATAACATAAGTAAAATTATTGGTGAATTTAGTATTTCGAAAAATAAGAAATATAATTTAATTAAACATTAACACTATAATAATAAATAAGCCAAATTGATATATTGGCTCAGTTAAGAAGAATACTTAATTTACATTTAATTTTCTATTTGTATTGAGAATGTATTTACTTTATCAAACTCCTCTATCAATAACAAAAGATCGTTAATATAAAAAATTTTGAAATTGTATTAAAAGGAATGTTACCTATCCATTACTTGAATAAAAATTTGTAATATAAAATTCAAATTTAATGGATATAAAAATATATGATATTATCTGAATTTTTTCATTTGTTGCACAAAATATGTTAGATAGTTAAATTCGATCGAACTAAATATGACCAAACGGAATTGAATAAATTATAATTCAATTAAATTCCAAGGAACGAAGTAACAAATATAACTCGAGCAATGAATATAATAGAAGAAGGCAGTTGAAATATATTTTAAGTTTTGAATTGAAAAATTGATTATGTCCGGAAAATGGAAAAGCTAACGGCAATGAATATTCAAGTTATACAAAGATCCAATTAATTTACGCACAACTAATTAACGAACGCAAGGTATTCACTACTGACTTTCAGGCTTTCTCTACTGACTGAGCTAGAATGATGGATCTTTGAATACACTTCGATTCCGTTTCCATAGATACTCTCTTTACTTTGCATGAATCCAGAATGTCAGTGATCGTGTCAGATAGGGGTGTATGACTACTCTGTGGGAGGCTAAAGTCTGTGCGTGAATTTTCACTTCACTGAAAAAGAAGGAAGCCAAGCACGTCAACTATCTCTCAATGGGGCCGAGGTGCGGTAGTCGACGGAACTAAAGCCGGGAATCCCATCAAGTGGTTATGAAAGTGAGAAGCCGCGCGTACGCAGACGAGTGGAATCGATTTACGTACCATGGCAGCGATACTCCCAGCATCTCGCGAGCTCAACGACGGCGCTTCAAGTCGGGATTGCCTGCGTTTTTATGACGGCGAGTTTAAATTAACGACTGGCTTTAAATCCCCTCGTTTTTATGCCTGAATATACCCAGGCGCGTCACTGCAATATTGCCAAATGCCTAGGCATCTCGATGATTTTGCAGTGGTCTATGCTTGACCCCTTGTCTCTCTCCCCACCGACCTCAACATCAGTCATTATTAAATGCTTATCGAAAGTCCTGAGTGAAGGATAGGCACATTCGGCCTTCTGTTCTTTTAACAACTTAAACACATTACTCTCACTCTTTCTCTTTCTCTCTCTCTACCTATCTATCTATCTATCTGTCTGTCTACCTGTCTGTCTGTCTGTCTACTCTATATTAATAAAGATATTTTTCATTGTATAATGAATATTCATTAATACTTTACTTGGTATCCTTTGTCATTCATTATGATGCTTTATAATCGTCTCTTAATGAAAAAAAATCTATTTTCTGATGTTAATATACAAAAAATAGTGTTTCACAGAATAAAACTGCTCGTTATTCAAACAGTTTTGAAATTTTATAAGGATCAAACAATTTCCTAACATAATCGTTTATGATCAATTTCAGTAAGATTGTTATCAGAAATATTATGACTTTTAATCGCTATTATCACTTCATAATCTTATAATTTTTAATTTCTATCAATCCTATAGGTTTCTGTATAATCATATTTGTAATTAATATACATTTCATAACAATCTTCGTACAAATAAATAAGGCAACTATAAGTATATATTTAAAAACTCTAACATTCATATATAATTCTGTAATTTAAAAAAAATATTTATTAGGAAGAATATCAAAAGCAAATTTTATAAAATAATAAATTCATGATTAAATTTTTATAAAATCAATTCATTGACAAATCACGACTTCTCCAATAATCAAATAACTTATACTTTTTATCAATCATTCTTTAATACTTTTTATATTATAGATTGCATATTTATTTTTTATATAAATATTAATAGATAGAGAATTTCTCTATAAATATAAAATCATATATTATAATTTTTTGCTATACTTTTGAGTCGTATCTAAGAAAAAACAAAAGTGTATACTATATTGAAATATAAAAGATGAAGACAATTAGAGAATGAAAAAAAGTAAAGACAATATTTCGAAACTCAGACAATCAACGCGTTATAATTTTCAAGCGGATGTAACATTAGGGAATTGCGAACATAATTTCGCTTTTACGCTCATTTTATTGTAGCGCAATAGAAAGACTACTAGTGTTGTTTGCTGTTCATTTTTTTTTTATTTTAATTTATCAACGTGAATCTAGCAGCACTTTCACAGAGCTTAATAGATAAGCTAGATATATTGCTTTGGATTGTTTTAAAAAGTTTTGTTGATGATAATCATTTGTGGTAGCATTAATTCTACTTTAGTATATGAAAGCAATAGTTTATTAAGGGTCGTTTCAACTAAATCATTTTAGAAAATGGGTATTTGAAACTTAAATTAGTAGTATTAACTGAAATTAAAATCAAAGTTCTGCCATATAAGTTTTGATTGATTGTAAATGCATTTCAATGTAATACAATAATCAGATGTTGTATTTAACCTTTTATAAAAACATACAAGAAGTTCTGAAATTTTTAAACAATGAAAAATAATTTCAATTAAAACTAAATTATAAAATATATAATTAAATTATATAACAGAATTTTTTATTTGAATTATTTCAACTTTTCAACAAAAAATATAAAAATTATCCTTACTTATAAATTCCTGTATACTGCATAATAAACAATGTTTAAAAATTTACTAGAAATATGCACGTTTCACTCGCATAAACAAACGATAAGTTAATTGTTATTATTTCTCCATATACTAATTTGAATAACAATACAGAAACAATTAAACTTTAATGAATATTAAAATACGTGCAAAATATACTAAAACAACTTTTTAAAGGAAAATAAATTATTTTAATTTCTAATTAAGTGAATTAATTGAAATTATATTTATATCTGTATATCAGAAATTATAATAATATAGATTATATACTATAAAATGTTTCGTCTTATCATATCCTATTAAATTTTTTGTAATTTCATACATATTTAAATTTCCGAATAGATATATTATATATAAAATAATGTCATTAATTTTATATTATATTATTATTATTATATTTTACTCTAATCTTCCCTTCTTCATATTACTATTTCAATATATGCAATTTACTAATTCTAAATGTAACTAATTATATTTATAGTTAAATTTCGAAATCGAGAAATTAAAAATATATTTTATTAATAGGTATTTGTAAAATTTACAAGATATTAATGATTTTACTGTACATCTTAACACGTAGAGAAATCAAATATAATCTTATGCATTACCTAATAGTAAATCAATCTTATATATTCTTGAAATTAAATAATTACTGTCACAGAAAAGCTATACAGTATACATAATGTTAATTTAGAAATATTATTTTACATCTTTATTGGTTATATAATGTTGTTGCTGTAATTTAGTATTTTTATACTAATAAGTTTTATATTTATTTTCCAATATTTAATAAAAATATCACACATCAGTATAAAAATAATGATTTTAATAAAAATGTATAATAATTATATAATTTATTTGATTTAAGAAGAATAAAATTAGAATAGATTTAAGTAAATTTATAATAACGATTATTGTTATATTAAAAGTATGAAAATGATTGCTCTGGATCTATTGTGAATTACAGATCTAAATTAAAAATAATTTTATAAAGCATTATTTTAAAGACTTCTAATAAAAAATATCTCTGAAAATCTGCAATAACAAATTAATTTTATTATTATTTAAATTCTTATTTATTACATTATGTATGAAAGTTCACGATTACAGTAACAATAACTGAAGTAAAAAAAATTTTTGAAAGTTATTCGTGTCCGAGTGATGATAAGTCGATTATTTATCTGAATAATTTTACAATATACAAAAATATGTACACGGGATTAACCAGAAATTCATGATACGATACTTACGCAACAATATTAAGAGTATAATAAATTTTTATATACAATGTCACACTTCAAAGAAACTAAAATTCTTTATTTCGTCAATTACTTTGTAACACCTGTGCACTCGAATTTCTTCTGGCTGACCTTAATCGATTCAATACTACTGTTTTTCGACAGCGTGTGGCTGTAAAAGAACGTGTCGCGTCAGCGTGTAACTCTTTTTTGCTATGTTTCATTCTCTGTCCCTCTTTCTCTCTTTTCAATTCTTGTTGTCTCAGTCTTGTATCATGTTTCTAAATATATGATCAGTCAGAAAATCAAAGGTAAATCTGGCGGAGGGAGAAAATCTGTGTTTTAACATAATATTTTTTTTAATTTTTGAGATAATTTAATGGGTTTTGTGTAAAACAGCCGAAAGATTTCTGAAAATTTTCAGAACTCGAAAAGATTTATATATTTAATTACATTAAATGGATAAATTATAATATTAGGTCGCTATTGGAATCGAAGATAAAAAAGTCGCGTCTCGAAAAAAAAAGACGAAGATCCAAGGAAAATATGTCTGTCTACGCAACTACAACAATACAACACTGCTGCCTTAACCCAATTCACCGATACAAAAATAAGATTCGTTATATGAGAGATGACTGGACATCTAGTGCGTCGTGTCATACTTTTCATACTGTCTTGCTTTTGGGCTTTTTCTCTCTTTCTCTTCCTCCTTTGATTTGATTACTTTTTCTACTCTTATCTTCGGATTCTATCGCTATTTATCGCGCATTGCCCAACTCACTTCTCTAATTTTCTGTTTATATTTTTCCTTTTCTATCATGTTTATTTATTCTTTATATTATTGTTTCTTATTTTTCTACTCTTAGTTGATTTTATTAACTGTATGAAACTTATAAACAGTAGAAATTCTAAGAAGTTATAAAATTGTTGAAATACCAATAGAAAACATATGTCTGTAAGAAATATAAAATCATCCTCTGTAAAATTAAGATTATTAAAATAACCTAATGTTGCAACTATTTAAATATAACAAATATAAACTATATAATAATCCATAATACTTTTTAATCGTTTCTAAATATCATTTATCTAAACACTTAGTTACTGTAATCAATAATTCCCTACTTTACTAAAATTATACAGTTATGCAGACAACTATAAGGTACAATAATTATATATAAAAGTGTAATATACTAATCAAAATATTCTTAGTATACAATTAATATTTTATTAAAATTAAAAATTTTTTAATTATATGTTTACATATTTTTTAAAGCCATTTTTTGATTATTTATAATTTAAAATAATACTAATTTACAACAATCAAAATATGCCTACTAATAGATCATTTAAAATGCATTATTTTAAAATATTGCGTAAAGATATATATGAAAATGTTCCAAGTATTTAAATTTCTAAAGGAAATAAATTAAACTTGACATTTTTATTATTTCTTATCCTCTTTTAACAGAATTCTATTAAACTTTGATTCTTAATCTCTCTAATTTTTAAGTTAGTTTAAATTTTTTATTTTCTGATTTACGTACTAGTACTCCTATTTCAATTCTTATTTTTTTTTACTAAGCACGTGATACAGCTACAGTAAGCACCTCTTAATCGAAATTTTTTTTCTTTTTTTTCAATCTATTTATCTATTTAACTATTTATCTGTACATCTGTTTATATGTATCTTAATTATGTTTATCGTTGTCATCCTTTCTATCTTGCTTAAACTCATAGACATTGAAGTAGCTACTTTTTGGTATCATGACATGCTGGGTCGTTTCCTATATAGTTCAACAAGCTATAAATAATACAAACCACGCCGAATTACGTTCCTAAAGAAACGCCTCTGATCTGCTCACTAGTTCTCTTTCTCTTTCACTCAATGATTCTTTATGCCCCTCTATAAATCTGTCTTTCACTCATTCTCCCTTTCTCAATTACTCTTACTGATCGTATAGCAATTTCTCTCTATCTCTCCTGCACACATACTTGGCCTGCCTCTCTATTATTCCATCATTCCATTACATTCTGATAATAAGACTTTCTGGAACTTTTTAGACTTTTATTATCTACGTATAGTCACTATATGTAACTAATTCTGTTGACTATATTTCTTTATATTCATCGTTCAAATTTCCTCGATTTGTCGTAAAAATCCCTCTTACGTTGAATAGGAATATAATGAGATAGTTAATATTCAACAAGTCCTGATATGCTCATGATATTTATTTGGTTGCCTATAAATTAAAATTCTACCGTTTCTGACAAATAGATATAAATTCATAATATCACTATTTTAATTTTTTCACAAATAAATGGTCTATTCCACGAAAGTTTCCTCTATATGTATTTTCATTTATATAATTTCGACCTTCTGTAAATAACAGCTTATAACATTTTTGAACGTTTGTGATGAAACATCTCGACCTCATTCTTTTAACTTTTTGTCTGTTCTTTATAGCACATTTGACATAGTCAGACTTTGGTATTTCTTTACTTTACTACGTAAAGTCTTTAAAACTTTTCAAATTACTCACTGAATTTTTGGTAACAACAAACTATTAAACATAATAATGTAACATTCTTTTTGAGTTTCATAGATTTTCATGGATTTTATGGTTGAATTTATAATAACGGAATAATAATAAAATATAATATACCAATACAAAATAATATATGATTAACAGATATTCAACAAAAATAATAGATGCTTAACTTAAAAAGAATAGATTTTTTTGTATTTTATGAATAATTATATTTTTCTGCTAATAAATCTTCATATTTTATGAAATTTATTCTATATTATTTACTAATATTAAATATAAAAGTCATTTTTATTTTTTATCCATTTTTTCAACGTAAATTCTTTTATCCGTTATCTATACTATTTTAAATATCTATTATTTCTTTAATATTTTTATTGGGAATTAAAATGTTCTAAATATTTTTAATGCAATAACTATATAATATAAAAGTCAATTAATTATTAATATTCCTTATAAAATTTATTTATTTATTTATTGTTGCAGGTGCGCCGAGGGTTTCACGGGCTTGAGATGCGAGACCAAGGACGTCATCAGTACTGGAAGTGTGTATAACCGTCACAGGGCACCTTTTTCTTGCAAGCTCGGACTTTCGACCTCATACTACTGCTAGCGATAGTTAAACGGGGCCCAATGAGTATACTGTTTTACTTGTGGCGTTTCCCCGATCGTTAAATTACACAAAATACAACAAAATAAAACAAAACTAACTGAAATTCACACACAAAGAAGAGGCACGTTCGTTCACGTGACAACGTAACGCTAGTTAAACAATATAAAATATACCTGCGAGCTAAAACTAACACACTCATATATAAATACATACATACTTATATATATATATATATATATATATTTGTGTGTAAGTGTGTGTGTGTGTGTGTGCGCGCGCGCAAGTGTGTGTATTTGTATGTGTGAATGTGTATTTATATATACATACATATATACACATCAGAAGGGAAACGCAAAATGAATATACAGAAACATTAAATACGCATGGGTATACTATACATAGCACGTACGAATCGTGCTAACATATTCGCGAAAAAGAAAGAAAATTTTTATTAGATTCTGCGATCCCACGTATGCGTGCGTAAATTAAGTAAACAGGTATGCATGCGTATAACACATTAACTTGGGCCAATATTACTGCTTTTCTGCATTGGGCATTAGCAAAAAAGAGAATAGAATGAACAAATAATAGAAGAGTAATAACGATTTCAATTATAACAATGAGCACGGATATACATAATCGTCGTCTTCTTGAAACGAGATGAGACTGTAATTAAATAAAAAAACTGCGAGGTCGCGCAGCGCACGTATCACAATCGTGCCTCGGACGTACCTTTAGAGCTATATTATATTTTACATATATAATACCTCTTTTTTTCGCTAATAGAAGTTTAAATAAAAAGAAAAAAGAAAAAAATATGGGCAGTCGCGGTCTTCACGTGTCGTGACCGCAGAGGAGGAAGAGAGGATATGGAGAAGAGAGAAGAGCCGCGATTTCGGATGGCTTTTTGCGGCTCCCGTATATGTATACGTTTTCCTGAGAATCCGTGAAACCACGAACGTATCATATATATCAAGGATTTCCAGGGGTTTTGCATATTTCTATAAAGATCAAGGAAATTTTGCAATAAATACCGGGACATAGTTTTTATACTTTTTTAAATATATTATTTATACTATTTTGTTACCGAATTAACTTTAAAAGTCATGTATATAAATATGTATTAATATTTTAAAAATATTTTTTATAGATCATATAGTTCTTAACTGCTTCCGAATAATGTCAACTTTTAAGAATAATTCGTCTAAAAAATATTAGAAAAAAACATAAATTGTTATTCTACTTATAGTATCTTCTTTAATAATGTACTTGATCATATTTTCATTTATGCCGTGTTGCTATTCATGGATCGAAGTAATTATTTGTAATGACTGCTAAAAATTATAAAATTAAGTGAATAATTTTGAGTAATAAATTTGTTTTCATAATAATGATAATTGAAAGATATATGCTTTAAACGAATGGATGATAACTAAATGCAGCTTCCGTAGATTAACCGATTTGGCGTTAATCTGTAAAATGAAAATCCTTTATCTTTCAGTAAAATAGGCAAAAACCCTGAGTAAAGATTCCGAGTCCACTATGACGTCCGCAATCTCGTGGGCTTTCATGGCTCAAGAAATAAGACGCCGTTTAAATTCACCTGTAAACCTCTGGAAATTTTTCATCTCTCTTGCGCTTTTCAAAGTAAAAGGCGCCACAACAAAAAGAGTACGAAACAGTAGTACGTCGGATTTCTCGCGACGGACATTTTCAACTGTTTCTATGATTCTTATATACCTACCCTCATATTGCGTACGTTGCTCGGTAATAGCGTACACGTTTGGCCATTTTGAGTGTATAAGATGGCGATGCTTTCCTTTCATTTCGCTCTTTTCCTGTATCGTATCACTATACGATTGCATTTTTTATTTTCCTTGAACGTTAAATATTATGTCCATTGTTTACTAATGATATTATGAAGAATCAACAAATCCATAAAAAATTGTTTTAAAAGTCAACGCTTTATATCTGACTATTTCCACAATTTTGAATTTGTGTATGAAATCAGCCATTATTTTTCCGTTAAAATTTGCCTCTAAATTATTAATTGAATAATTTATCTATTGTATGCCAAAACCTATAACTACATTAAATTTCTATTATATAGTGTTAATAATCCAATCAGATTTCATTATCCAGATTATTACTTTCTTAGTTCACTTTTTAATATCTTAATTAATAACTGATTATAAAAAAAATTCAAGTTTTAATATATGATTAGAATGAATATTCTAATTTCTGATCACTATTCTGTTTGATTTACTATCTTTTCATATCACTAGCATGAAATGAATTGCATCGCGAACGAAAACCCCTCTAGCTCTCTCTTTCTCTCTTTCCCTCTTTCTCTCTCTCTCTCTCTCTCTCTCTCTCTCTTCTCCTCTCTCTCTTTCTCTCTCTTTCTCTCCCTCTATCATCTCATTTCTTTCTTATCGCTTCTACGGAGAACCATACCAAAGAGTCTCGGGTCTCGATCCCGACAAACCTTTTCATTATTTCCTCCTCTCATTTGTACTCGTACTTCTGCGCATGATAAAGCTCTCATGGGTAAAAGTTTATTATTAAAATGCGGGACCGATGCGCGCAAATACGAGGACGTAACAATAATGATGAGATAACGAGGACGCAGACAAGGACAAATCAACTACAATGACGACTGTTATGACAATTTCTCGGATAATCAACTGGCAAGATGTACTTATAATACTTATATATACATACATACGAGCGAGCAATTGATAACATTTTTTGTTGATTTATTTTTTATCATTCTTTTTTATTTTAATGTCTCATCACATTACACATTGTGCATTTTTATCTACAATCACTACGCACGTTTATCATAGGTCGACGGTTCTTTTATTTTTTTACTCTCGAATACAGAAATTTTCCGATCTTAAAATATGTACCGATGTATAAAAAGTCCAACATGGCTTTAAGTATTATGTATTCGAAAAAGCAGTTAGACTCCTACATTATCATATAGTTTATAAAATTAAATAATATACTTTATTTTTTCTTAATGTCATTTAATTATTTTTTATATTTTTCAGAAAAAAAGATATTTTGATAAATTTCTGTTCGTAATTTTCCTAAATGTGTTTCTTAATTATCTTTGCAATACAAAATTAGTCATCTAAAGATTAAACTTTTTTTATTTTTGTTAATCAAGAACTTTGGAGGATTAAAAATTTTCTTGTAAATTCTTTTATTTTATATTAATAATAACCACATAAATTTACTTGTTGGTAATTAAATTAATACTAAATTAATTATTATACTATGTAGTAACTTCTAATTTATGAAAGATACGAATAATCTTAAAGTAAGTTTTTAACTATGCGGATGTGTAATAAAATAAAAACAAGATACACGAATCTTCCCTTCAAATTATTAGTTCTGTAACTGATAAAATAACATGATAAATATTTATATCATGTACGTTATTTAAATCAGATATTTTTTTAATTCATCAAAAAAATTATTTTTCTTATTAATGATTGAGATCTTATTTTTAAAAAATGTAAGAATTTAAAAAGCAAAAAAACCGTCGACCAGAGCTATACAAATATATATGGACTCAGAATAGGGTGAATGGGAGGAGGGAATCGAGACAAGGTCGGGAAAAGTTAATAAGATTTATAAAAAAAAAAGTGGCGAGCTGCGTTGCGAATATAATACGCTGTATTAAAAAATAGGTCGTGGTACGTATATACGTCGTATACGTCCTTAGATAAGCTAATTAACGAGAATAAAAGAAGAAAAAGACAAAGGACACGAGCAAATAGTTTAGCCTGATAGTGCAGCGACCGAAGCGGATCAACGAGGTTTTTACAAAACATAAACAAACAATCTCAAACGGAAAAAAGAAGAGAGTGAAGGACGACGCAGCAGAGAATTCATGACGACAAAGAAGGAGGCGTAATTTTTTCAACAGAGAAAAACAGGAAAGAAGCTACGTGTATATGTATTCTTGTTGCGTTTTGTACGTCACCTTCTATCTCTCAATATTTTTTTCTTGCGCGCGAACGTGTGTTTATGTGTACGCGAGGACGAGATCGAACTAGTGACTTTTTGTACGTATTTAATTTATCATTTTCTGCTGTTTTTGATATCGCTATTTTTATTTTTAATTCATTCATAATATTTTTTTATATTTTCTTTCAATAATCAAAAATCAAAAAGCGCACAACAGTCCTCGTACAATATCAGACCTTCAAAACGGATTCTGGAGAAAATGCGCGCGCTGTACTCCTGCAGTCTCGGGACCCTATTTATGTTTTATATTAAATTATATATATTATATAAATATGTGTATAAATTTCTAATTTATTTATTTAATTGATTAATTTTATTGATTTTATGATTAAACATCACCACCTCAAAAATATCGTAGTTATTTTTGTACTGCACATTATTATTTATTTTCGTATAAATATATATATATATATATATATATATATATATATATATATATATATATATACGTATATTCATTACTCCTTTTATTATGTTGCTGTCTTCTGTTTGCATGCCGGTTTGTTTTCATCAACTTATTTTGCCTTATAAAGGTAGGTGTATTTTTTATTTTATTATTTTTAATATGTATTTTTATTTTATTTGCACGATTTTAACGAGGAATATAGTATATTGAAAAATATAGTTACTAATCCAAATTATATTAGAAATCTCATGAATTAGTAAATACATTTTAATGTTACATAATTGATTGAAAGAAAAATTTTTTAAATTTTTGTTTTCGTTAATTTCTTTATATATATTAATCATTCGATGTAACTAAAATCTATAAAATTCTTTAATTTATAATCATGAAAATTTAATGTAATTTAAGATTTACTAATTATGAAATTATATATAATCACTCTGATAATTAACAATGATTCTCAAAATTATTAAATCAGAATCTAAAAATTTATATTAATTAGAATTAAAATCATTTCACAAATAATCACGTTATTATAGATAACCTAATTTTATAAATTGTTTTATACCTTAATACTGAAATTACACAATTCTTAGAAATAATTTAAATTCTTTGTTATGAAAGATCTCGTATATTATTAAATATTTCAGTTAATAAGCTTTAAAAAATTAGAATCAAAATGAAGTATATATGATATTAATTGCACGTAAATATTATAAAAGTATTCATTAAATAATTTATATTTATCTGATATAAAAGTTATTCTAAACTAAATTGAAACCCATTATATTGAAATATAATAATTCTTATAGTAAATAATATTTTACAGAAAAATTTGCTATACTTGGAAATTAGTACAATTTTCTCACTTTGTCTTCCTACATGTCTAATAAAATACATATATAAACTTATACCATATATAAAGTTACACCATATATAAACTAATGTTAGAGATACAATTATTAATTAATAAAATACTTAAACCTATTTGCTTCTCAACCTGTGAAATTAAACAATTTTTAATTCAGGTTTCATATTTATCCAAAAAAATATGATATATTAAAGTAATTATTAAGTTTCCACGTAATACTTTGTTAATTTAAAAGTATTATATATTTTTTAATAATTAAAAAAAACTGAAGTAATTAAGTCAACTATTGTTTTCAATTAATATTATTTTTGAAGTAAATTTAAGTAATAACCAGATTAAAAGTTACTTGGTTTCAATTATGAAATTCTTTTTGAATATTTTGTAATTAACGAAGATTATAAAATAAATCGGTTAATCATTGTATATCAGGGGTTTTGCATTCTTATTATCTAATTTATATGCCAATGTATAAAAATATTGAATTTTTTTTTAACACATTGATACAATTTACTTCAAGAATCTGAAAATGTTTTCCTAATAATGTGATTACATCGCGTAATTGGTTACTATAAAAAATTTGGAACAACTTAAAAATACAATATAAAATTAATGATATATATAATAAACTATTCTGTTAATAATGTTTCTGTTTTGTCTTATATAAATATTTTAATTATTTTACTTGCATATAAATTATATTTAATGAAAATAATATTATATATACTCTATATAATTTGTAATTAAAAACAATCCATTTATTCTCAACCTTTCATTTGTACATTGTTCTCTTGTATGGTTAATAAAATTTTAATTCTACATTAATATCTTATTTGAAACGTTTGAATTTAAATCATATAAAAGGAGAGTAAATAGAATTACTGAATTTATCTTTATATTAATCTTTCTTTTTAAAATAGATATCTTTATATAACATCTATTGTTAACAGTCACCTTGAACAAAATTTAGTTACTTAAGAATTATAATCATAATTATATTTTATATATATTAAAATTGTATATAACAAGGAATAAAATTCATTAGACAATATAGCTTTTTAGAATAAAGAATTGTTTTCTTTATGTTCATCATTAAATTTTTTAAATAAAATATTAATTGTTAAACATGAATATAAATTTATTAATTAATTATAATAATGCATATTAAAATATGATATGTAGAGCTTACATTAAATTCATGAATACAGTTTTCAAAGAAATTGCCAACAAAATGTGTTTTCAAAAGTTATCTACAGTTCGTCAAAAAATAAAAATGAGTATAATATAAAATATTAAAAATTTGACTAATTTCAATAAATTCTAAGTATTTACATAAATTTAATTAGTTTTTATAATATATATAGCTTCATAAAAATTTAACATTTTTATTATATTCATACAAAATTTTATTTATAACTTTTCTAAAAACTATGAAATATTTTTGAGCATAATTTTAGAATTGTGTAGTCATTACATTATATTTACATTTATAGAATTTTTAAAAATATTATATCTTTCAAATTTTATTCTGATATAGTATATTTCAGATATAGTATGCAAGCGAAAAATTTATTCCGAGATATTAAAAGTATAAGATAAATTATATATATTAATACAGTTCTATCACACATTTTATTTGAATACTATATAAATACATAAATTTTAATTTCAATCAGCTATTTAAATCTGATTAAAAATAAGTATTGATGAATGAATTTATTATTTGGTATAATATATGTTTAAAATAACTATATATATATATATATATATATATATATATATATAATTATTTTATATTATATAATTATATATATTTTATTTTATATATATATAATATTTTATACATAATTATTTTTATATTATATTTCTCAGCTGTATATTACGTTTGTTACTAGTGCATATTTGTAATATTTTATGCTGAACAACTATTTATATTTATAATTAAATCAATATTGATAGTTAATATTTTTCTATTTAAATTGTCTTAAAATAATTTTTTAAAAATATAAAAGTTTAGAAAATGGAATTAAGCCAGGTTTAAATCGATAATTAAAAAATTTGACTAATGTATAAAGACCTTGTTATATAATCATTAACCTGTTTGTAGAAGATTATTATTTATTCGTATTCACATCTTATAAATTTTTTCGTTGAGTAATTCTATTTCTATTTTTATGAAAAACGTCTTCAAATCTATCCAAAAAGTATAAAAATGTTTTCTAAATTAATATGAAAACAGACAAAATAAAGAGAAAATCGGATGACCAAAGTATCAAAATATATAGACTCTAACTGCCATAATTATCAAAAATAAGATCAACTTAAATTGCAATGACTTATAAAACAAATTTTATTAATGTAATTTTTACAATCATGATATAACAAGAAAAAATATATATTAAAGTAAAGACGTAAGTACTCCATATAATATTTGTATAAATAAGCGTTAAATTCATTTAATATAAAAAGGTAAGATGCTTTATAAATGAAGCAGATACTATATTTCAATATAAATTAGTAGTACTTATTAATATAATTTTTATAATATATTATTAAAATTAATTTAAATTGAATAATAATATATAATAGCATAATACTTAAATTCTATTTATTGCAGTATTAATATATTTTCTAACATTGATTTTCTTTTAACAGAATTTAGTAAAACAAAGACCTTATTTATAATAACATTAACTTATAAATTCAAATAAAATTTATTTTAAAAAAAATTATTGATTATAATAAATAATGAACAAAAAAATTTGTTCATAGGAAAGAATTTAAGCATACAATTTCTAATGCTTTCTTCTTCTAGAAATTAGATTTTATCCGTAATAGATTATATGCTTAAATTAAACTTTCGTTAACTCGCTTTGAAAAGACTTTCATTTAACATTGATCATAAGCCTTGTATAATCCCTTTAAAACTAAGCTTGGATGAAACGATAATTTATAATTCACAGTAAGTTATACTCAATAGTTGTATTAGATTAAAAGTATAATTGGTTTTTTTTTCAACGCTTCTATGATTATATAATTATATTATTATATATATAATATTACCATCACGACTATTAACATTACACAGAGTTGCACTACAATATCCTAGTTGCACATTTGATATGAATGGCTGTTTTAATGCAAATACGTGCTCGCCAACTTTTATAGCGTTAGAATTTCTGGTGTAAAAATAAGTGGACGAAAAAGAATGAAAGGCGGTTACTCCATATACGCTAAAAGGATAAGCACAGATGAAACTGCTCTTGGAAGAAAGTAAGTTCTCGCGTGTAGGAAGCGTGCCTCCAAGCTTCTCTAGTAGTTACATTATAAAGCTCCTCCTTCTTATACACGTAAAAAAGAATAGAACTATAGACAATTTAAAAATACAGTAAGACGCTTACGATCTTTTTCTTTTATATACTTTTCTACGTATTTTTATATCTATTTCGATAAGCTAAAAATAATCACAGAAATAATTTTATCTCAAAATTTGAATTAAGAATTCTTAAAACGATATGAAAAGGAAATATACATTACGTTAAATATGTTAAAATTAGATTGAAATATGAAAAAGTAGAAAATATAATATTTTATTTTTTATATATATTAATAGAATATCATGGTTTTCTGAAGGAATTATCTAGAATTATAGCTTTCTTTATAATTTCATATATATGAAAGCATATTTTCAATTTACACTTCGTGGAGTAGACAGTAAATTCTAGAAATTAATATGCTTTCAGAAATCAACTAATTAAAGAAAGAATAATTTAATATTATCTCATGTTTAATATTAATATAATATAATATTAATTCATTATTAATGCCAGTAATATCGTAGTCATGAATTGAAGATTTTATTTTCAAATCTTAAATTAAGGAGGGATTACTACATTAAATTTTATTTTATTATTTAAAAAGTCTGCATTTTACATTAAAAATGTATATAAACAAATATATGCAAATATATTTACTTAGAACGGTATAGAAATGTAAATGTCAAGAATAAGTAATGATCTTTATGAATCTAGTTGGTGTCAATAGCTAACTTCATTTATATACATTGAAAAATCAATTACTGTGTAATTCGTTATAAATTATTGTATATTATACATTACAAATCTGTAATTAAAATTAAAATTACATACATTTTAAAAATACAATGAACATATTTCAGGCATGATTAATTATATAAAAAATTATGTAAAAACAATTATTTAGCAAACAATATTTATTATATCAAGTTTGAGACAAATTCATTAGATGCATTCAATTCTTAATTCAACAAGTTCCTACTGAAATTAAAAACATTTGAAATAGAATTTCAAACGAAAAATTTTGAAATGAATTTATAATCTAAAAGCCAATTTATAATGCTTAATTATAATGATCGTTAAAATATGAATTCAAAATTTTTAATGTAACAAAGATGTTGCCCTTACTTGTGTTGTTTAACTCACATTGTAATAAATTTTAAAGTAAACTAACTTTCATTAATTAGCCATATTTTTTGTATTATTTATTAAATCATTTCAAATCAATATTACTTAGGTAATCAATATATATAGTAATTTTCTCTCATGTATATTATCAAGATTTTAAATATTTTATTAGAAAACTGTCTATGAACTAAAATAAAATATATTTATTCATATTATAAATTTTAATAAATATATTATTACCAAATGACTATTCATTCATTTTTATAAGGTTTAATATACAAAATAATCATAAAATTTAATTAATTAAAAATAAATATACTCAGTTTGTTTTCAAATATAAGGTTTTATAATATTTAAATCATTTACTAGGAAAATAAACGAATTATTATAAAAAAATGTAATTGCAATTGTAATCCATTCCAATATACAAAGTTTATAAATTTAATTTGAATTGAGAAACTAAATTAAAATATTTAGAATCTTGTTATAGACAAAAATTTATTACATCTCTGATCCCAAATATTACAAATAGGAAGAAAAAAAAGTAGAATACTTTAGTTTTGAATAGATAAGATATATTATTATCTGAGAGCAAAAAAATATTAAAAATAAATATTGAATAAAACTAGACTTTGTAACTGCCTAGAAGCTGTAATTATTTTAAGGAAAAATTTTTTAAAACAAAATCAATTGTTGAAAAAATTTAACTCATCGAATACTAAAACTTAAAAGTGGCAAAAATATTTTTGCTATTTATTAATAGTCAATTATATTTAAATGTAGGATTAAAAATAAAAATTGAATTGTATTAATCGAGAATCAAATTTTTTAATATATTGGCTAATATATATATATGAGATAACATTATACCGCGTTCCAAAATTAGTAAAGCCAAACACATACCTTTTAAATACAATACAAAAAAATTCTATATAATCAGTCTATATTATTCTATATTATCAGGTAGTAATAATTGAGTATTAGAATCTTAAAAACATTGACAACATTATTCATTAATAGTAGAAAGAATTAAGAATTAAAATTCAAGCCACTTGGAAAATTATGTCAAATTTTATACGTAAGAAACAATAAACATTGTATATTACAATTATATATACATATATATATATATATATATAGTACAAAGTTTAAAAAAAATAATAATTATTTTTAAATTATAATTTACATTAGAATACTATAAAAATCGGATAAAGAAATATGTAAACTGTGAAAAATTATTATTTTTTTTAATACATAGGCTTCGCATACTGACGTTTTTATTATCATATATAAAAATGAATATTTTTACAAAGATTATACAAAGACACAATAGATCTGAATTTATATTATAAATAAATTCAAAATTTTTTTAAGATAGGGTACACAAAAAAAATATATAAAAAGAATATACAGAAAGAATATACATATGTGTGTATGTTTGAGAATGCATATTATGATGTTTACTTAGTAAATAAGATTTCATTATAAATATCACTTGCTACATTAATTTTGTTCAGACATTCCACGCTATCATTTACACTGGATTTCAAATGTATATTCTTTCTATTAAAATAAGAAATAATGATATTTGTATGACATTTAAAAATAAAATTATAAACTGAAATTTCTGAATTTACTTTTAAAGTAAAATTGTTACCGTATAACACAATTTTGTAAAAAAACATTAAAAAAAACAATATGCAGATTCGTATAAAACAACGTCTGGAAGTATAATAAAAATATTTATGTGGATAACTATTTACCGAGTTGAAAAATCGAGAACGAAACATCACCTTCAATTGGATAGGCAATTAAAAAAATTCAAAGGAAAGTTTTGAAATTCACGGCTGAGCGAATAATATTTCATCTCTACGAAAAAATGAATTACTTGATAATAAAATGACTAAAAATATAAAAATTAACTTATCTGATAGAGATAATAAAAAAATTTTTAAACTTATTTTTATATAAAAATAATAAATTAAAACTAAATGGTGAATTAACTAACAAAAAAAATTCGATAAAATATTAAGACCACAATGTACTTCAGATTATTACATACGTCATCGAACCATTAGGAATTTTATTCATTTTACTTTAAAGTCTAAAATATTAATTTAGGTAATATTGCGAAGTAGTATAAACTTGGTTCAATGTATTAGAGATAAAAAATAAATAGAGTGAAAAGCATGAATTGACAATCGTTAATTCATAAATCTATAATGTTTTATTTCATAAAATATTGAAAATATTAAAGTAAAGACTCATGGGTTTTACATAACAACTTTACTAGCTAAGTATCTATCGTATATTTGCATTAGAATTAGAAAGGAAATACAAGTTGAAAAATATATTAGTATCTTATTAAAAAACGTTTAGAAAAATCCAAATCAATTAAATGTTTTGAAAGCAAATAATTTGTAATAGAAATTTTAATATATTTAATAGATTCTACGATAATACCATTGTTTATAAACAAATGGAGAACTATGCAAGTGTAAAATTTTTGTAGAAATTTTATTAAACAAGTCCGTGGCATTTATACAAACTTCAATGAGTAGTTGATATTCTTTAGTAAAAATTCTTCTTTAGATAACTACAATGTAGGCACCATACAAAAATTAAATTTAATCAATTTGTATATTTATTAATAATTACTCTTACATAAAATCTATGTGAATGAAAATATACTGTTAAAAAAAGTTTTTGAACATTCGATAACAGTAATGCCGAATTGCTTGTATAAAATATATATTTCGGATGAATATTATTTATATGTCCATATTTAATCAGAATGTTTCGAAGATAAGATAAAAGCCTTTAATTGAAATAGAAATAATATTCATGCACTGAAGAGCAATTAAAAAAATTAATAGATTTTTTAAGATAACATTTTAATAATTAATCCATTGGTCTAAATAATAAATATTCAACGACTAAAATATCAATAGATCAATATATTTTAACATAGTAGTAATGAATTTCAGGCTAATAAATTATGACAAACTACTATATCATCGACTTACGTGTAGCACACAAAACTCTCATAACCAAATGTATTGTATATCGTTTACATAAAAGCAAGCCGATGGAGTCATTGATGGCCTCCTTCCCGACGGAAAGGTAACATTTCACAGACGATCGTTTTAATATTGTCGAATCGATTGTTCGGACCAATGTTTATCGAAAATAAGCCAACGGAGAGAAAAAAATTGAGAAGTTTTATGTACATGCCTTACTACATAAGTGATTCATTTGGAATTATCACATACTTTAAGTTCTGGTTCGACAATTATGGCTTTAAAATAATTAGTAGCTCGGCCAAATGTTCCATTAGTGCCTTATAGTAATAATGGCAGAAAATTTAAGGTGCTCGTAGAACGTTCATAAAGCTAATAACTAAAATAAAACTCAATAAATCTGTTAATTTTCTTTTATCAAAAAAGTTACATTTAAAATGCAGTTGTTTTATATATGATCGATAAATAGTAGTGATTGATTATCATAAAGTGACTCTAAAAAAATGTTATAAAATATTGGATAAAACGATAAAGATTTATTCCACTTCCGTCCATTCTAAATATTGAAAAAAAAATTATAAAAACAAAAACTATCCCAACAATATAACTATAATATTTATATTTTTAGAAGAATATTATCATAGGAGAATTACAGATATAAACTACAATAAATCATTTATTATGAAAGTAATTTAAAATTACTTCATAAAATGTATAAGAAATTAAAAATTTATACTAAAATTTATAAAACTTTATCAATCATAGTATTGAAAATATACTTTCATAGTATATAAAATGAATTTACACTATAAAAATTATGTTTTCACAAACGAAAGAGACATTATTAGAAACACGTATCAATTATTCTTTCTGTAACTATTCATTTATGAAATAATACTATGGAATGAATGATTATTAAATTGACCTATTTACATTTCAAAAATGCATATTTAATTTGCATATTTAATTTAATTTCAATTTAAAATATATTAGAAATAAAAAATAAGGAATAATAAAATTCATATAATATTTTTAACAACTTTCAATAGCTTTAAATAGAGTAACATATAGAATATATTAAAAAATGATAATTCTTATCTAAATCAAAATGCAAATAATTTCATAACTCTCACTATAGGTTAAAATTCTTGATGCATGGGACCCTTGTATGCATTTTAAAGTTGTACTTGACTACTGAAAGCTTATAAATGAAATAAAAATTAAAATTTTATTGAACAAATGAAATAATATCCACATTAAATGATATATTCGCATATTATTAAGTAAGAAACATATCATATTTTTCTATTTAGAAATCTAAAGAGCTGTGAATTTAATACGTAATTCCAATTGTTTACTTGTATTATTTGCAATTACTTTGGATTATTTTCATCTGTATTTAATAAATGATATAGTAAATTGTTTTTATTTAATAAAAAAAGAAAAAAAAGTAGTAGATGTTGCCTATACCAATTTAAATATATTTTATTATTCTATGAAATTTAAAGCATTAAAATAAACTTACTTATGTAATATCAGACATTAAATAAAAATAAAATAATATTTAGTGGAATAAATAAATATATTAAATTGTTTTAAATTATAAAATACACAAATAATTGCAATCAAGTATATGAAAATAATTTATAATCATATATATACAAAAAATAATAATAAATGGCCTATACATTCGTAAGAAAATATATTGCGACAATATTATTTAACAATTGTATTAAAGTATATAGTATTTTATATTAATGTTTTAAGCTACGAATTAAGTATCAATCTTGGATTATCAATCATTAAGTTTAACGATATATAATTGATTTTCTATCATAAATACGAGGAATGCTTAAATAGTGATAAAAATTTATTTTCCGAAGTCATACACTCTCATTTCAATTCGTATGAAATAGGTGATTAACTGAAAACTTAATCTAATCTATAGGGCCATCATATTTTAAAACTCGATGAAATCCCCTTGGAATAGACGAAATATCAGAATAGCGTCTGTTCGGAAGAAAATTGGGAAAGTTTTGGGTATACTGTATACAGTACATATAAGTGTCGTACTTAGACTAACGCCGACAAAACTTGGGTCCAGAGAAACTTGGACCCATGCTCGCGTACATGCTCCGGGTTATGCGCATGATTCGGTAATATTAATATCAATGTTGAGGGAGTCAAAAGTTTCGAGAAATCTACCACCCACTCTCGAGTGGTTTCTACACTTTCTTCTGGTCCACAGACACCTCGGACCTAGAGACTGATATGCTTTCAAATTTTAATACATTCACTGTCATTCTTTCTATCTAGAATATCTGGTATTGTTTCGAATGAGCCGCATATGAAGGCGAAGGAAATCCTTTAAATAGAGAAGCTACTAAGATATCTTTCATATACACAGTAAATCAAAGTATATAAAATATATTTGCACATGAATCATATAAGTTTACAAGCACTACACACTATAAACCTTTATTTACATCAAAGATTGAATTTCCTATAGAATATAGAATAGAAGATAGAATACTTATGGACATTATTAAATAATGTTTAAATATGTGATGAATACATATATAAGTAGATAAGTCATCTTTAGATTCAAGTTCTCTCTGCTTTACATTGATTGATAAAAATATATATATTAGTATTGCTACTAATCCATTAGTTTCTCGTTGTTTTTTTATAATATTAATACGCATATTATTAATATAATAAATATTAATAAGTTCTTCACGTATTTCTTTTATATATTACAAAGGAAAAATATGGTAATATGCAGTAGTAATAAAATTAACTGCGTGCATAGACGTATATTACTGAAAAAATATTAATAGACATATTTATAAAATACTATTTTCACATCAAATATTTCTACTTTCTTTTTTCATATTAATAGTTCATATAATTACTAATATTATTTTATTTTACTTAATTTTTAATAATTTATGTAACGCATATATTAATTCTATTTTATGTTAATTTCAATTTGTTAATAGTTATCTTTATAAAAATTTATATTCTTTTTCAATTATTCAGTAAAATATAAAAATATTTGATAATAATTAACATCAAAATATATACAATCCTGCAGTTTTAACTGTTAAATATTTATATTAAATATTTGCATTTTTGGAAAAATATGATTCATACGAAAACAGATAAAAATACGGTTTTGCTGACCTATTTTTTATAAAAATATCTTATACAGTTTTATTCGATGTCGTTGGACTTATTGATAAATTTTGTTATTTAAAATTTTATGTCAATTTAAAACTTTAATCATTTAAGTAATAGTTTAAGTCAGATAATGGAAAAAAATCTATTGTGCTAACGTTAATATATTATTACTATAACAAATAAACATAATTTATAATATTATAGTGAATATAAATTTTTAATAATAATTGTTATATAATTAGAACGAAATTAGTGTTATTTCTAAATTATATAATATATATTATTTTGTAATTATAACACTGTGCAACGTAATATTAAATAATATTTTTATGTAACTTAGCTATAAAAAACATTTGAGTATTATATTATTTTTGTACTACGATTTAAAAAATATTTCAACGCATTAAATATTATTCATTATTCGCTAATAAAATTTTTAAATAAATAATAAACAAAAATAAGAAAATTTTGATTTTACTTATTAAAAAGAAGACTATTATCCAAAATATTAGTACTTTTTAATGTAATAATTAATAATATTATTTAATAACAATGCTTTTGGTAAAAATATAATTATTTTATTATAATTAAATAGTATATAATTTTTAAATCTTAATGGACGTTAAAACCTTAACAAACGACATAAAAATAAAGAATAATTTTAAATTCTTCAATCAATTTTTAATACACACAGCAAACTAGTATTAATGATTCAATAAAAATATTATTTTTATGATACTTTTTATTATAGTGTCACTATACTTTTCTTAAGGTTGTTCATATAAACGCAAATATATGCAACGACGCAGATGCTATATATATCACCTACCATAAAAGGTTTTTCTGAAGTTAGGACTACGATATTACTTCTGCTCACTCAAACTTCCTTCTTTTCCTTCTGCTTCTCTTTCATCAATTTTGGCTTTCGTATTTCACCATTTCGTGACAATTCTTTACTCTTAAGACTTTTCTATTCCATACTGCACACAAAGATTTTAACTTTCTTGCATTCTATAATAGCGAATGATCGTATACTTATGTGTCCAGTCGTTGCAGTGTCGATCGATAGTTTATAGCACAAGAAATTACTATACCTATACCAACGTTTGAAACAAGAGTTCGATTTACATTTTTATAAATATAAAATGTATTGATACATTCATTGAGTTTACTTATTACTAACTATGAAGTATAATGAATTATACTTCATGATTTCATGATAAGTACTGCAAAAGCAATTCTAGTACATTAAAATTATAGAAATCGAAGCATTAATTTTTCATTTTCTTTCACTGCGCAAGTTAAAATGTTTAGATGAACTGGTTGAAAAATTAATAAAAACTGTATATATTATATTTTTATTTCAAATTTATTTACATTGATTTTGAAATTTTTATAAAATTACTATAATTTATCAGGTAAATGGAAAAAATTAAATAAATGCGAATATTCCTTATATTATATTAATCACGAAAATGTTCTAATTTATGAGAACAAATTCATTACTGAAAGGTTCATTTATAACTATATTATATAGTATTAAAAATAATATTAACACTCTTAGAATATTAAAAAAATTTTTTAATTGAAAATAAGATTTTTAATTTTATATACTGAATTTCTACTTTTTACATACCAAATAATTTATTGAATTATATATACTAATTATATATAATTTATTTCTAGTTTTTCTAATAAGTTATTCACTTTGAATATTCAGATGAAAAAAAAAGAAAAAAGCTATCATAAATAGTTATTGATTCTCCGATTTAAAAAAATATATATATAATAGTACTGTATGTTATCAAAGATATAAAAATATTTTAAGATTTATATTTATTTCAAAGGCTATTAAAATAGCCACTATTAACAAATGTAATGTAATTATTAAAAGTGTTTATTATAATTTCTCATAATTCATTTATTGAATAACATATTATTTACTAATGTATTTAACAGTCAATGTTTAGGTATTCTAAGAAATATGCAAATTATTAAAATTATAATATCTTCATTAAATGTGTTTTTATTAAATGTAATGTCTTCACTAATTTTTTGTATAATAAATATTTATAATGTTAAGAATAATTAAAAGTTTTCATACATATATACCTTAAAATAAAAATTTTTAATAAATTTATAACACACAAAATAAATCAATTTGTATCAATTAGTAATTAGATTTTAAACGAATAAAAATATGTTGTGTTAAATAATCTGAGAAATATGTATTTCAATAGATTGCTATCGCAATATACGATAATATAAAAATAAAATAAAAATGTAAAAAATACAATTAAATTAAATATCATGGAACACTAAAATACGATAAAAATCAAAGAAAAATAAAGTGAAAATAAAATTTAAAGAATATTAATATAATAAACAGAATTAATGTTCATCTTATAAATCATCATTGTGCTTTACCATAACCTGATAAATTTAAAGATTAAATTTAATGAAGAAATAACATAAATTGGTTAACTATTTTTTTGCTAAATATTTGTAAATTACTAATAAAAGTATTCAAATAAATCAAACTCTTTAATATTTTTATATTTTATAATTTGTATTTATATTTATATTTTATAATTTTTTATTTATATTTTATAATTTTTTTTTAATATTTACTGCTTAATATATAACATGGCTGAATTTTTAATTTTTTTCAATTTCATTTAAAAACATTTTGTTATTTAATATTTACTGCTTAATATATAACATGGCTGAATTTTTAATTTTTTTCAATTTCATTTAAAACTTTCTTAATGTTTTTTATTTTAAATTTATAATTTATTATTTAATTTTATTTAATTTCAAGATAGTAGTTATATTAAGTAACCATTTGTACATTTTTCCGTAGGAGAAGAATAAAAATTTTAATATCTTATAATATTCTTAATTTTCCGTTGTCTAACTTCACTAATTATGTTTGTATGTTTTTATAGGATCGGCATAATATTACATTTAATTGTGTATGAACTCTAATTCTATTATATAAAAAATACATTGATAGGTTTTTTGTTGGTAGAATAAATCATTTTTCAAGATTTACATATGCAAATTTACTAGTAATATCGATATTGCTCTACCACATTGTTTTTAATATGATTATAATAATTTTTTTTTAATATTTAAAAAAAGAATCCAATTTTAATATAATTGTTCATAAATATTTTGAAAATTTTTTACGATCAAAGATTGTTTTTCTGCCAAATTCTACTCTACAGCATTTCGTAATGTACCAGTGAAAACTGTCCAATAGAACAAAATCAGAAATGATTGAAATCATAATATCATATATCATAATTCACATATTATGAGCTTTTAGATGCATCGATTCTATTTTTATTAAATTTGATGATAAATGCTTTTAAAGAATGGATTTTAAAGATATTTGAGACAAGTTTCAATCAAGTTATAGCGATATTTGACGGTCCATTCTAATTATTTATGAGAAATAGAGAGATTATACGAATTGTGTAAAATTAAGAGTAAACACAAGTAATAAATACGTATTTGTAAGCGAATGAAATAATTAGGAATTTAATATTTCATAATTGAAATTACATTCGTAGTAATACTAATTAATATATCACATACCTAACGATATTGAATATTTTTAATTTCATTTACAGTATAAATACTGTTTTTAATTTTAACATTCTAATAACTTACATACTTTTTATTATATTCGTAAAATATATAAAACCAAATTATATATTGATTCAAAGTCGATAAATTTAAGCAACAGCAGTTTCCCCTCATTTTGAATATATAAGCGTTGATTTATAATAGATTTGGTTTAAACATGCAAGAATTTGATATAACTGATTTTTATTTTAAAGGTTGATAGAGTATAAATAGATAAAAATTAGAGATGCATTTATTATTCATATATAAACAAGGTATTATTCTTAGTAAGAATATATTATTTAACATAAAAATTACTTTACCTTTTAGCTTAACTCCTAAAGCTGTATAATAATATTTGGAGAAATATAATTTCTTTTGTGAATTTAATTTTTAAATAATGTTATATATTATGATTTACATTCAATATAAATAATTTGTTTTCGCCATTGTAATGTAATTCAAGATAAATTTAAGTCAATATAATATGTAACAAATAGGTGCATAAATTTATATTATACTTAATTCATTTGTATGCTCTTCTGTAGAACTTTCTGAAGGTATAATTCACAAAATACTTACAAATAAATATAAAAATATTTTTCTTATAAAATTAGACGAAATTCCGTTTTCATATACAACTCAATATTTCAATTATCATTAAAATTATAACACCATAATCAGTATTGTAATTACAAAATTCATTATATCGTAAATATAATCAATTCACATGTTCTGCATACCTAAATATTTAAATGAATCTTTGTATTATTTTTTCCTCTCTCTATTTCATTTAATTAGTCTATTCTTGGTTTTATTCATCTAATTATTTTAGTTGGTTTATTTTAAATTACAATATATTGTAGTTGAAACTTATCCTTTTCATATTTTTAAAAGTCTATGTTTTACATCCATAAACAAATAACAGTTTTTTAATTATATATTCTAATGGTCAAGTTTAATAACTTTAGAATCTAGTTAATACAGCTAAAATTATAAAGTTTAATATTTCCATTTGGTTTTATTTTTTCTTTCATTTCAAGTATTTGGTGCCATAAAGAAAAATAAATCATTTATTAAACTTGTATGTTAATATTCTTGAGAATGTAGTTAAGTCGTAAAATAATGATATATTAATGCTCTTATTTAAAAACCCTTTTTATTCTGTTTTTAAAAAATATACTTTTTTTAAATTTATGCAATCTCCTTTTACATTTTTAATTTAAAATATCTGCACGCCCTAATACTATAGATAAACTACTTACATCTATCTCGTACTTAACAAATTTAATAACACATTCAAAATTTTCATTATGTTATATATTATTCATTATAATATTGACTTATTTAGCACTATATAATAAATCTTTTTGTTAATATCAATGTTTTACTTCTTATTTTTCAAATTTCTGACGAATTAACTAACGTCTATATATATATATATATATATATATATATATATATATAAACATTCTATATACAAAAAGGTATATATATATTTTTTTTATTTTAAATTATATTATAATCAATTGTAATATAAATGCTTCTTCTACTTTTAATGCATTATAACATATAATAAGTAATAATTTAATATTAAAAACCATAATATTAATAAAATAAAAGTTATTTATTCCACAATTAATATAAAAATATATTATGAAGCTTTCTTCTTTTTAGTGATTTATTTGTTTCTTATACCAAGAAGATTTTAGTTACTAATTAACTTGATTATGAAAAGTTTCTCGTTTTTTCCAGATTAGTTTCTATCAAATAATAATAAACATTTCTATGTAAATTATCAGAGTATTTCATTATTTCTAGAAATAAAAAATTATAAAATTAGTAAAAAAAATTGATCTTGAATCTCATATGAATTCATCGCAAAATATTAGATATTCTAAGCTTAATAAAACTAATTGCTCAAAAATAATCAACATATTGCATTATTCTTAATTCCAAGAAAGTTTCCAATCATCTTTGAAAATGATTCAACTAATCTGTTGAATCATAGGGGTTAGTGAGCAAACTAATTCTCATTCAATTGAGACGCTTTTCACCTCTACTTGCTAAGTAACTTTCACGAACTTACCCAAGATTAGTAATTTTAATGCTCCTTTGTACATATTCTTAACTATTAATTTCTATTGAAAATTATATTTGGCTATACAGAATTTTCACAAAATAACTAATTTTATTTTCGGAATTCTTATTTGAATTTATTTAAACTTATTTAGACTATAGAATAGTTTATGTTAAATAAGAAACTAATTTATTTATTTATTTAGAAAAAATTTATTTTATAATATATCTACAGTTTAAAAATAATTGAAGTTTATTCATTTTATTCTCGTTTACTAGGGATTTATATCATTACATTGAAACTACTTAATTCTAGAGTTATAGATTCGCAGGTAATCTTCATATTGGAAAATTATAGACTCTGTGTATGTCATCATAAGATTTTCTGTTAAGTAATGAAATTATGAACAATAAAAATATTCAACGAATTATAGATCGGAATTGTGAAAATTAAATTTAGATTTAAATATTTTATAACACTTTTCGAGATACGTTTGAAAAGAATAAATTCAGAATACGACAATCCCAAATACAATTAATAATATGCTAAATTGGATGATTTTTATGAAATACTATCAATAACTACGTTGTTTTTATCCTCTTCATATTATGAATAAAATACTCCTTTAAAACAAAATTAGTCCTATTCGTCGACTTCCATTTTAATTTTACTAAAAATTAAATTATAAATAGAGTGGTATATTATACTTATTAATATACTATAGTTATACTCAAACACTATAGTAATACTTGAAATGCACCGCTAAGTATTGACATGCACATACACGAAACTTCTAAATGTAATTTGGATTTTCTCAAATTCATACTGACATACTGAGGTTCCATGTAAAACTTAAGAAATAACGTTGAGAAGGAAGAGTTACAGTAAGCTGTCGGCGCTCGTCTCTTAAACATCAAACGCTTTGATGCTTCGATTCAAGGATTCGAGAACGTGGCTTGATTGGAGGTCGACGCCGAGTCTCAGGGAGCCGTCATTTACACTAGCCCATATGTATCTTAATCGCGACAATAACTTACTAGTTGTGTCATGAACGAATAAAGAGACGATGCGTGCGATAAGTCTCTCGTTCGGTAACTGCTGCATACCCATTGACTCGAGCGGTATGGAGGTAGAGTCATAAAGTGCATGAGCCACTGGTTTTGTTACGCGGTGCAGATTTTGTTTTGTTTCATTTATTTATTTTTTTTTTGTTGCACCGTAGACAGTGTGTATTTATCCTATCTTATATCGTACTATTCTCGTGTATTTGCTGGTTATATGAATCCGAGCTTCCATCTTCTATAGTACTTCTTGGATTGCCATAATTTTTCTCGTAAACTTCATAGTATTTCTCGTACAAGATAGTACTTTTAATAAGTACTGATCTATGTACCCAATTTGCAACTTCTTATGTTACTTTAAAAAAGCTTATTATGCTATCAATATGATTTTAGAAGGGTATTAAGATTTAGAACCTTATAATAAATCCAGTCCATGAAATTTTAAAAATAAAAAAAGGGCATGATTGTTCATCTCTTTTTATACATGTATTTTTAGAAAGTTATTGCGACATAAAACAAAATATTTTCATTAGTACTACAATATATTTTCATCTTAAAGTAAAATTCTTTTAAAAGAATTTATAGATATGGAAATAGGATTTCATTATGATTAAAAAAAATAATAATAAATAAAATATAATAAAGCCTAATTTAAATAATATCCTTAATTCTGAATATTACAATAATTTATAAAATAAATAAAATAAATAAAAAAATTAATTAAATAATTGATAATTATATATATATATATATATATATATATATATATATATAAAATATTAATAAGACTTTAATATACATTTAAATAATGTTGAATAATGTTTTCAAATATACATTATACATTTTTTTCTTATTTATAAAGTAATTACTATTATTAATTTAGATATAGTTTTTTGCAGAAGTAATTACTTATATTCGCACGTATCGAATAAAACATAGAATTAACGTATAAATTACATTTTAAGAAACTGTGTACTTATATATTTGAACTAAATCTCATATTCTTTTACATTCTTTTGTTATTTTATTATCTGGTATTTCATTTAAAATATTTAATGTTTTCATTTATCTGCATGTATATAAATAAAATGATATTATGTAAATAGTGTGTATAGTGAAAAGAATATATATTTATTTGAGTTTATATAAATTTAACTAGTTAATTATCAATTTTCATATTCATATGAATGGAATTTTCAAATATTATTTTAAGTTAAAATATTTTAATGATATATATTATAATTACAATTAACGTCCACTGCGGACAATTGCTGTATTCGACCACAATATCATTCTTTAAATTAACAACAAGATGTTCCAATATCTTCTCGGGTAAGCAAGTTTGTAAAAAGACAAAATAATAGCTCGTGAGCGTACAAAGGCGATCGAGTGTGAAATCACATCGTCGGTTGTGCTGGGAATCGATCAGTGGCGACACAACGTCCGCTCGCGTACTCTCTAGGTAATTATCGAAAAGGGATCAATCACGCGCTTAGCGTAGCATCCGCCGGATTCGATGCCTTTCGCAGTCACGCGATAAAGCAGAGTCTAGCCGCAAGAGTTGGCAGAAAAAGAAAAGAAATAGTACCCGTCAGTAATTCACCTAATAACGACATCGCAAGCCATCTCGCCTCTTTTACTTGTTCTTTGTGAATGGCGTGTATATGTAGGCTTACATATGTGTTATTTTCATGGATATCGATAGATTAAACTTTTATAATGAATTTATATATTTATTGTATATGAAATGTATTTTTAAATTATAAGAATAGAGCAAGATACAGGTTAAAATATTATTTTAGAAAAACCTTAACTAGCCCTATAAATATATTCCTGAAAAGACATGTGATAGTGTAAAAAATTAGCTATTCAAGAAAAGTTTATTACTTTTTAGATACTATAATATTTTCCGTATTATAACACGTAAATAATTTAAATATTATTTACAATTTAAGTAGCAATAAAAATATTTTATATTATAGGTGCATTAATTGTGGAGATACTATTTAAATATTGCATAATTGCCTTTGCTTTCATTATTTATTGCAAACGCTAAGAATAGATAAAAGCCATTCATAAAAAATAATTTATAAAATTTTTTCTATAATAAGATAAACCGATGGAATAAGATTTTAAAAATAAATGCATACTTTTTTAATGATTCATTCATCAAATTATTAGAAAATTAAATTAAAAATTTTAAGCTCGTTAGATATTCAGTATAAACATGACTCCTATCATTTTTACAGAACAATTATTAAATCACTTCTATGATATTGAACAGTTCATTCAACAAAATAATTTCCTTTTGTACACATAAGTGTTTAATATTCTTCCTGATTCACAACATTCATTACCATTTTCGGCAAAAAATTGAACTATATTTTTATTTTAAAACAGAAAGTTTATAAACAAACTTAATTTAATTATTTTACAGAAACAAATATTTTAAACATTTTTTAAATACTACAGAATCAAAATTTCTGTGAATTTTAATCAGATAGAATTTAAAAAAAAATTTAAACCGATAACACTAATGAGAAATTACTTACATGATATTTAAATGTTTCGAGCCACTTTACTTGTATACGACTGGGGGATATTCTATAATTGCGCAAAATTAATTTATGAGCTACAAAAATTTAAATAATTTTTCAAAATAATGCACTCTATCGAGTCGCTTTAGACACTTAGTGGGTACTCAAATGCACGTGGAGTAGTCAAGAATTGGTCAGACCACAAATACGAGTCATGTAATTATCACTTAATAAAACTGGAAAAAATTAATAATTATTAGTAATCACGACCGTTCGAAATATAATTGATCGCTTACTCATCAATATTTTCTCATACCACCTATCTCTCTCTCTCTCTCTCTCTCTATATATATATATATATATATATATCTGTCTGTATCTCACTACCCCCCCCCAAGCTCTTTTTCTCTTTATCTCTTTCAATTTAGTTTTCTACATATTTTCATCTCATATTTTTGTATACTTACTTCTTTAATTTTAGCCTCGACGAATTAATAAAAATGCCTTAACCTACTATCTTTCTTCAACTTACACTATATCATGCAATAAAAAATTTATAAGAGCATTCATAATACAATACAAGATTTATGAAATAAGTAAAAAATAATTAGGATATAGACAATACTCATTTATTATAAAGTCACAAAATATAATTGAAAACAACGGTCAATATAATTACAGTTTATTATTTCATTACTACATACTATTATAAATAAACAAGAAACGTAATATTTACAAAAAATTATGAAATTTAATCACTATTTTATATCACGTAGTGCATAACTAGTTCTTGAATAGAGGAAACGAAGCTTTAATATGTAAATATATAAAAAACTTATGTACTAAGACTAAAATATTTAACTTTTAAAATATATATAACTTTTATATTATTATTAATATTATAACTGTATTAAACTGTATATGAATAATTTCATAATGTATATATTAAAAATATTTCTTTATTTAAAATACTTAAATAAAAATAAAAGTAACAATATTTTTCAGAATAATAAAAAAAATAAATTATATACATTTATATATTTGTTTATATTAAAATATTTTTTTCATAAACGTCAGCTTAAGAACTTAAATTCGTAAAGAAAAATATAAAAATAATAGAGCAAAAATAAAATATATTAACACTAGTAAATAGAATTTTACTTAATTTTTATCGGTGCTATTGTCTATGGAGCCAAAGATATAAATATTGATTTCTCATTATATTATTATAACTTGATTATTCTTTTATAATCGACGGTTTTTAATTTTGAAAAGCACTGAAGCTATAAAATATATACAAGAACTTTTATTATAATCAATTATTATTCCTTCCATATTTTGAAACAACTATAAAAAACAATTCATATGAATCAAAAAGATGTTCTAAAGGCAAAAATATCAGAATAAAAAAAATTATTTAAATTATTTTAATATAAATCATAATACTTAAATGTCATTAGAAAATATAGTATTGATTTTTTCATTTAATGAATACTTTAATATTTGAATTGCTTTGGAGTTGTATTGTTTAAATGGACATAAAATTTTCTCATTGTTCTTTATAAAAGTGACGTAGATTTCTATTAAAATTATTTATGAAACGATAAATTATTTATGAAGGCCAGGTTTTTATATAATACTATATAATTCAAATGGTTTTAATTAAATTTTTTACACTATATTATTGGTTTCATATTTTTTAATAAATAGAAATATTGAATTTAGAAACCTTAGATATTAAAAATTATCAAATTTTACATATTCAGTATACCTATGAATATTCTTTTGCCTTCTAAACAATGATTTCCGATTTTGGATGTCTGTACATATACTAGGACAATTGGATTCCATCTAATACAGCTAAAACCAGTCAATACACAGTTAAATCTGCATGCAGCTTAAATTTATTCAACGATCGTAACACTAGAAATTCGTTCCTATACTCACATGCCAATACGTATACGTGCAATCTAGGATATTGGTTTTTCTGGTTCGCTGACTCATAAAATAGATAGATTCGAACAAATCCCAGAACATTTTTTATACCATCTCCGCGGTGGTCACAAAGTTTGATCAGTATACACCTAAAGTTGAGAAGGAACAATAGCAAGAGAGAGAGAGAGAGAGAGAGAGAGAGAGAGAGACAGAGAAAACAGTATAAATTTTACATAATTCGTAAATAACGTCGAACAGTTGGTATATTGTCGTTGTAATCGTTTGCGATAAATATAAGTCTAATCATGCATATATATTATATGATCTATATTTTCTTTAAATATATATTTTTTAATATAATCAGTAATATTATTTAAAATATATATCATGTAAAGTAGGAATACGGAAGATTACAATTGTAGACAGAAAATTTTTAAACACTAAATAATATATTAAGATAAACATATAGTTTATATAGATATATATATATTAAATTTATATACAGAATATACATATATATTCACACTTTATAATCTATATGTTAACTCTCTATATATAAATTAATTGTCTATATAATGACATTTGTTAATATATATACAAAATCTAGTTTATAACTTGTATATTAGAACGAAAAACAATTTTCTACAATTATGATAAAGTTTCATTTTTATTAATTAATGACTCTTTTAACTAAATATTAAAAAATTAGGTCTAAAAATGTTTTATTAAGACTAAAATTGAGAGAATTATCTGATTTCGTAAATTCAAATTTCCAATATTAGTAAATGATACTTTTCCACGATATTTATAATCGTAAATATCTTATTTAATATGTTAGTTCTTTCAAACGTCATATAACTTTTAATATTTTTAAATTAAATGATGATAAAAATTATATATAAAATAAATGAAAATTGTAAACCACTAAAATTATAACTTAAAAATCTGATTATTAACAAATATTACTGTAAATTTTAATAAATAATTAATCTATAGAAAAACTGAATTTAATCAAATATTCTTTTTAGTTTTAAGCAATATTGAACTTGTAAATATAAAAAATTTTATGGAACATTTATAATATACATAGTAATATAAATTTATGATTCTTTTGTAATTTTATTCACGATAGAATTTATCTATAACTTCAATTAATAAATTCAATTATAGGATTGAAAAGAATATTTCGTTTTAAATATCTTAACATAGAAATTTTAATTAATACAACGGTAATTTAATCTATATTTATTAATCTACATAATTTAACTATATTTTTCAAAAATATAATCAAATGGCGATTTGACCAATAAAGACTAAATATGTTCTCATTTACATGTAAGAGATAAAATAAATATCGGTGTTTTTATGAATATGCTTACTACTGCAGTTTCCCATATGAACTTGCATGTTTTCATATATACGTTCATAATAATATATGTGTATACACGTGATACTTAAATGCTAAACTCTTCTATAAATTAAATACATAATATTAAGCTATTTATACAAAATCTGATTTATACAAAATCGTTTTTTTTATAACATCTTTGCAATATTTTATGCTTTTGCAGAAAATAAAATTCATTATTAATTTTATGCTGAACATATTTTCTCATATAAATTTTATTTTAGAGAATGGTATAATTCTATTACTGAGATAAAATAAAAAACTTATGTACAATAAAATTGAAGTATTGATTGTTATAACTGTAAAAAGTAACCTCCTAGTACCATGTATAATAGAATTTTCTTATTTTATTATGAGTTAAATACCTATTAAAATAGAATTTTATTGTTATAAAAGAAATTTCTGTTGAATGAAATCGGCACAATGAAACAAATAATAAAATAATAATTATAGCATACATAAAGATAATTATAGAGGAGTAAATATGCTTGAAAATGTATTTTTAAATTAAACTTTTTGTTTCCATTTTATAGTATATTTTCATTTTAATATTTCTCTATTATATCTAGTTTTTTATTATATCCATGAATAGTATTGAAAATTTTCTTACATATAGCGAATCTATAAATACAGATTTAATCTTGTAATCCTATTTAAAATTCCCCTTAACTGTATTTTTGTGAAATATCTGAATTAAGTCGGAAATTTTTAAAATATTATCGATTGACTAAACTCTCTAGTTAGTAATTAAAATGAAAAAATTATATATATTCCAACAAAAAAAAAGATTGAATAAGGATAACACAATACCTATTTTCAATTTAATAGTGACAATTAAAATAAAATAAAATCTCTATTAATTCTATTACTAATTTACATATCTTTATAATGAAAATTTCTATAAAACTATTTATAAATTCAAAATAAAAGATATACGAATAATCTCGTGACCTTTCTAAATGTAAATATTGAAATAATTTTATTTCCGCTAACACATGCTCAAACGAATGGAGTATAATGAAAGATCATCAGCGCACTTTGGCGCTTCTGCTTGGTCCCGATTACGCGTGCAATCATTCGAGATCGTTAATCGCTATACACGCGCGACTAATTTCAAACGCCACAGCCCAGTTCCTGTCGTTATCCCAGCTCACACCCTACCCTTCCTCAACCCCTACCGCCACCCCCATTCCGTCTCGCTCATACAATAGTAGTTTGTGCATTAGTCCGTCAGTGTGCCAGATCCCGAAATTACGTAGTAACGACGAGGTCAGCTGCATAAATACGGGTAGCGGTGTAAACGCTTCGCACGCTAATCAATCGGATCCACCCCGAATCACAGAGAATTTTCAATGGACGCATAAGGTAGCTTTCGCAATCGTCGATTAAATTAAAAATTGGTGCCACGCACATCGGCCTGCAGCCTAACCGATCGTAAAAGCATCGGAGAATTTGTAATGTACTATTCGATGTTTCTCGAAAGATAATCGAGCAGCTGATAGCAATTGTTCTTTCCCGTGTCCTGTTTCCTAATCTTCTTGTCGCTTTTTAAATCTATCCGATCCGCTTTTCTCATTAATGAACGTTTATGCACGCACAAGCAGGAATTTTTCGCACGCACATAAAGGGTTACACACGGGTGGAATGGCAGGCGCGCAATTTTCATCGGCAAATTGGCGCGTTTGTCGTGCGTGCGAATGCGCTGATTGTACCCACAGAATGCTGAGTAGGCTGACGCAAGTGAATAATTTTTTTTTATCTCCATTGCCCTATACCTCAACTTGTTCATGTGCTCGAGCGTTCGCGGATTGAATAGTGAATGAGCCGCGGGATGCGCACACTGGAAAATTTATGAGATACTAAACTGGAGAAGATATATCTGGAATTTAGAGTTGTCATTCTGGTACAACCGTGAATGTAGCTCGAGTAAACTTTTTTAAATTGACTAAGACATAACTGGAAATAATGGACATTTTGCAATAACACATAAAGGAAACTTTCTATTATTTACTAAAACTTCTGCGCAATATCTCCTTTGCAACTATCCAACGTGTTATGCTTTATGAAATAAGTAAAGTACAAAATACTTTATTTGATAGCATTAGCAATGAAAAATAATTATAAAAACATTAATAGGGTCCTTCCTTGTACTTCTAATTTTGTTTCTAATTGAATTTTCACTTATAAATATAACAATTTATACATAAAGAATGTAATTAACATATATTAAGAAATAATTTAAAAATATTAGTTGAATAATCTACTTAAATTTGTTATATATAAATTATTGGAATAGTCAATGAACTATATTATTAAATATTTAATAATAATTTTTTCCTTTAATTTAATTTCTTAAAGTTTCCATTATTCTATCTATTATGATTTCATATTCCAAATAAAAAACTAGTAATTTTCCATCCTTAAATACAAAATTTAGTCCAATAACATTACAAAATATGATTTATGAATATCACCTAACATTTGTTTAAATATTCTGTATGATTCGTTTAATAAAAAGTAAGTATCTACATATAAAAGAATTTTTTTTATTTATAATCTAAAATATGAATTTCTGTATCATTCAAATAGACATATTATTGAGCCTTTAATATCACGAATAACATATGCATATCCAATGAGCAGTACAAATAATTACATACAATCAATTTCATATAACTTTGTACATTGGTATTATCAGAAAAACTTTGTATGATATATTATTAGAGAAACTAGTGTTTAAAAAAAAATTTACGGCAGAATGTACATTAAACTTAAAAATCAATATATCTATACGCAAGTTCTATAATAATATTATTTATAATAATATTATTTATAATATTATTATCCAATTTTTAAAGAATTTTTCTTCCGGTTTTATCTAAAACAACGAAAATAGTCAATTACTAAAAATTTTTAACATTATTATGCATTTGTTTAACATAGGAAATTATGTTAACATAGATTTATTGAGTTTATAAAAAATTTAACCAAAAATTAAACTCAGAATGAATATGAAATTATTACATATATAAATACTTAGTTAAAAAAATATATACAGTAAGAAATATAAAAAGATGTATATATCAAAAAATATTAAAATGAAAGATAAATTCATTTGCAGCATTTAACTAAGCAAATTTTGTTATTACTTCTATCAATAATAGTTTAATAAATAAATTTTTATTTTATATAAATATAAACAAGTTTTTTATACATTAATTATTTTATTTCAAATATCATATATATATATATATATATTTGAAATACACAATATTTGAGATAGTTTTATATAAAACAGCATAGAATTTATTATAAACGTAATAAATACTATTTTAAATAAAACATTATTGTAAATGAAATTTGGTTTGTAATAAAATCATTTAATTAATATTAAATTTTAGTTTTCTGCTAGTGTGGGATGTAATTTCTTCTTTCTTTTAAAATAAGTTAAATATAACTGACGTAATTTAGGTAACCTTGAACTAAAACAGTAGGAAAAATTATTGTTACATTTGACTTTTAATTCATATCGTACTTTCACTTTAAAATATGTACAAATTTCAAATTTTCTTAAGATATAGATCTGCTACTATCGCCAAATAAATCACTTATGTTTATTTAAATGAGGATATAAAAGCGGTTGATATTTAGATACATAATTTAAAATGATGCAAACTTTTATTGCTATTATATTTCCTTCACCTAAAAACAGCAAATTTTGCTTTTAAATTTTAAGTTTATTTGTGCTCTAAATTATGACATATGATTTGTAGAATTTCCCTAAGGCATGAAATACTATTAAATTTTCTATGAATTTCGTATAAAACGAGATTTATGATATATTACATTTTATTTTAAAAATTATTGTAAATAGATTTTTTTAGTATTATAGTTAATTTAAACAATATATTCCAAATTTTAAATGTCAAATGTCAATTGAACTACGAATACTGGATAACTTACTTATTTATTTAATATATTTTATACAAATATAATTCCAAGTTTTAATTCTGAATAAAAATTAATTTCATGAATTAAGAAATAAAAATATAATTAAATGTTTTAACTATACTTCATGGATTGGTATCATTTAATTTAGAAAATACAATCTTCAACAGAATTTTTGTGAAAAATTATGTAAATATTTCTTATTATATGTAATATTTCTTACTATTATAATTATGAAATTCTTTATGTAAAATTTATTTTAGAAATCTCAATTGCTAATCTCAATATAAATCGAAATTAAATTAACAAATTACAATATACAATGTAAAATTCTACAATTATTCATTTCTAACACAATCTTATACTGATATTGATTTTTCATAAAAGATTTGAGTTGTTTAAGCTATATATCCAAAAAATTTGTAATTAAAATTTAAAATGTTGAAGTAAAAAGTTTGTAAATTAAAATTTTCTACGTAAATTGTTTTAGTTTAGGTTATTGCTTTTTTTTTATTCTTTTATATTTATATAATTATACTACTGTTTTAGTAAATATTATTTATGATATCAATAATTTTTTATACAATAATATCTTAATATATACAATAATATCATTTTTCATGATTTCTCCTCAACTTTATGTAAATAATTTTGCAGTGCCTCAAATCAGAATAACTAAGGAATTAAAGTAATCTACAAAAAACATAATTCTTTAAATATAACCTTTATAATTTATCTTACAAAGTTTGTTTTCATTTAAAAAAGAATTTTTTAATAATAATGTAGTAACAGCTTTTATTTAAAATTACGATAAATTAACATAATTTTATTTAATATACAAACTTATTATTTTATCTCTATTTGAAAATAAAACTTTATCCATAAAAGAATATATATATATATATATATATATATATATATATATATGTATGTATATATATTTCATAGAATAATATCTCATAATACTCATAATTCCATGAGAATTTTAAATGATTTAAAATACATAGAAAAGTTTTCTTTAATTCAAACAATATGTTTCGTCTATTAATTAATTTAGTGCTATTAATTATCATTGCAAAAGAATAAATTATAAAATATCCTATGTCAATAGACGTTGACTAAAATTTCTTAAAAAACTTGAAATCAAAAATAAATTATGTTTTCATGTATATTTATAATTATTAAATAACTTCATTAATACAAAAATCTCTTCTTAATTAATTTTTTTTTAAAACTTACTATTATCTTAAGTAGAAATAACATTATCGAATATTTCAAGCAATGCGATCAAATCAAATTATACATAAATTTATTGCTAATTATATCAAATTTAAAAGATTTTTTAATTAAATATTTCATCATATATATATATATATATATATATATATATATATATTTAATTTATTTTTGTCTAAACACTAAAATAAATGATTTTTCTTTATAACAACGTACTTATCAGTAGTACTTGTAACAATGCCGGCTTAAAGAATGTATGAACAAACATTTAATTGTCCTGACAGTATACTACCCTTACTTTTACGTTTCCTAAAGTGAATATTAATACTAGAAAATACTGAACACAATTAATGGAAATTATAAGAATATTATTTTAGTATAATGTTTCATATAACAAATCCATTTAATACACTAAATTTTGTAAAACTTACAATATTCTCAGTAAATATGAGAACATCCGTTAAATAAATAGAATAGTGCGTTGCTTTGTTATTTTAAAAATTATACTTTTAGATAATGAAACTGTATGATTTATTTTTCTCGGGCAGATAGAACCGTCTATTCCAGGCAGAGAAGACTATAGCCCGTATACTGTCAGCTTAGTCGTCAGTAGTGAGAAAGCACTTCGAAAGCCAATATCCCGAATCTCACGATGATGCAACAATGGATATTCATCAACGAAAGGGAGTAACGGAGTATGAAAAGTGAATCGCTGGTACATATGAATTTCGCACCTAAATGTTTGATTCCGTAACGCTGAATTAGCGTTATGACATATTGTGTGCAACCATCCGATTACCCAGTTATGATATTAATAATTACAGTATGTGCATATATATACTCACACTCATATTTAGTCAAAGCCTAATTACGATTCAACGTCAATGTAAATTCGTGTTAAATTTTGTACGCGAACAAGAGGAAGAAAGACTGGGAGAGTTGATATCTATTAGATTATAGATAAACTAATGGTATATAATTACTCTAGTACATTGTATTATTATTCCGACTACTACTAACAAATATGCATTATCGTAACTTATAATCAGGCAAAAATTACATAGATCTATAAATTATTCTATGATCTTTCTGACACTAATATTCGAACTATTATACAAACTGCAATACATTACTATATCTAATTAATAGATATCTGAATATATTCATATATATGTATTTATATGGCTTTTGTATAGATATTTATTTGAATATGCTTTTATACATACGTATTAATATACAAATTATGATTAATAGAAGTATAATATTTTAATTTTATTAATTTTTTTAATTTTAGTAATTAATTTTATTCAGTAAATATTATACATAAAAATAAAGATACATATCTTTTATAGAATCTTAAGGTTTACATAATGATATAAGCATATTTGGAAAATGATATAAAAATATATTGATATAAGAAAGGTTTAATTACAAGTAGGATATTTAAATTTGAATTATAAATACTAACGATTATAAGCATTTGCTTATGCTACTAATTTGTTTCGTAAATATTCCTCCAAATAAATTTTATTTATTACAATAATTTAAATGATTATATCTACATTAAGACAGCTCAATAAGTTTAAATGTTGTTGAATTCTAAAAAGGATTTAATTAAATTCATGGCGGTAAATGATTAAGAAACTAAATTGTAAATAAACCATTACACGATACTTTAAAACTAAACGCGCACAAAATATACGTACATGAACTTAAATACATAAATATATAATTATAAAGAGATGCTCAAGGACAACAATTCTATAATTATATAATATAAACGAACGAATTACCAAGAACAATTGGATTTCATCTGTACGAATTTATTACTAATCTGAAAAACGATTCATCCTTAACAATCAAGCATTTCAATATAATTAATATACAGTTAATCTTACAATACTGCCAATATTATTATTTAGAAAATTTATTTTTAATAACAAACGCTCGATTATAATAAATTATTTTTATTTGTGTATTCAATTCTAAATATAATGATATTCATATTAAATGTTGAAAGTGCCGGTATCTAAGCTTACACTAGCAATTTCATTGACAGACTCCAAGTAAGAAAGATAAATTAAGCGAGCGCGAGGGTGTGGGAGCGGGAGAAGAAGGAGAAACATTACGTGCCAAGCGTGAAATTATGCTCGGTAGGGCAGGAGCCCGTGACGAGCGGCGACGCATAATCGAACCGAATGAACAAGGAAAGGTCGACTCTCCGCGCGTGCACGCATTCTGCCTGCCACGTCGACGGATATACGAACGGACGAGTCGATGTAATACGAGCCCGTGTAATTCGGATGCAAATCTTGCAGACTGGGGAGCATTTTGCAGTTTGTTGTCCATTTGTGTGCGTGGTGGTACGCAAGAGTGGGGGAAGGACACGGTAAGATGTACAATGGGAGCGAGCCAGGAAAAGTAAGAGATAATGACATTAGAAAAGTACGGAGACAGGCTCGCAAGCCTACGATTGGATTAATTCATATGAGATATGATGGAAATGGATGTGAGATGAGAGATGATGTGAGCACTGTAAAATGACGAGTTTATACATATTAATCAAAATTTACCACTATTCCAGCGAAATAGTTAATTAAACCCATCTGTCCAGTATTGTTTTTTCCTGTTTTCCATGAATTCTGCTGGTACTGTTACGTGAACATTTTAATTCCTCTTTAAATCTACTTTCGTGTGCATAAGTTTGTTTTATTTTTCATAGTTTTGAATTTATCAACTGTTACGGTAATATACTTTTATTAACTTTGTACATTTTTTAAACAAGTGTCCATATTTTTAATTTGTTATCCCATGACTTCTTTCAAATAACAAATAGATAAATAGTTTTTAACGTGAAATTTAATTTTATGATATCCACTCCTACATATAACAATACTATCTGTTGATTTACAAACGTAAGGTAAAATTACATATGTAACTCTTTGTCATGGAATAATATTTCTCAAATGAGTATTGTAATAAAATTTAGCATTTAATCTAATATTATCATAATTTTACCATCGAATATTCCACTATACTCCAAATAATTATATTATGTAAGAAAAGTTTATTCTTTAATATTTTTATTACAAATTGTTCAATTGAAATTTAATATTTACAGTAAGTTTTAATGTCATTTTTCGAAACACCTTCTCTTTAAGCAGATATTTCATTAAATTATCTATTAACTGCGTATTTAAATTTTATAATCTAATGCTATGTTACAAAAAAGATAATGTGTATATATTCATTATTATCATGAATTTAATTTTCTTTTCATGTATTTTTAATCACTTAACATATCAGAGAAATCATTTAGACAAACAGAAAAAACTGTTTCTAACAATTACTCTTAGGATAGATCTTTCCTGAAAACTGCTTGTGACTGGATAATAACTATGAGAGCATCGGTAGTTGGGTAGCAGTACGATTATGCATCAATGATGGTTCAAGCGTTGCTTTTACTGCCACTGTACGCTTCCTTCATGAATACCATCGAGTTCGGCACACCGAAAATCTTGTCAGAAATTTCGTTCAGAATGATGATTCGTGCGCGCGCGGGCATATGTATATAGTAACGCAATTTCAATATACACAGGCACACATACATACATACACACACACACACACACACACACAGAGAGAAATATATATATATATATATATATATATATATATATATAACTATAATAAACCGTGTATAATAGAGGCTCATTATACGAAAAAGAAGTTCAGCATGCTGTTTAATTTTTGCATTATACAAATTGAAACTGTAATTTATAGTTTTACAATGATTCTTTGACTACAGGTTTAAGTTTCAAAAACTGGCTTCTACGATGGTCAATTTTATATTACACTAATATTGATCTGTAAAAATAATTAATCAATAACTAATAAGTTAATTTTTATGTTCAATAATAAAGTCATAATAAACAGTATCGTCAATTTATATCTATAACCATATCTAACTGTTAACTGTTAAACGTTGAAGAATAAAACTGTCTAATTCGAGGTTACCACCCAGAATTGTTTGTCAGCTTCAAAATTTTATGAACCACGATGAATCAGTGAAACTTCTTTTCATATGAAAACAGAGATGGAAAGAAACACCATCGGTAAAGGCTAGCAATGAAGTTTAGCTGTAATTTGGGATTGACGTGTAATATGAAGTTTGCAGATACTTCGTTAGTGTCAGTTTTAGAAACATTGATTATCTCTCAAATTTTCTAACCATGGACCTACTGTATAGAAAGTTCGAAAGTAATAATATTCATCGTTATCTTCTGCTAATGATAGAGTTTCAAGATATTCAAATTCCTCATGTTCTGTCTAGAAGATAAAATATTTAATCAAGAAAATAAGGCTTCAAAAAAGCTGGAATAAATTATTCGCAATTTTAGTCTGTTTAGCCGTTTCAAATAACATCAAGATTATTACTTTTATTATTATAATAATTGTTCAGAAATAAAACTAGATTACTTTAAATCCCAATTTTTAAAACGTAGAGGAAATTATAGCTTAAATTTTTGACACTGAATTTTTTTTCACAACATAATATATATGGTTCTAAATTTATTTCCGAATGTTACTAAGTGTATGAAAAGTAATGACGTTATGCGTTGTTTAAATAAAACATAATACATTTACTATGTTCAACCTTACAAACAATAAATAGTGATGATAATAGTGTTAGAATTATATAAAAATACAAAATATTATATCAATAGATATTAATGAATTACAAGAGTATAATACAATTACATCATTCAGAAATGTATATCGTGATATTAACTATGCAAGAGATGTTTTTTTATTTAATTAGATTTAATCTCATGACATATATACAAAAATAACTGAAACCATAAAAAAACCATAAATACAAAAAATCTATGAAGATATTTAAATTATATATTAAGTACTTGATTAAATCTCTTTTTTAAATCATAATTAAGATATGTAAAAAAATAATAAATATTATCAATGTAGGATATCAATCCCTTAGAAAATCTTTTCGACTTAAATTAGATCAAAGAATACAGGCACCACTGACTTTAAACCCAAAACATATTCGTTGACAATCGTCTCGTCGTGTTTTGGGGTACAGTTGTCGAGTACCATGACCATTATAGAAGAACAGCTGTACATTACCACATTCACGCTCTTAAGCACTATAATTGGACCACAGTTATCTGTGTTATAGTTGTCACAGTTATAGTTAATAATATGGCTTTATTATTTATGATCTATTATTAAATTTAAATTCTTAACGTATATTATTTATAATATACTAAAATATATAGTATTAATTATTTTTAATAATAATAAATTATGTTATATACATTAGATACATAAAATTTTAAATATTTCACATTCTTTTACAAATGAAAAGTATATTTGATATGTAAACAAATATAAATTTTCTGATTTCATTATACAATTTTTCAAAACAAATGAAGATATATATCTAAAAATTATCTCCATAAATGAAGAATAGTTAAATTTATTTATACAAATTTATTCAAATAAATTTACAACTCCAATAAATAACGTATAATCCTGAAAATATTAAATGAAATGAACTAAGTATACGCCCACACAATAGACATCGGGCAGGATTTGGAGGGATAAAGTTAACTTTTCGGCTTTCGCTATAATATAAAAGTCATTTATATTTGCACATGCATGCACATGCATACATGATCGTGCGTATATGTAGCTATGTATATGTATGATTCATATAAGATTGACAAACTAGGATCCCTCGCTAACACTTTATGGCTTTCATTAAACCTGGCCGTGTTGGCGAGACTTTTTGAGGGTCAGCACAGACCTAACTAAGATGTAAAGCCAAGAGGGAATCAACAAGAAAACGAGATAAAGATGGAAATACTGAAAGTACTGAACTAAATCGTCATACATATATAAGAAGTCTTAAAGAAATTATATTGGTACACTAAAAATTGATAAACTATGATCGCATCAAAAAATAATAACCAATCTTTTCATTATTAGATTCAAAATAAATTTTGAATGAAAATGATTACACATGAACTATTGCATAAAAATTTATCCCTTTACTTTCAATTAAATTTTTAACTAGTAAATTTGTAGATATTGATTTTTGGCCAACTGTATTTAATATTATTATAAGCAAAATTAATAGTTACTAATAATTCCTTTAAAAATTTTGTTCATAAATATTTAATAATTCTACTCATTATATATTTTGTTTATTTTTATATGAAAACATATTTTATTAAATTTTATTTAATATATATTTAATATATAGAATTTATAAATTTTATTAAAATTCTATTTTATAAATAATTTATTGTATATAATCAAAATATATTCAACAATTGTTAAACTTAAATGATTTTTATAACAATTGTTAAAATTAAATTAATAAATAATATTTAATTATTATATAAAATAGTTATATGGTACAGATTACTTAAATGTATACATACTAGATAATTGTATTTGGTCCATGAAAAACTAATATAACAGAGTCTCAAAACGCGTTTAATTTTTAAAGATTAAAGACGATACATGTATAGCGTTACATAATATGCTTGAATATCTACTACAAATTCCTTCTGCATCATAACTAAATATTGCCTTCATTGTTTATTGAATTTACAATGTACTTTAAGAAGGTCAGTATCTATTTTGTTGATATAAATTTATTGAGTTTTTTTTAAGATATATGAAACTGACAAATATAGTGATACTATATTGTTATTCAGTTTTAAACAAAACAAAATATTTTATTTCCTAAAATATTAACATTAATATAATACTAAAAATATGATTTGCACTTTTTTCTTAATTTTTTATATTAAAAATGAAAAATTTATTAAAAAAAATAATGCAAATCATTAATTGAATTTCCGATTCTTATTACTTTCAAATATTATATTGTGATAAAAAAAAATTAAGAATTATTTAATCCATAATACGAGTTTAAGTTAGCGATTAGAAATTTAGATGAATCAAATAATTTCAATACTCATATTTATTTTCGAGAAAAACTTAATATCTCTCTTTCGTAGATTTTTTAGTTGTTTGTCTAAACCTCGATTTTCTCTTTCCATTTTAAGACTAAACCTCATTCACATCGACTTTTTTCGTGAATTGTAAGTTTATAAAGAAAAGCGATTAAGTACTTAGTACGAAAAGATTTCTGTTAATCATAAACGCTTCGTATAATCTTCTTATCGCCAATTTGAAAAAAGTCATATTTTTCAGCACTACTAATAAGAAAAACATACAAGTTTTTATTCTTAGGCTCGTATTAGGAAACATTTTTTATTTAAAAAATTTTTTAATGTATACTACTAGTTATCATTAAATGTAAAATATTATTAATAAACTATGTTTATAATAATCTAGAATTAATAAAATGGAACAGGTAAAAACTACTGTATTGACTGTAGTATATATTAATCAATGCAAAAATTACTTGATCATAATAATTATAAAAATTTAAGAAAAATTTTATTACTTTATTATATTAACAATGTTTGAAATGACAAATTAAAATAGAATAAATAATCTGATAAGCTTATACCTCTGTAATTTTTGATTCTAAAAAATATTGATTTTGAATAAATTAAAATTTAAGTGTTATATTTTCTAAATTATTTTAGTATGTAATAAAATTCTTATGTTTATTAGCTGATCAGCCATATAAAAATATAAAATCTATTTCTTTTTGTTGTTGTTGTTGTTGATGTTCTTCTTCTTCTTCTTATTATTATTATTGTTATTGTTGTTGTTGTTGTACGTAAATAGTACTAATTTATGAGATTATGGAGCATAAAATAAATATATCTGCAATAATATTTTATGCAAAATAAAATCTGTAAATATACATGAAAAGCGCGTATTATCTGAAATTTAATAAAAGAATGAATCATTGCATTTTTGTAAATCGCTTCAAAAAATCAGAGTTTCGCCTTCAAAGTTTGTAAAAAGATACTACAGATCCTTAGCACAGACACGAGCGAATAAAAGAATAATAAACTTCCAGTCGGTTAATGAATCTCTACATTTGCATAACTACCGTGAGGTCCTTTATCATTCTGCTCTCTTTATACCGGCTCTCGTTGTGTCTGCTTTCCCTATACTTGCACACTTCATGGAATGACGAAAAAGCCTCTCGGAAAGATTATTACTGACGTGCCTAGAATTTTGTAAATTGATAAAATGAGAAAAGTCGTGGATCGATTCGAACCAACGACTTCGAATTTCAACGTGAGACAGTAGCTAAGAAATGAGCAAAAAATCAAAGAAAGCACTACAAAAGAAAGAAGAAGAATATGGCGCGTAGCAATAGAATCACTTGAACAAGGGAGAAGAATCGGCGCATTGAAGTGAAATGGCACATAGAGCCAAGAACGTGCCGAGCAGTCCAATTTTTAAATCACACTTGGCTTTTTTAACTTACACCTAGACTATGTATGTACACAGAAAAATCCATGTTGATTCGACCGGCCAAACATTTCACATCGTTAAAACTTTAAAAACTATAGTATTTCAAAAGTGAAGGACAACACCGAATTTTTAAACATAGCATACTTAAAACTTTAAAATTGTTTTAATGATAAAAATTATTCAAAGAATACTTATTATTATGCTATTCTTATTAATATTATAAATTAAGTACGTAAAATATCATACTGAAATGTTATTTGTAAAAATTTGAAAAAATTTTAATGAAAACAACCTTTTGGATTCTTTATTTAATTCTTTTAAATAATAATCGTTTATTATTTTAATCTAGCACCCATTATAATATAACTGATTAATAATATAAAAAATTACATATTCTTTAATTCTTATATATAATATTCTAATGAATAACTATTTTATATATAATACCGAGAATATTTAAAATTCCTATCATAATATTTTTAAACTAAAAGAAATATGAGGAAAAATTTTATAAAAAAGACTTTACAAAGAAAACACAACTGCTCCCCTGAATAATTAACAAAGTGGGAAAATAATATTTACGTGTTTGTATGATATATAGATTTTCAGATGAAAAATAAATAAATCAATGAATGATCTATAAAATATTTATGGCGCGAGCCATAGAAGTTTCATTGGTATTAGCAACCAAACGATCGTCAATTTTTTGCATGCATCTATGTGCATCCATTATGACCTTTTCAATTAGCCAGACCGAAGAAAGCGATAAAATATGAAATTAAATTGGGGAACAAGAGAATCGCTACAACGAATAATAAGGTGGACAAAGTCATGGTGCGCAACAGCAGCAAGCTGAGACAGTCGATGGCAACTTGCAAAGCTAGTGACGTGCAACCAGGTACATGGTTGGAAACTTCTATATAGAGCTGGAGACGCTTGTACATGTATATTGATAAGTGTACGGCAAACTGACCGGGTATGCAGGTATGGAAGCCTTGGGTAGCCCATTATATTGAGCTGAAAGCCTTTGGGAAATTATCTATGGGCGGTTCTGAGCCTCGATCGACCATGAAATGTAGTCTAATACGTATTACGAGATTCGAGTTTGTATCCGCATATATACGAGAAAGATCGTGAGAAAGAGAGAGAGAGAGAGAGAGAGAGAGAGAGAGAGAGAGAGAGAGATAAAGTCACTTTAACAACTATATGTCTAGAACATTGATGCGTACTCTTACAAAAACACAAAATCGTTCATTTATTGTTAGTATTTTTGTTCGTTCTCTTTTTCGTTAACTAACTGTCTGGGCTTTTCCTTCCCCTTTTTAGAGACTTTCTCTCATAAGGCAGTCGCATACACTTGTAAAGTTGCGAGAAGAGGATTGAATTGAAGTTTTGTATATTCACATTTATACGAATGCATGTAAGTATGTGCTTTTTCTCTCTCAAATGCAAGCACACTCGAATACTACATTTCTTTGTACCCAAGTTTAAAAGTAGTAAGCCTTTAATTTGCCGGTAATCCTTAGAATCTACGTTTTAGTTTGATGCAGCTAATTGAAATTCCTTTAATTAGATAAATACCAAGAACTTAAGAAATTGTTTTCGGGCTGTTTAAAATCACTCTTTAATTTAAAAGTTCCATTTTGTCAAATATATACACGCATATGTTTTAAGCGTTCCTTTACTTGAAAATAAATGTCAAATGAAAACTTTTGAAATTAAACTATATTTATACTAAATACACAAAATTTTCGATTGATAAAAAAATTATTATCGAGTAATAAACTTAAAAAATTAACTCATAAACTTTATATATTGCTACTATATTGCTAAGGCATATTAAAATATAATTTTAATATTACCAGTAGAAACAAATTATTTTAAAAATGAAAAATATAACCTCAAATATTTATTCATGTATTCGAATACTATGAAATATTTTTTACTTCATATAAAACTATATAATTCTGTATCTATATATATATACTGTATAATCCCGTCAAATTCTACAATAACTAAATGATAGTCATACTTGATGATATTCCTTAAAAAACAATATACTGGAAAGCAATGGATACTTAATAAATGATTGAAATTAAATTATTTTTATTAACGCAAATAAAAGTTAAATATGAAATTAAATTCTTTTAAATTTTTCATTATTTATTAACAAATTTGTAATAAAGCATGAAAATAATCACAGAAGGTACTCATTTTCAATAAAATCGAATTTAAAAAAATATAATATACTCTAAAATAATAGTTTTTTACAATTTCGATGAACTTACTACAAAATATGTTTTTCAATAATAGATTTTTATAAAATTACACTATTTACTATCATTAAAAAGTCATGAAATGAAAATTGTATATTTCATATAAATCTTTCCAAGTGGTGATGTAAATAATTAATCTTATTATTATAACAATACATTTTATATTTTTTTTAACATTCAATTAAATCTTAATTATTGATTGACTATTCGTTAATACTTTTAATATAAAGTAATAATTTTGGAAAACTAATTTGATATTAATTCTGCTATTTTATTAATTATAAAACGAGCGTCAAATAGAAAATATGAAAATATGAATATAATTAACAATTTTACATAAGTTACATATTAAAGATTTAAATTTACATTCATTTAAAAACTAAATATTTTATAAACAATTAGAAATTTTTTATCTAAATGCTTATTATCGTATATAAAATAGTTATGTATATAATTATGATAAAATAAAGTTTAGTATTATAATGCATAAATAAAAAATGAAATTTAGAATTATTAAATAAAATATAAAATATTTCAATGTAATAAATTTTGAATAATTTTCAATTAAATTTACTCCTTATTCAATCAAGCTTTTAATATAATTTTATAAAATCGATGGTTTTTCTATCTATAGTTATTCTATGTATATGTATTGATCTATATATAGCATACAAGAAATTTTATTTTTTATCAATTTCAAGTCCTTTTTTATATGAAAAAAAGTATGTCATTTAAAAATTTTTTGTTAAAATATATTTGTATTATAATGATGATTCAATCAAATTTACATTCTCCATTAATTTAATAAATAGACTGCAAAAATTATAGACATAAATTATTAAATTAATTCTTAAAATAATTCTCTAATTAATAAATCATATATTAAATATTGGCAAAAATATACGGAATCCATTAAAATATTTAACAATTGAAACTAATTTAGATATTACGATATTTTTCAATTTTAATGGATTAAAAGTATAGGCTTAATTTTGTTCTTCTTCTTTCTGGCATTTAAACGAGTCATTATCGAGGCGTTCCGCTCTCAAATAGTCGCAAACAGTCAGACAAGCCTATATTGCGCTCAGGCGTGCGACTTGGCGACGCACCAGAAACAACTTTCGCTACTTACTTCGGAATACCGGTCCCGGGCACGAAAACAAGCGAGGAATAACGAGCGTAAACTGAGATTAAGAGCGTCTCTGATTCTCCTTAAAAATAATAATATAACACTTTCCTTGGTGGATCTAAAGGACGTAGAGGGAGTAACAAGAATGGAACACGCGAATCGTTTACATACATTTTGATTTGAGTTAAAGAAACTGATAAAGATCTATCTGAATATGTAATAATATTAAATAATATTAATTGTGTAATAATATTAGAGTTAAATTGAGGAAAGCTATTAACATATTTATGATAAAGTTATAAGGTTGATAAGACTAGAGGGGATTCTCTAAAACAAGTAATAACAAATATTATATTAAAAAAAACAGAAAAGCAATATATTAAATTAAAAATGATTATATTCAGAATAGAAAATAAATATATTCAATAAAAAAATAAAAATTAAACACTATATTATTATTTATTACACTAGACTTAAAAATTTCATTCCCAAAAATATTTATTATATAATCGCAAATATATTTCACATATAATAATAAAAAATCTTGATAAATCATCTTTTTATTCTCCATCATACTTTAACGCAAAATATGTAAAAAGTTTGTCAATAACAATTATATTCTTGTGTAACATAATTAATATTAACGAATAAACATTAAATGAATAATAAACACGCATTATTAATACTTTCCAGTGTAAAGTAAAAATTAGCTTATTAAAATACAAATACTATCAATAAAATAATATATTTAAATTCACAATAAAAATAAAGTATTTTATAATACGAGAATTAGTAGGAAAGTAATGAACGTGTTTTTTGCTGAGATAAAATAAATGTTAAGCCCGATGGAAATACTACTTTTCATATTTTCAACATGAAATCTCACCATCTCTCATTTTTAATTGAAAAGGAGTGAGAGCAGTTTGCCTCAGATAATAAAATTTCCCATATCATCTTGAATATTATACATGCTAATACGAAAATAATTATCTGGACTATAAATATGAATGTGATTCCACCACAATGAGCAGAGTAAAACTCAGTGTTGCTCAGTTTCCCTTGCTCAGCCTCTCTAACGGATCATCATTAAAAATGTATTCAACTTAAGCATTAACAAAAATTTACATAAGTTGTCTTTATTAATCAACCTAATGCTGAATATTCATTATGTTTATATCAAATTTGTGAACAACGATATAGAAGACGGCCTCGGTATGTTGTGCTTAGCAGCACCTAGGCCAGAACGAGCAGAGGATGATTCACGAATGACAGAAATAGAAGGGATATATTTCTCTCTCTCTCTCTCTCTCTCTCTCTCTCTCTCTCTCTCTCTCTCTATTTCGCTATCTTCTCTCATCATTTCTCTTTCTCTATCACTTTATCTCTTACTCCATCCATTTATCTATCTATATATATTTATCTATTTCTCTCTACGTCCTTCCGCCTTATATAATTCTCTTTCTCTTTTTCTCTATATTTTGATTTATTTATCTCTTTCGCTCTCCCTCCCTCCCCCCTCTCCCCTCTCACGCTTTCTCTCTCTCTCTCTCTCTCTCTCTCTCTCTCTCTCTCCTTGTCTGCTTCCATCTCTGTTTATGTCTATTTACCTTTCTATCCATCTGATTCCCTATTTTCTGTATTTTTTCGTGCTAGGGAAACTTAAATTCGCGCTAATCTTGTAGTAAGAGCAACTTAAAACCACGACTGTAATACAAAGATGAGAAATTTAAGCTTGTTTGATATAGAGTTGAATACTGAAATAAAGAAAAAGAAAAGAATAAAGATGTAGAATTGGGAAGAAAGAGGCAAAAAACTTTTCTTGGTTTCAAGATTGAGGAATATTGGCCATCATTAAACTGTTGATTCCTGAGTTGTTCACTCACTGTGACTAGACACTAATGAGAAAGTTCAAACTATATGTCTCTTTCTCCGACATTTATCTTACTTTGTTATCTTCATTTATCTATCTCGCCTTTATTCATTACTTTTTTTCACTTGCACTATTTTTATAAAACTGCTGATTTTATGTAATAATGAGAAGAAATATCAAAGACAATGGACTAAAGAAAGAAACAGAACCAAAAAGAAAGAAATCAAATGCGAGAAGTACTAAAGGCTTATAATAGCAGACTGATAATGGAATTGAACGATATTGTGAACAATATTTACTTATGAATGCTGCGCTCGGAAAGAAAAATGAATAAATGCAAGTTTTTGTATGATTTATAATTGTACATCATGAATTATTTGATGCCCATTGTCGCATAGAACAAGATTTACAGCATTGTTTGAAAGCTTTTTCTATATAATGCAATAACTGCTTTTACAGTTGATAAATTATTGGTAATTTTCGTTCATTTGCAATGGTACTTGTAAATTAATAAACACACATATACTCAAAAATACCTTCATTTAATTATAAGAAGAACAATTTACATCAAATATATTGATCTATGCTTACTAAAACGACTCTCAAAACAGCTTATCCTGAGACATATACTTCGATTTAGTCTTTTGCAAGCTGATATATATATATATATATATATATATATATATATGCATCTAAATATATAATTATTATAAAAAATTTTTTTATGAACAATATATATCTTTATATCCGGCTACAGACTATTTACTACATAAAATTTCCCTAAGTATACACGCTTCTACATAAGAGCATCTGCATGTAGGTATTATATTTCACTTTTCATTATACAAACACTTAATTTATATTATGGTAAAGTTTTAACGTAATAAAATATTCTTATTTTCATATATTTTCAAAAACCTTTTTGAAATTTTCTTCCAATTTTACGTATTTCAGAAGCATTTATTCTTTGTAAAATATTTAACTATATATATTTAAATCATAAAATATTTAAAACATAAAATATTTAAAATATAATAACATTAAAGTGATAATAATAAAATGATTTAAATTCCCACCAAATATTTGTAAATAAAAAAACTAAATTTGTGTTTTATTAATATTTTTATTCAGTATTAAAAATATATATAATCTATTAAAATGTATGTTAATAACTAATAAAAATGATATTAAAGTTGATACTATATTTCAATAAATTTTAATTGTATTACCACAAAAAAACAAGATATTTTTATTAAACCTTGAAATAAGTATAAAATTATTTATTATTAACAATAACAACAATTTAGACAAAGTTGCAAATATATAATATAAAATTCTACAAAAAACATTACTAATTATATCAAATAAAATACATGAAAATATTGAATGTACAGAGAAATATATATTAAAATTAATTTTAATTCAAAGAGATGTGGCTTGGCATTGATAATGTACTTATGCATTCAAGATGTTTAATTCAACGATTTAATGTAATACTTTAACTGAGCAATTTCTTAAATATTTATTAATTCATTTAGTTCTCACTTATTCGTTAAAAAAAAATATAATTGTTTTATTTATATATATTTTATTCTATGTTTTTCCATTTAATAAAGAAAAATTTAATCTTCTGATATATAGTTTTATTCATTAAATGAAGAAAATATATAAGACCATGTAAAACAGAATTTTAAATTTAAATTATTCAATGCTTCTTAAATCAAAGCTGACATTTAATTTACATATTTAATTAAACGTGAATATACGTTACGTGGTAATTATGTATTATCGTTCAAAAAGTATATAGAATTTAACAAATGTTCAAAATCTAATATATTCAACATAATAATAAAAATTAAATAGAAATAATAAACTAATGTGATGCTTGTTGCTTGTTTACGTGTGTGAATTTCTAGTCTTGGATATAGGGGAAGTGTTATATTCCATTAAGACGAACCTATTTCTCAAAAACAGTGTAACTTCATATAAATGCGTGAAATATCTTTATAGCATGCATACGCCATTTTTCTATAATTGTCAATTGAATGAAAATTGAATGTACATTTTACTTCTGTTTCAAGATGTCGACAAATTCTCTTCGTTCACCGAGGATCTGGCGCTGGCTCGTTTCTAGCGCATCTAGCGGCACTGTCAAGGTAAATTCATACACAATCAATTTATTAGCAGCAGCAGCGAGAGAACGATGCACGCGTCGAGCCATTTTATCGGAAAACATAGGTCGTATTATTGTTTGTCGCGTCGATTTCCTGAGCACGTAACAAACAGTCGATGAGAAGAAAGGATACGTGACACGCGACCACATTGTCGTACAGAAAGGCTCCTTTGACTCTTAGAGAGAAAGAGAGGAAGGCAAAACTCTCAATGTTTATTCAAACATAAACTGATATTTTCAATACATAACTTGCATTACACGTGTTCATATTTGTATTATTTATCTGTATTATTGTTGACATGATCCATGTATATGCAGTATTTTACAAGTTTAATTTTTATTTTCTGAAAAGGCAATTACTTCCCCATGAATGCATCGGATTTATATAAGATTCACAGGGTATTTGTAATATAGGCATTTTTCACATTCGTATTCCTTATGATTTAGCTTTATTTAACTATAAGTTGTTTAATTCTCTGTAATTGAAGTCATATAAATTAATTATTTTACAGAGATTTTTAGTAATATTTATATTATAGATGCAATAAAAAATAATAAATTTTATAACAATATAAAAATTTTCGAGAGTTAAAAGCTTGATTAATTAAAGAAATATATTAAAAGAATCATTGGGTAAATCAAATACACCAAATTATTAACTATGAAAAATATATCTTAGAACAACGTGCTTTAATCAGTATACTGCTATTACTTAAAAAATTTCAAGTTATAATTAATTTTTTGATATATTATTACAAATAAAAGAACATTTTTTAAATAAATAAATTTGAAGAATTATTTTCATATTCATACAATATGTATTAGTAAACTAAACGCAGAATTTGGTTTATCTGATAATTAACGTATTGCTATATTCATTGATTAATGTAGCTCGATATTTCTTGTATGAAAACAGTCAAATAATTATTATCATAAATTTCAGTACCACTAATATAACATTGTTCTTTTGATACTAAAACATTTTAATAAGATTATCCTCGATTCAAATAAATTAAATGTGTAAACATAAGATATAAATTATAAAATTACATAAGTTATAAAATTTTATATAAATATAACAGTAAAAGTATGTATTAAAGTAAAAAGTTTGCGACATGACGAAATGTGTTATATTTCTTATGATCATTTGTACAAAAATGAAAATGAAACAATTTAATACATTCAGCACTCGACAGTTCTATTTATTTGGTTTTTTTTCGAAAAACCAAAGCTTTCGAAAACTCCGTAGAAAAAGTTGCCGTGTGCACGTAACTCGGCGATTACATACCTCTCATTTCCATGAGTACTGGTTAACAGCCCTTATCTTACTAACAAACGGTATTTCTTACTTTTCCACTATTTAGCGTGTTTTTATTTAAACGGTACAAAAGGAAAAAATGGGAATGACAAATTCAGGCGCGTGTATCGTACTCCACCTTCTCTAAAAACAACGCTATTATACTAACACCTGCTTACTCTTGTCTTCTTACAGCTTGCACACCAGGACATACATCATGTTTCGTTTTATTGTAGCCTTACTCTTTGCAAATTCTTATCCTATTTCCCTATATCCCATTCCCTGCAGATAAAAGAAAGAATAAAAGAATCCTTCACGAACGCTTTTCTCTCTCTCTAAATCCCTACTTTATCACGTCGAAAACTCTACCAACTATATTCTTTCATTCTGCAGTGGTTATTCCACACATAAATATACACAGATTCAAAATCACACAATTTCTCTCTACGCTCGTACCTGCTATCGACGCGTGGATTTTTGATCTTGGATAAGCTGCCATGTAATTACTACGAGCTAATGTCTCAAGACCTCCAAGAAAACGTCTCTGTCTTTGATGCAAGAAAATTCTTTTTATATGAGATGAAAAAGGGACTGAAGCCATACGATCGTTGACACATCACTACTAACGGACTATACTCGAGAAAGTTCAATTCAATATGGAGTTCACTGTTGTGCCAGTCTCTCTTCTTCAAAGAGCTTACACGAAGATTGTTAAATAAAGTGAGATATATACATTTTACATCATATTTTTTACATTATTGCCTCTTAAATATGTATATTTAGCAACGAAAGATAAATTTTATAGGTAATATTATTTAAAATAATGTAAAAGGATTTTATTTTACTTAAAATTATTAAATTTATAAAAATACTTACGAAATTTAATTAATTCGAAGGAATTCATATACTTATTTAATATAGAAAATTATTGATTAATTAATTAATAATTAATTGTTTCTAGTTATTGCTAATAGTTTGCCACTATACATTGCTACACTCTATAAATCCATTAAAATTGGGGAAAGAAAAGTAAACAAAGTTCCTTTTGAAATTTATAATATAACTAAGTAATTATGAAGAATCAAATTTAATTAATAAATTACATAATATAAATAATTTTATTATCAAAAAATTTAAATAAATAATAATTAGGTAACAAATATTTTTAATACTTCCAAGAATTTCTATTCACTAAAATTCATATCATAATCAACCCAGAAAATTTATAAATTCTTTATTATTGGATAAATATTGAAGTGACTTAAGCAGCAATTATATTTCATTTAGTCTCTGCATTTATCGTTATTTGTTTTCTATACATGTACTATTCTTTCTTACATCTTCGTCTATATCATATGAAAAAATAGTAGTCCTTTTAAAATATCAAAAATTCATATCCTATAAATTTTATAGCGTCTTTAATGACATTCAACTATTATTTATTATTAATCATTAACTGCATATTCCCATCAACAAATCAAACTTTACATCTCAATAAAAATTTTTTTACTTTACAAGAATTTTTGAAGATCCGTTTTTAATATGAATACCTAATAGGTTATTCAATGAAAAGAAAATTGTATTCTGTTATTAAATGAACAGAAAAATTACTAAAAAAAATATTGTAAATAAATTAATTTTTTATTGATTACAATTATTACTTACATTACTTAAGAAATAAAAGTTATAATATTTTTAAACTATATGCACTATTTAATTCTAAATGTGAAGCCTATTAATTGCTTTAGTTTTTCTATACTACTAAATGTGATAAATATTTAATAACAATATTAACATACTTTTACATTTATGAAAGTCAAAACTTCATTATATTTCAAAATACTGTTGCTGAACTTTTTATTTTTAAATATTTTCGATACTTAAAAGAAAATGTAAGATTATCGATTACTTCCTGGAAAATTCATATAAGTATCAATAAAGACATCATTTTATTCCAATAATACTATATTTATAAAACAGATAAGACTAAAACTTCAATTGTATTGTATACTAGAAATATTATGGAATAAATTAAGAAAATATGTATATACTATATCAATATACTATAATATATTATTAAATAAAATATTATTTCGATTAATTGAAAAATAAAATAAAAATTAATTGAAGTTTAGGAATTTATATGAAATCTATACAACTAAAACTAATTTAAATAATCGAAAAATAAAATAAAAATTTAATGGAATTACATAAAATATATATTTTTAATATTGAATAAAATTAATTAGATATTAATAAATTCATTTTAATCGTGCTTGTTCGGATTTAAAGGGTTAGCTTATGGCTCGAACTGCCAATTCAATAGTTCAGTGGATTAGTCTCTCGGCAGGATAATTTTAAAGGAAATCAATAACGGACAAGGCTGAAAAATATAATATATTTATTTTAAA
>NW_011948413.1:2193026-2318026 GCF_000503995.2 Ceratosolen solmsi marchali
TTTTTGTGAGTGCTGGCAGTAAATAATATTTCAAATCGCAAACTTGCTCGGACTTGCCGAGTTTTGTTTGTAAACATCTTTCTCGAGTACCCGCCTTGGTCCGCACGTGCGGATCAGCCTAGGCGCACGTGGTGGTCAGCCTTGCTGCACGCGCGGTCAGTCTAGGCGCACATGCGGTACGCCGGACTGCGTGTATGACCTTTCTTTTGTTTGAAATTCATGGGACTGCTTCAATCCCGAACAGTGCTTATATATCGATAAAATATCTATTATTAAACGAAAAACTATGTAATAATATGATTAAAAATAGATCTTTATGAAAATTACTAGAAAGTAAATGTTTTTAGTTATTACGATAAAAATAATGTATTTATTTGATTTTCATTGACTGTATATATATATATATATATATATATATATATATATATATATATATATATATATATATATATATATATATATATATATATATATATATATATATATATATATATATATATATATATATATATATATATATATATATATATATATATATATATATATATATATATATATATATATATATATATATATATATATATATATATATATATATATATATATATATTTGTTAAAAATGTTATGTTATTTGTTATTTTTTTTGTAAATAATATTTATGCTAATAAATTAATATTTATTTATATTTATTAATATAATATATTCTAATTATACAATAAAATACTTTATAGTAGTACTTATATTAATAAGTATTACTTTATAGTAATACTTTTTGGAACTTTGGTAAAATAAAAATTTTTGTTATTTTTTTTGTAAATAATATTTATGCTAATAAATTAATATTTATTTATATTTATTAATATAATATATTCTAATTATACAATAAAATACTTTATAGTAGTACTTATATTAATAAGTATTACTTTATAGTAATACTTTTTGGAACTTTGGTAAAATAAAAATTTTTTCATCAAATTAATAATATTAATTTTTAAATTTATATATTTAAAACAATATTTTTTATATTTTAACGATCATCTATAATTCTACGAATTGAGAAGTATTTTTCTACGTACTTTGGAGACACGTGTATCCTGTTTTATTATATTTAATCTTTATTTATTTTTACCTTTTAAAATAAAGTAAATTATATTTCATATTTTCTTTAACTTTATTTTAATGATTATTGAGATTATGAAGACTTTCTTACTTTCATTTTAATAAAATAATCGAAGATATTATATTTTGTTTAAAAATCAAAGCTTTTATAAACATACGTTATATTTCATCTTATAAAGAACATCAAATAATTATTTTTTAAAGTAGGTAATTCTATTAATTTATGTAATTGATCATTAGTTCGGTATTGTCCAAAAAATTATCATTCATTATTATATGTTTTAATAATACTGAAAATGATTTACTTTACAACTTTAATTTAATGTACAAATTATTCAATCGATTCAAATTTTCTTAATCACAAATTATTTAAGCATGAATTAACAGCAATTTAATTGCTATATCTCAAGTAGCTATTTTATTGCAATATTCGAGAATAACTTAGTAATGTTCTAAATAAGCTATTCGCTAAAATATATTCTTAGTATTAAAAATAAATTCAGTTAGTTCTCCTAAATTTGCTCGCTATAGTGTGGTAAGCAGTCGCTATCACAAAATATCAGGCAATTATCATGAATATTAGAATCGAATTCGATTATGTAGCTCGAACAAATATATAATTTTCATGATCACCTTGACTAGCTAGCCACACTCAACAATAATCTTATAACAGTATTCACTCACACAAATCACCGTTCGAAAGGGATGCCTCTTCCTTTTCAAATAGGTAAAAGGAATTTCCCGCCCCAGTCATATCAACGATTTTCAAATAAAGCACTCCTAGGGTTCCTGCATCATTCGAGTGACACACAGTGCGCGTACACTCGTTGCGAATATCACATATTAGCGAATAACGACGAACGAGAGAGCATCCAAGGAATGAGCGACGGACTTTCGTGCGACGTGTTTGCTACACTCCTGGAGCAGGTGAAACGTGCCGTCTGGGAATCCCTCATTATTTGCCACGAATAGTTTAGTTGGGCACATTGTTGGTTACTTGCAAAGTTTGTTACGGGATACGCGCACTTCGTCCTCACTCTTCCATGTTAAGTGAATTGCGAATGTTATTGCCTTCTAAAGTAATGAAATAATATTGCCCCTTTTCGGTTGAGCTTCATTTGCTAAATGTTTATGTGGCTTGTATGTATTTATCTTAATTATTAATTGAATCAGAAAGAGCCGTCTTCCCTGCGGTCCCATTGTCATCGAAAATACAAAGTTAAGCTACCATACTCTTAGCAATATTCAGTTTTCGTATTTATTTAATGCATTGAACCATTAATTTTCACTCGATGCACTTAATAATATGAATATATGTTTAAAAATATAATATATCAAATACTGATTTACAATGATCGTTCTCATATAAAATAACTATTAAAATGTAAAAAATGAAAAACTAAATTTTTCATAATTCAAATGAATAATTGTATAAATATTTATAAAAATAAATCTTAATTTCATTTTATCTTCAGTTCATAATAATATTCATTATTTTATAAAATCATATATATTAATACTTAAAAGAAATTGTAAGCATTAATAATAAGAGTATTTATTACAAATAAATTTAATAATGTGTTTTAAATTTGAGCTATTTAATTAACTGATTAAACTAATTAAAATATGTAATAGTACGAAGTTTAATGAATACAAAGAAAAAGCAAATTCTCTTACAAGAAAATATTTCTTTATAATAAAAAGGAAAGTCATTTTCACACAAATATTATCGATTCATAAAAATAAAAATCTTTATTCGATATATAACCACTTTGTGTTCATTAAATAATAAAATAAAATAATAAATACGATTATTAATATATTTTATTAATAATAAATTATAATTTTTTTAAGTATCAAACTTTTTATATAAAGATTTATATAGGTAAACTAACATTAACAGAAATCAATTATTTTTATTAAACTAACAACAGAATTTTTTAATGAATGTTCGATAATTAAGCAATTTACAAATAAAATTGTAAAAGCAAGTGCGATTGCTTCTCATGTGAATCTTTAATACAATTTGATAAAAATGTTAAAAAGATTTTTTTAATTTATTGTTCACTTTATTTAAAAAGAATATTAAAATACTTAATTTAGAAATATAATCTTTATTCATTACTTTTATTTCTTTTATCAAATTAAATTATGGTATTTAAACTAAAATGCTTAATAGTATAAAACAATGTATTGATATGCATATAAACATATTTGCAATTTCTATTTGGAATGAATTATTTAATGAATCAAATGATAAATGTATATATAATATAATATAAATTTTAAAACACTTGCAAATACTTTAAAATATTTTGCAATAAATCATATATTATATTGTAATTTATTCAATTAAAAATATGATTCATTTTAATGATATCAATAATGAATTTCAAAATTTAATCGAGTAAAATTATAAAATACTATGCCTGATTTTACAATGTTTTTAAGCAAATGTAAATTTTTCAGAATGAAGTTATACTGTGATAACACCAAAGAATCGGATAAAGTTTTATGATGTACTTTATTAAAAGTTTTATGATCATGTAATTTTCATTTCAAAGTTTTTCATAAAATGAAATAAAAAATGGAAAAGTTGGAATTTCAATAAACCGAAACAATTTTTCTCAAAATTCTATATATGATAAAAACTTCCGCAAAGTTTGACTTTTTACATTTTCTTTCTTATAAAATTTAAAGCTACCAAAGCATACATGTTCGATAACAGCAACTGCATTTCATAATATAAATTTACCACAAAATCTTGATCTATGTTAAATTTCTCATTTATTTCAACTATCCGTATACTTTTAATATTTTATCCCCCATTTTGCATGCAATGTTAAATAGGTCAATCTGATTGTGAGACTCATAGATAAATAATATTTTCTATAATTTAAAATAACGTATATTTAATATCTATAATATGAATAATATAAACAACAAAACGCAGTCTAACGACATAAATTTATGAAATTCCACTTGACGTGAAAAGGCTTAGTCAAATAGCCATCCTTGCTATAAATTGTTTTGCTGCTTTCACAAGGATTGGAGACAATGCCTCGCAAGCATTTTCCTCGTTCGCGGTCGAAAACAAGCTGCAAAATTTTACAGTCAAGAAAAGTCAAGAAAATTATAATCAGAATAGAGAACAACAACAAGTATTCTCATGAAATTTATGTTAAATTCATCCGATGAAACTTCCTCGCCTCATGCCGTGCAATTTAAGTTTTCGCATTTGGAGCCTAGAATATATCAGACCCGAATGGCCTTGGCGTGATATCTTCCATCATGAAAGGTAAAATAACGTTGTCAATATCCATAGATGGTAAAAAACAGGTTGGAGTTAGGATTTCAAGTTATCTATAAAAAATGACGGCCCCGCGAGAGCTTGTTAACGATCTAATTGCTACAAAATTCCTTTGCTGCTTCTCAACATACCTATGCACATAGGAAAAACAAGTGGTGGTGTGGTCATACCCTGGGGAAAATCACCAACTTAAGTAGACTTGCACGAAACTTGGCGGGAGGGGAGATTGAAAAATAATTTCAACTGCCGCCGCAAGAACTTCCGTAACTCGCACTTGAATTATTATTATTAACGAAAAGCACCGGCCGGACAGAGTATAAGGACGGGTCTGGTGCTACGTTTTTATGTAGTTGATCATAGTAACTTAAGGCATTCAGAGATATTGTGAGATTCTTCGTCATAGTGATACAGTAATACTTGCACAGATGCGATTCCCATGCAAATTCCCATTTTCATAGAAACGCAAAACATATTGCTTGTATTTATGAAAGTGTTTTTAAATTAAAAAAATAGCTGATAAATGATTTTTGGTTAATGCAAGATGTGTTAAACTTTCCACCGTTAGCTTTCATCTTTAAATTCACACAGATATTGCTAGAAAATTAATTTTCTATTATTGAAATGAAGTATACATTATAAATAAAATTATGTATTTAATTACATTATATATTATTCTATATTGTTGAATTTTATCACATACTATTGTATTATATATTGTGTACTATTATATATTATATATTCTATATAAAGTTATATATTTTAATGTATACTTTCTATAAAAGATGTAAGATTTATTATAGAAAATTATTATTTGAATATTTAAAATTCCGTAATAATACTTTACTTAAATAAAATTTTTTCATTCATGGAAACAAGTACATTTTGTATTTATGAATATATTATTTCTAAAATCATATATTGAAAATTTGTATTTGTATACTAATGAACATATAGATTAAAAATTTTATTTATTGCTTTAAAAATATTATTTATTTTATTTATTTATTGAACATTAATATTTTGTCATACTCATCATTTATATTTTCAACAACTACTGTATTTTAAATGATTATATCTTTAATATTACAAATGTTTTACCACACTTTTGCGTTCTCATAACCAATAATCATTTATTAATAATATATATTTATTTGTATGAACTTTTAACTATAACTCAGTTAAAAATTTATCTAAATTAAATATAATATAGTCTTAAAATACTTGTCTAACTTCGTATGTAATTAAAAATACAATCAAAGTATAATTATGATTTTAAAATAACGTCGAAATTCTAATAACAAAGAAACGTAAAAAACTATTTACAAAAATAAATACTAAATCAAAATTGTTTGTTTATAAGATGTAAATTTAGAAAAATATTGAAAATATAATATAATCATTATATAATTGAAAATATCTTTGATGATGTTATTATAAACTAAAATAATAATTAAAATATATTTCCAAGTAAGATATATTCTAAATAAATATTTAAATGTATTATTTGTATTAATATATAATTTTATCTTTTATCCTAAAATATAAGAAAATTCAAAATAATAACCGACCTGTGAAGGTTAGTATATAATTTTGATTTGAATAGTTTTTATTTTATAAAATATTCGAAATTATATACATTTTCATTTTAAATTTGGACTTCAAAAATCCGAAAAAGATTTAATTAATATTTATGCAGATTATTATTTTTATTTTCATGAAAAACAGTATGCATTATAACTACTTTATTTATTTGAAGATGTAATTATACAAATATTTATTGGTGGAATACTTCTGTTACAACTACCTACATAAAATGCTATAACTTATACTTTATTTTAAAAATATACCCAGCGTAATTTACATCAATTAAGATTAAAGAGATTTTAAATTCTACTATAACACAATTTAAGACTAACATTTATTGTACTTTTCATTACAATCAGACTTATTTGTTACAACGATTGTTATTCTATAATTAGCAAATGTAAATACTTGCAGACAAATTTTTTAGATGTTTTAAATGTAATATAGTTCCATTTTATCTTATTAATTAATTTAAAATTTCATCAGTACTTCATAAAAAAGAGATTTTTAATAATATTAATGCTTTCTAAATGTTTCATACTAATATTTGTTAAATACATTTATTACATTTCATATAACTCATTAACTATTACTATAATAGCTTATTATCATATCTGTCATCATATCACACTATTAACATACAATAAAGTGATTGACTATAGTCATATAAGAAAAATATATTTAAAAAAATAGGGATTCAAATATAATCCCACAAAAATACTTAATAAAGCAATGTTTAATTAAGATACCTTTACACCGCAAAAATTTTCTTTATACATCAAGCTGGTGTTAGTTCGTCAAACCGAGTAAAATATCATGATTTTCGTGCACTCACACTCTAAAGATAAAAATTACACTAATATTAGTAGGTACGCACAATCTGTATGGCAACCCAATTATGGTATTTTGATTTCAATGCCGACAATTTTCTAAGTGACGTTGTGTGACCACGACAAAAATGTAGTCATATTCCTCTTTTAGACCAAACAGAACTAAATTTTCCCTGTATTAAATAGTGAGTAAAATATTAAAAACTAAAGAAAAATAAAAAACGGTGAAAATGCAAGAAAGATAAGGAAAAAGACAGAAAAGAAGAAATTTGCAGGAAAAGCGAACTCATCAAACCGAGCTTTACAAAAAAATGACATTTGACCAAATATGCTTTACTGTAAATTCATAGATATTCGTATCAATAAATAACTATTTATTATGATTTAATATCATTTATTATTATTATTCGGAATATTATAATGATGATATCAAATAGTAATATTATGAATATCGAACAATAATAGTAAAAACATTATTTTATAAAAATGAAAAAACTTCCAAAAAAAAAATTTTAATCCATTAATTTCATAAAGATAAAGTAAAGATATTATTTTCAGAAAACATTAAAAGGAAATGATAAGAAATTATACGTATTCAGCGTTTTTTAAGCATCCACATTCTATTTATAAATAATGACGTACACTTTTAATAAATTAATTTCAAATGTGTATTAATTCATAGACATTCATTTAAATATCATTTTTTTAATATTATTATCAATATAACATTGTTGTTTTGTAATTAATTAATTATATTCACTTAAATATTTCAAATATGTTTTAATAATTTTAAAAATTAATTTTCGTAATATTATTGATTAAATAATAATTATACATTTTATATTTTTAATTATATATTAATAAGTACATTCCATTTTATAAAACTGAATGATTCTGAATGATACCTATAATTGACATATATCGTATACGTGAAATATTTATAATTAAGAACATAACGATCTAATGTTTAATAAAATAGTAAAAAGATTCTTTTTTTGAAACAATTTGATTTCAACAAAATATACTTTAATAAATTTAATTTAAAATTAGATGATTGATTACATGTATTTTTACAGTAGAACTGAAAAATTGCCTTAAAATATATAAATTAAATTTTATATGTCAAACTTCAATTAAATTTTTAAAATAATAATGATTCAATATTATGAAAAAGTTAATATTCTGATGATTTTGTCATTATTAAAATAATATTTAAAATTCTAAAGTATCTCAAAGAGATACAATTTTTTCTTTATATAATACAGCTAAAAAATATATTATGTGAGATTATATTAATATTTTTTAATTCAAGTGTTGAAAAGTATGAAAATATAGAATTTTATGAAAAGTCTAATTTCAATAATACTAACATTTTTCTTTGTATAAAAATATCTAATGATTCGTCCCAAAAAATAATATTAAAATAATTCTCAGTACAGTAAAACTAAAAAACCAGGAACTATAATTGAAATAAGCTAATGCTTATATATTATTAGAGTATACAAGAAATAAATCAAGCCGCATTAAACATAAAATCTCACGTTATCCCTTACTTTCGCAAAACAGCTATCTTATGCTCTCAGTGCAAAGAAAAGCACGGTAGATTTTTGCAAACGTTTGATAATCGCTAAATTTTCTATCGTATATTTCGACATAGATTTCATCTTCGTGTATAAGACCATTTTCCACTTCTGCGCATCGAAAATTAATAATCTCTCATAAAACTACTAAAATGACGATTGAGATATCCTACCCGAATTTTATTCACAAAATGCGTGAATGCATTCACTGGAAGTGCTTTTGCCAGTACGTAAAGAGTTTCAAATAAACGAGACAGATAAAGAGAAAGAGCGAGAGGGGGGAGAAAGAGAGGAAGATAAGGAACGATATAGTAAAGCAGATTTTCGGCGAGCACCATCAGCGCTGTGTAGAGGAGTAGCACACAGTCCAGTCTGTTAAGTCGAAGCCCCTGATATATCACTGTAGCCCTATTTTCCCTTCTATCTCGGCTCTTGCTCGCTTCTGCTCCCTGAGGGACAAACTTTTCAGAAAAGTCGGCCCTACCCAGAATTCCGGAAGCACCAGCCGCTCTAATCCCTACATTTCCGCACCAACGAGCGAGTCAAAAGGAGATGCAACGAGCAAAAAGAAAAAATGCCTGAATTTCTGTCCACGTATATACATCGTAATGTAGACGCACGTCACGTACCCCGTTTGCACACGTATGTATACATTTGTATAAACGGACGTAATGCATACACATGATTCCCATTTCCAGACTATATTTATAGCTACAGATCAATTTTTTTAACAACACATTTATAATAAAATTTATTTTAAAAACAAAATAATAAAATTATTAAAATACATATAATCTATATCAAAATTTTAAATATATAACAAACATTGAATAGGATCTATCTACTAACATAGAAAGTGATTTTCAAACAATATATTTCATTTCTGCTTTGGTCAGGATTATATAATAAGCATATTTCTCTAAATACTGCATATGTCGTGTATATACTTCATTCGAACGACGACGTTCATAAATGTAAGTCATACATTGTACTAAAAGTCCTTTGACATTGATTTCCGCGATTTAAAAATAAATAAGTTTTCAGTATATCAGAACTCGATTTATATTATTTAACGAGAGTGATATTCAAACGGATATTAGACAATATAATTAGTCTGTTACTCAATTCAGCCTCCTACAGAATTATATTAGCCTAGAATTTCTGTATTTTACACTATTCTAGCTTAAAGCCTTTGTCTGATATGAATTTCTACTATTACTTGCTAGCAAAATTCAAGATTAGAAATTATATTATTGATATTTTATGCAAAATAGAATCATATAGAATTATCTTGCTTGTCAAAGACAAATATGATAATCAGATAAAATAATTATATATATTTCTTACCTTTAGTAATATTCAATCCAAATACTTTATTTACATTCTAACTGTAGGAAATAAAAATTAGTAAATAATTGAATTTTATCTCTAGGAAACTTAATTTATCATTATATAACAATTAAAATAAGTAAAGAAAACTTCCTTTTGGGAATACAGTTTTGCGTCTGACTCATCCTGTGGTTTATCTACTACAACGATCGACTAAATATATTATAGGCAAAGCATAGTTTTTAATATAAGTTGTCTATTTATAATTAAAATTGTATAACTAATTTAAATAACAAAATTCTAAAATATATCATTTTTTTAATTTCACTAGTAAATTTGGTTAATATATGGTTATAAATAGAACATTAATATTCGGTCAAAAATTATTTGGCAATTTTCACCATTAATCATAATTTTAATAAATTAATTTTGAATATCAAATATCAATATAGAGACTACTTAATATTTCAACTTTTCACAAAATTCTTTTACATTACGAGATTCAATTATATCTATTGGAAATACGTTTATGCGGTATGTAATTTATGAATTATATTAATCTTTGAAAATTTGATTTTAATATACGACATATAAATTATTATATAATTATATATGCAAATTAATACAAAACTGTTTATAATAATAAATCAAAAGTTGAATAGTTACTTGTATAAATAAACTTGACGGATTAATGAATAAACTTGTATAATTTTTCATAAGCATATTTTTTTATATAATAACAAATTTTTTATTGTTTCGTATCAAAATTTTTCGTAAAACTTATGAAGTATGTTGTACTTAAAATTTCTTCTATCAAAAATTTTATTTATACTCATGAATATAGTGAGAAGATCATATTTGAAAAGTCCTATAGCTTTTTAATTATGATAGGATAATATAGAATATATAGCAATGTAGAATAATATAACAATGTAAAAATTAAACGGTTCACTATAGTTTAAAAAATATATGAAACTCATACATTAGTAATTTAGTGAATAATGTTCTTAAGTTTATGTTTATAATCTGAACTTTATAATTGAATTAAAAGAAAAAACAAAATTAATGAGCTAGAAGATATAACCGTATTTGACTATAAATTGACTTTTCCACTTGTTGCATAAAATAATTTACTAATGACTAATAGATTTTATTATTTATAATAAGATAATCATTTTGATATTTTATATACGCTTAATCTATATTACTAGCTTATAAAACAATGAAATACTAAAAAAGAGATATAAAATCCAATACAGGCAAGTCGTATATAAGCTTTCAGTAAAGTATTATCGCATATGCGGTGGAGAAATCGAAACTCTCTAGGTTTTTACATTCGGATAGTATATATATATATATATATATATATATATATATATATATATGAATTTTGCGCTTGCATTTCGAAACCGAAAAGGGTAAGATAAGCAGTAAGTAGGAAAAGAATGATCTCATAATGGAGAATATAACATTTTTCATAGGTGAAATATCAAAATATTATTTATATTACGAAATTATATATATATAGTTCTAGCCACAATATTTTTAGATCAAGTGGTTTACCGATACTATTAATTTTTAATAGTGATTTATGGGAATTCGAATAAAAATTCTAAATATAATTATTTTAATCACATTTATGATATAAGTATTATAAATAATAAATAATAATATAATAGTTATAAAAATAATAATAATTAATTATAAATAATACTATAATTTTGTGCTATCAAAAATAATTGTAATCTTAAATAGAGTTATCAAAATTCAAAATAATCTTTTAAAATTAAAGATAATCAAATTAAGTCAAATCTTGAAATACTTAGTAAATAATTTATAAATTTGGATCGACAAATTTTATTTTATTTTTATCGTTACGGTATCACAAACCCTTAATATTATAATTAATACTTAACATAAATGCGCTAATTTTATTTTAATATCAAATTCATTGTATTTGGTAAATAAAATTAAAAAAATTTTCAGCTTCTATTTAAAAAATTACTATATATAAAATGTAATATACATAAATGTTTATTTTAAAAGTATGACCAGATTTTATAAGTAAATATACAATTCGATTGAAAAATAATTAAAATTTTTATTAATAATTAATTATTATTATTATTATCAATAATGAATTTAAAAAAATGAAATATTAATCAGAAGGAATTAAATCAAACATACGATAAAAATCTTATATAAGTTGTCTCAATTATAACAATGAAATTAAAATTGAATCATTATACCACCAAATAAAAAAAAATCGAAATTCTAGACCCATATCGGTTAACGAAAATCGGTTAACAATTATGGCTTGAATCGATAATACATGTAATAAATACTTCATTAATCTCATACGAAATTACTTTAAAATAAAATTTTAATAGATTTACAAAACACATATTTTTCTCCGAGTATATAAGTTGCACTAATCGAAAAAGAGTCAAAAACTAATTCACGTAACGTGTTGGGAGACTTTTATAAAATTTGTATTTCAGTGAAGTGCAAGCAACATTAACTCTGGAACTTTTACTTAAACTACCACTTTACTCAACTATTTACTCTTCGTTTATTATAAAACTTAGTGAATCTGCTTACTCAGTTTCACTCTCTTCTTCCATCTTTCTGCTTCTTTGACTTTATTGCTAGTTCGCTTGCTCTTGACTTCTCTTTCATTACATTTTTTTCACAAAGAATATCAAAATTACCAACGATTCTGTTGAAAAATTCATGTTTTAACTTTGGTCTTCTGTACCAAATCAAACTCCAGCCACGTATGCAAAGTACAAATGTTACTAATTTGAAGAAGTGGTAGGTCAAGAAGTAATAGACATTACGTCAAATAGCAACACGAGCATATGCAAGATATTATATATATATATATATCCATTCACCTAAATTATCCCATCCGTAGTCTTAAAAAGAACGGAAAAAATGTGCCTTTTCTATTTTCTCGACACGCGAGAGTTAAGTGGATATATCGGCGGGTTATATGTGAATTCACAATCTAGTATAAGAATATAATGCACCATTGCTGTTTCCAATGCTGTTGCTACTACATGTGCTACTGCCGCTGTAATAGCATTTTGCGTTAAAGCACAATTTCCATCTAGGTTTCCTACTCGTTAACGAAAAGCTCAAGATACGCAGGGCTTTCTCACCGATTCCATTAGCCTGACCTCCACATAGCTTCAAATATATATTGCATAATAGTGTGCTTCGAACTCTCGACAATAAGACGAGAAATTGCAAAGAAACGGAAACAAAGAAAATGGTAGATAGGAAACAAAGGTGTGTTAGGGGAGGCGGCGAAAGGGATAGGATTTTATACAGAAAGACGGAAACAACAGAATGAGAAACGTAACGAAAGTGTGAAAAAGAAGGAGAAAGAAAGTGGAAACAGATTGTTACGGTATATAATACTGAGGGAGGAATCTAAGGAGAGATAAATGAAGGAGAGCTGCTGCTAGCGAACTCGGCAGGAAAGCTTTAAGAAATTCTATTATTTCGAAAGTAACTACGAGAAGGCACGCCAAACATAACGGGAAAGAGAGGAAAGCTAAAAAACAGAAGACGACGCATTGATACTTCTCGTAGAAGCTATTCGTTATTAATCAATGGGAGTGTCCATTATTATGAAATACTTTACTAATGCTAAGTTCTTTTTTATCAAAATACATTTCTTATTTAAATAAATACTTAGTAAATTTTATTTACTTTTAGAATTAAAAATATTTCGTGTGTAATGTTATTGGAAGATTTTAATTAAATTTCCTTATTGTTTTATCAAAAGATGATACATTCATTATTTATATATTTTCACTCTTATATTATATAAAATAAAATAAAAAGTAATTGTCATAATATACTATCTAATTACGCTTATATTTAACTTATATATTAATGTAACAAGACGCAACTTTTCCATCAACATAATATAAAACACTAAATTAAAATTGTAATTAGATTAAAATACAGAGAACTGTAGTAATTAATAATATAATATTAAAATTTTTATTATTTTTATTTATTCTATTGTATTTTATTTAAATATCATTGCAAAATATAAACTACACTGATGAAAGTCTTAAATTTATACAATTAAACAGACGTGTAAAATAAGTCATGTATACCTAAAATATTAGTGTGAAAATACCACAAGCTCAATTTATTATAAAAACTGTTACAAAATACTTACATAAATTTCATTTAAATACTACAATTTATACAACCCCATCCAATGAGTCTCATCTGAAATCTATTATATTTTCAACGGTACTATGATTAAAAAATGTCCACTTGTAAAATTTCCATCATACGCCTTCCATAATGAAAAAACAGAGATATTTTTTTAACTATTGCATTGTTTGTTTATCTTCTTCTGAAGAAAATAGTCATCTGGATTAATACACTACTTTAAGATAAGTATATAATAGGCCCTAGTAACAATTAAGTTACAATTATATGACAAATTGAAAACGCAGGGGGGAGGGGGTAAATCACTCCAGACCTACCAAAAAGTAATTAACAATGAGAAAAATATGATACCTAGATGTACTATAACTTGCTACATATTCTACTTGTTTTATAATAATGATTACTGTTAGATCAATAAATAGAATACAGAATATGGATAAAATTTTTATTTTCTTTCGGTAAATACAGACTGTATAACGTCCAACAAACTGCAGGTGGTTCATTCTGGCTTTATCCTCAATCTCAATACAGACATCAAGTAACAAACACTAGAATAAACATTTCTTTGTAGTTTTAACAGTATTGTATATTGCTATAATATAAGATGATACAAATTACTAAATCGAAAAATTTCTTTATATATAAGTAATGTCAATATAAATAAGCATTACACAAAACATTTTAATATTTATAGTGTATTTCAATAAAGCTCTCAAATATACTTACAAAATTAAGTCGCTTTGTTTCATGTAAATTCATATATTGGTATCAGTTTGATAACTACTCTATTTACTTATTTGAAAAGATAAGAATAAAAATAAAACATTCTGTAGCATTGTCTAGAATACAAAGAACATTAACTTTTAACATGATAATTTGTATATCTTGACGAGCTATGAAAGTAAAAAGACTAAAGTATATATGTTAATGTAAAAAATATTTCTAATATTTTAAGAAAATGCTTTAATCTAACTACAACACCGTTAATATAATTTAGATTCAATATTAGTTAAATATAAATCGCGAAATATTTACATATACATTTCTATAGGCTAATTATTATTAAATTAAAATTTATAAATTAAAGACTACAAAACTAAAACATTTGACTAGGTTCATAGTAAAATTAGATTAACAAAAAATGTAATTATCCGTTAAAGATCCAATTATCTAAAATAATTATAAAATTTACTGATCTATTATTATTATTATTATTTTTTGATAAATTTCAATGATTATACAAAAGAATTTTTATTAAAATAAATAATAACTAAATACTTTTTTAGTTATATATTACATAATTGCTGCAAATAAATATCATTGAAATAGTGTATTTAAGAATTCAATTGACTGATTTAAAAATATGGCAAATATAATTTGACTAGTTTATAGTTGAATAATATAATTATATAATATAATTGAAGATATATTTAATTGCAAAATTTTTTTATTTTAAGTATTAAATGGATTTACAGTACATCAACGAAATTATTAACAATATTAGATGTTATATATTTCTTGAAGCAGAGTATAGTGAAATGTAATCAAGTGTATATAACATTATAATAAATGAATTGAATATTTGCATACCCTAAGTAATTTAATAAATATTTTGTATGGAAGTTTCTTGCACTTTTTTTGTTTATAAAAAACTTTTACAAATACATAATTATGCACTTTGGTAAGATTTGACTTAAAATTATTGATTTGACGAAAATATATTACCCAGTCAAAATCTAAATAAATATGGAAAATTCATTTTCATTTTCATAAATATCATTTTCAAAATGGATACCAGTTTTCATAATGACTTAAATATACTGAGAGTATGGTATTTTTAAACTCAGATTCTAAAGCTTTTCATTTTTTAAATTACTTTTATTTAAACTGGTATCTATTTTGAAAATTATATTTATCCAATTGATACTAAAATTAAATTCTATATAAAATAAATATATAAATAAAATAAATAAATATTAATTACTTGAAAAATCATTCAGCAATATCAGAGAGTACAAGTATAGCCCAATAATAAATTTTTCGATGTTCATTGTATTATATCAGCATTTATAGTATCATTCATAATACCTCAAAATAACTAATAAGTAAGAAATGCAATTACTTCGTGCGCAACATAAGGATGCAAGATACATATATCACGGTGCAAATTCACATTCTTCCAATGTTATTTTTTTCAGCTTTCGGAGAGGAATAAGATCCAAAGCACCGTCATGAGAGAGTGAGTGAGAGGGAGAGGTTGTCGAAAATAAACTCTTGGCAACTCGATGCGCCATGCAGCGACGATGGCGACTGGATATTTTCGCCCCGTGCCAACATCAAGGGAATGGGAACACGCGACGGAAGTCTCGGCGGCGCCGCCCAACCCACACCCACAACGCGGAAAGGAAATACGAGAAAGAAGCTGACGGCGGCCGCTGGAGAGGCCCGTCTGGAAAAGCGTCCGTTAAATGACGACGCGTGCTTTTTTGGCGAGGAAGAGACGCGCACACCTTCGTCATTAAATCGTTTCTCTCACTCTTCGCGCGCTGCTTATTCGAGCTCCTATTGGGCTTCGAGATTTTTCATACATGGATAATGATGCGAAGTTCACTCACGTCCAGGTACATCTAAGGTCACCGATGAAAAGTGTTCTTTACTTATACTAGATTAAATTACTCAAGCTGTCGTATTTGTCTAGATTTAAAAATATTCTCCGACTATTTTGATGCTTTCCAGTACTTATTATTATCAATATATTGCATCGATGAGTTTTCGCAGAAGTGCCTGGATTACGAAATGAACTGTATAATGATTATTCAGTAAAGCCATATCATTTCCATTTATATTTCGAAACATAATTTCTTATTTACGTATCGATACACAAAAAAGTATACAAGAAATATTCTGGCGCAAATTGAGCTTCATAAAGAATAAATCATTGACTGAAAATTTTCTTTATTCGTTTATCTTAATGTAAGGGCACTTGGGTAGAAAAATTGATCGATAATTTAATATTATGCAAAACGCCAAATATTAGATTTATTCTTAAAAATAATATTTTGCAACGATATTTAACAAAAAATTATTAAATTGTACAATCAACTAGGTGCGTTTATATTTTTTTTTATAATTAACATTTTTCTGCAGCTTAATGAATTAATTCATCTAATATAAAATAAATACTTTCTATTAGTATAAAATCTTGGATTCTAATATATATTACTATTATTGCATATAATGTGTTCATTAATACATCGTTTTTTAAAAATAATAACATCTATAATAATGAATATATATTATAATAACTTTTATAAATTAATTTGTAGCATATATTTACTAAAAGTATTTAAAAGAATACAATAATATTTATGTATGAAGTTTGTAAATAAAGTTTTATTTAATACGCTTCAAAAAAGATTCAAAAATTGAAAATATAAATGGGACAAAATAAAAATTTTAAATGGGCTGAATCAGAAAAAAGTCTTATAACTAAATTACAAAGCCAAATTTCCTAAAAATCTTATTATATGCCGAATTTAACAATAGAATCTAATTCTTGCAATAAAAACAGAGTGCAAAGTGAATTTCACACTCAACGTGTAATGAAGAGAGCTAATATGAAGTACGAAAAGGAATTTCCGAATCTGCCTTGAACCAATGTACAGAGTTGAGATTCATATTCGAAACAGCAATATAATTTTACCAAGCAAAAATTCATTAAGAGTCAAAATAAATAAACGGGAATTCGGCAAATTTTATTATATTTTTTAGTAAAACTTTATCCATAACTTAGATTTTGAGTTAAAATATAAATTATTTTATATTCAAATATTCAAACTTTTTATAAAATCTCAAATTACGCAGTACGTAAAAAATTTGACTAAATTAAAAATAAAATACATATACGAGCGTGCATGTATGCGCACGCGCGCATGGATGAATATATCGATTTTATTAGTTTCAATCTATTCAAAACTTTATTTAAACGAATAGCGATTTCTGTAACTTTTAATGAACGTATCATTAATATCTAAATTATTTATGTTAATAAATATTTATTTTATTTTTTACATTGTCGTTAAAAATTATGACCTAAAATTTAAAATATTGTATTTTTTACTATTTCACGACATTAAATGTATTCTGTAAATTTCTTAAATTTCTTATATGCACATTAAATATATGTAATACATCAATATATTTTTAAATAATAAATTCGGTATACTACAACAGTTCAAAAGAGTTCGTTCATAAAACAGTTCATAAAATTACATTTTAAACAAAACTAATTACATTGTAAATATAAGTATACAACTGTTGGTATTGTAGACTTATATTATCATTAGAGCTAAAGCCACAAGTCGGTATTGAATTTTTACAAATTTTAGATTCTGTATAACTTTCTGTAATATCAAAACAACATTTTTATATTAACAATTTTATATTAAATTTTAATATATTATGTGTATTATTATAATCTATATTTTTAACCATTGACAAAATTTATGACAGTATATCTTAACTAAAATCTGAACTAAACGAAATTTTGTTCATAACTAGTTAATACCAAGTTTATCATTTACATATATATATCATTATATGACTTATTTTTAACGTGCATCTTATGCATGAGAATAGATCTTTTTTATATTTAAGTATGATAAAAAAACATAAGAAAAATTAAAAATTAAGATGCCATTATCTAAAATTTCATCGTATGCTTATTTTATATGAGTTACTTATACCACGTACTTATACTACGTTGAATAATTGAATTGTCAATTTTATTTCTCTGTAAATATTTCTATAATATTCTATTTTTTAAAAAAAGTATATCTAATTATATTTCTAATAAAATTTATAAGTAAGATTCTTATGTTATGTAAGTAATTGAGAATTATTAATAGAATGAAAACATTCATACAATATATAACTTTAGCTATATACAAGCATCTTGCGTTAATTGAATTAATTATTGTTTCCATTTAACTCTATCTATTATAATTTCTCTGAATGACTATAATAATTATAATCTCAACATTAAATTTTCTATTACCAATTCTATTAAATTTTTTTACGTTTTACAATCTTTATAAATTTATAAATTTATAAATTATAATCTTATATTATATTAAATCTTTATAAATTCTATTGATATATCTGTTATATACGACTTACATAAAAAAAGATTATTTTTATAAATTTGTAATGGGTGAAACTAGCAACATTTAAGAAATCCACAGATAAATTTTAAAATTATTTTATTAAATAATTTAAATAAATTTAACTGTTTTCGTTTAAAATTCAGTATATCTGTTAATAGTAATAATAAACATAACATAAATTGAACGTGTCAGTAATGAACTAAAAATATAATTAAATTTGTCTTTTAATAATTAATAAAATAAATCGTATTGATTATTGCAATATAAAATTTTTCATTAATCTTCTTTATAATTCGTAAAAAAATCATCAATGAAAATGACAATGCATACACAAAAAAGTATTTTTAAATACCATCCTTACTCTAATACCTAAGTTAAGATTATCAGCGAAGACAGATTATTTAATTTCATGAATTTTATTTACTTTTAAATTTTGATATAATAATAAAGTAAAATTTCAATTATAATTAATAATAATAAATATTTTTAAATCAAATGTATAATCCAATAAATATTTATTTGGGCATAAAAAACATTTAAAAAATATTAAATTCTCGATATTAAAATTATATTAATACCTAAAATATCAACTAATTATTTCTATGCATAACAATTCTTGATTTATGAAATCATACTATAAAATATGTAAGTTGTTAATGACTACAGTTAATCTAATAGTATTCAACAGAAAACATTAAAGTTGATTGTATAAGTTAATATCAATTAGTAGAACTTAATAAAATTTTTATACTCATAGTGTTAATTTATAAAAAAACTAACTCAAAACAAATGTAAACTATTTTCTGAAGATCGAGAGAAACATGTGATAACATGAGTAGAGAGAAAATTTCACTTATCAAAAAATACAATACTACACTTAAAACATGTAACCATAGTATTATAAATGTCCGTGCAAGCTTACTAGTGCCGCTGAATTTAAATTGAATAAACCATAGCTCTTTTTGTTGAAAGTAATTCAACAAACAGATTTATAAAAACTTTATATACCAAAACTAGATAACTTTCTTTCCCAACAAATTTAATTCTAATCGATAAGAGTAGAAAACTGTACCGTTTGAAAAAATTATTGGTATATTAAATAAATATATTTATTATCAGAATTAATAAATCAAGCTAACATGACAAATTTATCTAAAATATGTGTAATTATAATATGTAAACTTATAAAGATTATAAATTATATAATAATTAATTAAATGAATCAAGATTTTTTATAGCTATTTTTCTATGTGCTCATAAAACTTACCCAATTACATCTTTGTCAATCGCTACAGTTTTCAAAAATTAAAAGAATAAACGAACTAAAAAATTTCATGTAATTCGAGGACCACTATTATAGTGTCATGCATACACAGAAATGATTATAAAATATTTAATATTTAATTTATGGTATTATATATATATACTAAAATAATTACTTCAATTTTTCTATTTACTAATGATTTAAACATTCTGTTGTATTTGTAAAATAAAATATTAATTTATATTTTATAAATTTTTATACACAATATTTTACAGATATCTTTGTACATAAATAAATTAACTCTTATCTATTTTTTGTTCATCTCCAATGAAAACAAATGTATATATAATTATCAGTCTTTATGACTGCCTTTGAAGAATTATTTTCATAATAATTTTGAGTTATTACATAATAATAATAAATAAATCAAAAACATTCAATAAATAAATTATATTGTATTTTATTTATCTGATGCATTATTTATTTATTTATTGCGATATAGATATTACTAATGATGAATGGAATAACTCAAAATTATTTAAAATTACAGCATATTATAGAATTATTCCAGTTACACAAACGTTTATTACGTCTACCCTTGTCAAGATATCGTAATATAATGTCTTGTAAAATATTCCATACATAGATAGATTCCAAAGTTGAAGGAAAATTTCGTTTATCCTGGTCCATGCGCAAATACCAATATAAAAATACCGTACGAATTGATAACTGTGAATAATTCAATTTTTTAAGAGTAAAAATGGAAATAAATATTCTCTCTTCTAAGCCAATATTATACTTACGTTTTTATGTCACGTGTCCAGACGACATAATGACGTCTTAAAGAATAAGCTAGTCAATCCTCCTATCTACTATCATGTTCGAGAAAGAAAAAATTTATTAAATATTGGTCTAATAGCGTTTTCAATGAATGGATTTGTCTTGTAATAAACATTAAAAGGATAGGATGACGACTGAATTATAGTTTTCCGAAAGTATTATAACAATTTTACTAAGCGCTATTTAGTGAATCATCGAAGATAGTTATGAATTTTATTTATAATCGTTTTCAAACTAAGTAATACATAATGAAAAATGTAAGAGAAATTGGATTTACTAAATTTTATGATAAAAATGATATAAATAACATATATATATACTGAGTGAAATACATTTGATAAATGCAAACGGAATGGAAGCATATGAATAGTAGAAAAGATACGGACTTTGTATAGTGATTATGATAACAAAAAGGCTTAAAAATAATGCTAGTAGATCTGAAACTAAAATTCTATAATTAATTACCAAACATTACAAGTATGAAAATTTGTGAAAATAAAAATATTGTACTGTAATGATAATTCAATTCTTTATTTTATAAACGTTGAGTATATATATACGTTAACTAAAATATTTAGAAATTTTTTGTAAATTCTATGTTTTCAAAATTATAGTTATATTTAGTAAAAATATTTTATTGAAAATTATTCATAATAAAAATATCAATCTGCTGAATTATATAAGTAGTTACAACATTAAGTATAACTGAATAATTACAGAATCAAACAATCTAGAATAAGTGATATATAAATTGATTTTGAAATATATAAAATATGTCTATGTTTTGAAATTTACTGCTTATCAGATTAAAAAATTATTTTTTCTTTTAAATACATTTAAAGATCAATTTCAGTATTAAATAACAAATGATAAAATAAAATATATTCCTTGAGATTCAAATATTTTTTAGAAATAACAAAATTTGTAGAGTTAGCTCACCATTTCACACATTTTATATTGAAATATGAAATCAATAGTATATTTATATATTTCATTTCTTTTTTATATTACTTAAATACTTCAACATAATTTGTAAAAATACAAAAAGAGCCTAAAGTTATCTTGTACTCGATTTTTCAATTTCAAGAAATATCAAATAAAATGTATTTTATAATATTGTATGCTTAAAAAATCGTTATATTATATACAGATGGAGATAAAGAAAGATAGATAGATAGATACATAGATATATAGATCGATAGATAGATAGATACATACACACACACACACAGACACACATATATATATATATATATATGTATATATAAAAGAGAGAGAGAGAGAGAGAGAGAGAGAGAGAGAGAGAGAGAGAGAGAGAGAATTTAAATAGTTTGATTGAGGAAACCGTACATTCAAGGTACATTTAAAACTTGAAACAGCTATCATCGAAGTATAATTTTAAGAATTACAGTTGTATAAAATATATACAAAGTATTATAATAATAAATAAACTTCACCTCTGTGAAGTAAAAAGTGTATGTAATTATAATTGCTTTATATAAAAAATTCCAAATAATATTGATTTCATAGAATTAATATACACATTGTTATATTTTTTTTACAAAAAATAATTTATATTTTTATTTTCACATTTTTGAAAAAGGAATGATAATGAAAAAGATCGATTCTGAGATCAAGAAACTATTTCTTACTAAAATTAATGATTAAAAATTTCATTTTATTCATATAAATTTAAATTCTCGTAAATTAATTTCTTACTAAGTTAAATTTAAAAATATATATTAATGTTACATATAGTTTAAATATTGTAAATATGAAAGATTGCAAGTATAAACCGAAAAAAATTTTTTTTTAATTTTAAAATAATATTCCATTGATCTAAAAAAAAGGAAATTTATTATTTAAAGAAATATTTAATTTGACCTATTCTATGAATCAATTTTTTGTATATTGCAGAAAAAATATGAATAATCAATTTTTGATCATTAATATCCTATCTCATCAAAAACCAACAATGTGCTACACATATTATATAATATTGTGTGTATCAGGCTTATATTAATTAACCTCTGATTTCAAACTTTTTTTTCATTGCAAAAAAAGTAATATTAAATATTAAATTGTTATTAAGAAAACATTTTTTAATTGGGAAATATTATACAATACATTTCAATGTTTTAATTTTTATTAAGTCTTCTATTACTTATTTATTCTTTTGGATGCATTAGTATAATACTATTTATAAGTAATTAAAAAATATAGGAGCAATCCGTAATAATACAAAATAATTATATAATTTTAATTGTTGAACAATTATTGATAAATATTTAAACTTGTCTAGTTATATAATTAATAAATTAAATTAAATTGGTATCGTTAATTTGATTTTATTACTAATATAATAATGCTATTTAATTATGTAAGAAAAATATAAAATAAAATAAAAGTCGAAAAAACATGCATTAATATTTCATTCTTAAAAAACACGTGATTGTATATCCTAAATTGAATATCTAATAAAAAATAATAATAACTTCTAATCCACAATGTCCTACTGTTCAAATGATATACAAAATATATAAGATAATTTATTTTAAATTGATAAAAATATTACAGTTCATTGTATTCGAAAATGAATACACTATGATTTTGCGGATTAGTTATTAATCACCATATTTGTAACTTTAGCGGATTACAGTAGCTTTTAAAATGTATAAGTGAAATTATAAAAATTAAATAAAAACCTCTAACTCGCCTAAAATTTTAGAATATAATTCAATTGGTATCTATTATTTACAAAGTTTGTTCTGTTGAAGTAACGCAATTCTTAATGGAATTGATTTTACACAAGATGAGACTATATAGTGCTTACATAATATGATATTTAGAAACAAGCAAAGCACTGTGTATTAAAGACAAATTTTAGTCGCACATAATATATTTCCATAGATTAAATGGCGTTAAAACTAAAACTGTTTATTTGTATGTACGTATAAATTTGAATTTATAAATTTAAATTATGAAACTTGTTATAAAATATGCGTAAGCTGGATGTACCTTTTATAACATATTATTAGTATATTGTTTAAAAAGTTATTGAAGAATGATTTGTTATTCTAATATATCAATACGTTTTAACTGCTAATAGAAAATACTAGACTTATTTATTTTGAAATGAAGTCCTAATAAATTAGAACCACTTGTGTATCAGTGAACAATAAATCACTTTCTTTAATTTATGAAATATATATTTTCTTTACAATTTGCCATATTTATTTCCAACAATACTCTTGCATTATTACAACATTTGAAAATAGCAATTGAAATTTCTTTGATATTTTGCTTTATTAAATACTGATATATAAAATAAGAAAATTGTATTAATTGAAATAATTTAGATTACAAATTAAAAATAAAAATAATTAATCTACTATTAGTAGTGCTAAAAAATATAAAAAAAGCATATAATTTTGAAATTAATGTGATCTCACTTATTAATTTAGAAAACTATAAATTTTCTCATAGAGAAAGACTCCAAAAAATATTGATTACATATAGTGACAGTTATAATTATATATAATCTAATTTCTAGAAGCAAATATAATATTTGTAACTTTTAAGTATTCTTATAACTAACTATAGTTTCCATTTTATGAAGAGATGTAGAAAATGTTCTAAGTTGTACTTCTTGACTATTTGCTATAAATACAGGACTTGTTTCATCCCATTCCTTTGGAGTATCACATTCTGGTATTGTATATGTCAAAATATCAAAAGAGCACAAACAATCAAGAAGAGGTAAAAAACTGACAGTTCCTGAAATAAATAAATATAATTACAAATAATATATTTCACTTTTTAAACGTAAGATAATATAAAATCTTAAACTTATACCTGTAATTTGACGAATAACTTCACGGATTTCTTTCTGTATTGTTTTAATATCTTTAGTTCCAATATCTGATAAATTTCCATCACCTTTACCATTTGATAATTCAGTTTCATAATCTATTTTAAAATCCCACTTTTCTAAAACCTCTTTTGTATTTACATTTGAAATAATTAAAGTTACTTTTCGTACTTTCTTTTGTATAAGCCATTCTTGAATTTGACTAAGTACAACATTAAAAAAATTAACAATTTGTAAATTTGTAGACATTAATATGCATAATCCAAAGTGCTCAGCTGGTTCAAATGTTTCTGGTGGATAAATACCACGTTGATATAAAATATTGTTAATTCCATATACTATAATATAAAAACATTCATGCATAATTATATCTAATAAATAAATATCATTTGTTTTAATATTTTCTTTAATGTCTTACAAAGATATTGTTTTACCAACTCTGCGGATCCTTTAAGTGTGATACATTTAGTTTTCTGCTGTTGTTCTGTCATAATGACACGATCAATATAATATATTTAAAATTGTATATTAAATCCCTTCAATTTATAATTCAATTAATAAGTAATATCCTTCTCAACGTTTTTAAACCGTAACCCTGACATTCAAGGTTATGATATACCTTATATATACCTTTCGTTAAAATTTGAAATCCTCAAATAATATTGCATTACTCACAGAAGTTGATAAGAAATACTGTCCTATTGGTAAAACCGACATTTATGATTGACCAATCATAGTATAAACACGTTGACAGCAAGTAACGCATGCCCCAATATAACGAAATTATTGATGAATTTGAAGCTAATAATTAACTTCCCTTCATTTAAACGTAACAATAGACAATTTATAAAAAAATCAAATAAACTCTGTCTATAATAATTGAAAAATATAAAATGTATTTTATTTTTATTTTATAGGAAACATAACCGTACTTTTCTTTATAAAACAATTTTCTTTAGTTTAATGTATTTTACTATAAAACATATATTTTGTTTTATTTAAAACTATTGAATTTCTTATAAAATTATTTAAAAAAATAATAAGATATATTAATGTAAAATATTTTTATATAAATAGAAACGAATGATTAGACAGCTAAAAGCAGCTTTTTCTGGAATCAATTCAGAGACATTAAATAATGTGCACCATTTATCTTGTAGTATTATTATTACTTATAGTATAATTTTTACTACAATTATTGCAAGAATAAACAAAATAATTATTAAAGATTCATCCGAAGGACTGATTTTCATTGTACATATAAAAATATGCATTTGGATAAACACAAAGTAAATTACAACACATAACAAACATTACTTATAAACATTATTATTTTTAAAATACAACTTTTTATATAATTTAGTTTGAATTGTTTCTTTAATACCAAATAAATTCATCTTTAACATTCTTTAACAAACATCAAATTTTTATTTTTTTCTCTTAAAATTCATATAAAAATGTTTCACAGACTCACTTAACAATTGCATATAATACCTTTTGATCTAAAATCTATTCTATCGACTTTCAGTAAGGAGAAATATTTTGCAAAGGAATAATTTTTTTTTAATTTCTCAGAACTAATTCCAGAAAATAATTAAATTAAAAAAATTACTTAGTTTCCATAAAAAAAGTAAATTTATTATTGCATTTATTTATCTTTGCGCTGACTGCTTAAGCTGTCATGCATTTTCGATACAACTGCTTCCACTAATTCTGGTATTAGAACCCCGTTAACATCTATGAAATTGGCGACTGATTTTGTAACTGATGTTTCATTTACAACACCAGTGACTTCATTTTTTACATTTAAAACTAAATTATATTTATCATCATACTTCTTAAGATATGAACTTGCTTCCAAAATTAAATCTGGATCAAACCCAGCTGGATCCCTAAAACATATATTATTAAATGTTATTTATAGAAACATTATATTTAATGGAAATAATAAATGTACATATATTTTATCAATATCTTGTGTTTAATAATTCTATGACATTTAAATTTAAAACAATTTTAAAATTTTATTGTTCTAATTATACAATTTCATAATATTAATCTGTTTAAAAATAATAGGTTTCTAAAAGATTTATATTACAGAAATTTATATTGACATAAATAAATTTTAATATATTGTTAACATTTTTTACCAAAGTATAATTTATTATGTACTATTACTTTAAAACATTATACCTTTGTATTGCAACTACAAAGATTCCTTTCTCCTTATATGTTATATATAGAGTCAAAAGACCCATAAATATAAAATATACTATAACACAAACTAATAGTACTGGTCTGGATGCAGGAAAAGGATGTAGGTAATCCCAAATTAAGGCTATTAAAGCAACGATAACTGCAACTCCACATTGTGCTAATCGTCCATTCATCAATGTAAAATCTTCTATATAATTATACTTTTTAATCAAAATTTTTCTAACAACATCATCTAAGGCATTTTTTACTGCTGATCCATCCCACTTATTAACTTTGATTATCTGTAACATTATTTTAATTTAAGATTACCCTCTTCACATGAAAAGAAAAATATTATATGCAGACACTTTTTATATTTTACAAAAAATTATTTATTCATCAATCTAATAACATTAAAAATTTAAATAAATAAAAGTTAGTATATTTTATTTTTTCTAATTTATAATAAAATTATTTAATATTTATGTATCAACACTTACAGTAGGATCGTCTTTTTGATCTCTCTTTGAAGACATATTGTACCTGTCAGCAGAAAAATGTAAGGATCAAAAATGTATAATCGTTTTTCCACGTCAAAACTTGACCGTATATCCGGTTAAGGCTTCCGTTAACTGTGCCAAAAGTAAAATTACTTTAAATGTTTTAGGAGCACTAAAGTAAAATAAAGGCGCTTTTTCAATTAATTAATGTTAAATTATACATTTTCGTAACTTTCTTAAGTCATTCCTTATAATATTATCTTTTAACTATGTACAAAAATTATATTGAGTTTAGTTTTAATCGAAAATTATCGAATATACCTTTAATGTATAGGTTGAGTCAATTGAAAATATGCCTTCTACTTGTATGGTTAAGTTCGCTCAATAAATTTTTTCTGGTGTAATTTATTTTATTTTATAGTCACAATAGTTATTTCTAAAAAACGGAAAATGCCCCGTAGTATAATGGTGACTCAAAATTTGTCCATAACAACAATCCAATCAAAATTGGATTTTTTTTGCTACGTATGTAAAAGAGCGCTAATATCAAAAATAATAATTTAAGTAATATTCGTCCATGTTCATAGGGACACAAAATTGGAATAAATTTTTAAAAATAGAGGAAATAGAGAGTATCATATAATAAACTTGTATTTATGAAAATAAATGTTATTTAACAATTATTTGACTATGTAAGATAATTTAAATTCAATATTAATTTTAGTACAGCATCATATATTTAAAATATAAAAGACATGAATTAAAAATAAGCAAAATTACTATTAATTAAACATTATTATTACAATGATTTACTTAAATATGGTAGGTTTTAAATATATAAAACATTTAAACAATTAAATTATAGATTTTTCAGCGCGCAATCAGGCCATAATTACATTACGATAAGCTTTAGCAATAAGTAGATTTAACGAAATGTTAATATGAAAAGAATTAATAATCTTCCAATTTTACCATATGTTATAAAAGTATATCCTATGTAATAAAAGCATTCAATCATAAAAACAAACTTATATACATAATGAAATCCGGAAAGTCGAAAATTATATTTTGTGTATTTTGTGTTATCTTCTCACGTAATCTTATTAAATATAATAATTTTCTTAACTATTAAATTAAAATTCAAATATTTTATTATCTTTATAGAACTTTAAAAATAGAGTTAATTTATTATTATATTTCACATTTGCCCATATTTAACACTAAAAAGACTTGATAAATTTATATAAGTATAAATTCAACATATGGATATGACAATGATTGAATCCGTTATCTTTTATTCATCTATTAAGCTTTATCGAACGTCTAATAAATACAATACAATAAGATTTTTTAATTATACTATTAGACAAACTAATATTGTTTCCATTCTACAATTTCAAACCATTGTGCGCAAGACGAGTTACCATCAGCGCTCTCTATCTATAAAAATTATCCTCGAAATGAGAAAAACATAAAAATTATACTCGTCATGTAGCGTATATTACAAAACAAAAAATAATAGATAAAATGTTTTACATTTATAATAAACAAAGTAAAAACCTTTTGGTAAATATTGTTTGAGGGCATGTCTCTTTACTACTTTATTCGTCGATTGATTGCATACAGCTATTACAAAGCATTAGAATCTTTTGAAAATAAGTTTTTTTATTAATTATTGTACTACACATAAAATTGTAGTAATAATTCATGTTTATTAACATCAATACTTTCATAATTAAATAAAAAGTGTTAATAAATAAGAGTTGTAAATATAAGATGAATTCTAAAAACTAAATTCATTCGTTTCCAATTTATGCTATGCTGACATAATTCACATACAAAGCAGTATGACCACCTAACGGCTAGTGAAATTCCCCTTGATAACTCCTTTGGTAGTCTCGACTTGCCTTTTACGCTTTGCGTAGTGGTAAAGCATAATTTTCCAGGAGCAGACGGAGTGCGCGAGATAGAGGCACCAAAAAGAGTATGGCGACGTGGGGTGGTGAAAAATTTGAGGATCACAGTCATGCTGACGATATCGAGGCAAATTTGAATAATATTCTTGTGACACATGATTTACAAGATTGCCTCGATGACAGCCTTGATCTGCCCAGTTTTGTTAAAATTTACGGACAGTCCGACGATTTCGATTACGAAAAATATTCGGACGGTGATCCCCCCTACAACGAAAATCTACATGATGACAATACAGGGTATACAAGATGATCATAACTTCAATTTACTGTATCAAAGAATAATCAATTTCTTTATTAATTTACTGTCTTTGCACATTTGTCAGATACCTCCATCTACGTTGTGGACGTAAAGATATGTCTATATTTTTAAAATTTTTATCGTATATATTATGATACTTCACGGATATACTATACGTTTTTTAGCCATTCCTTATAAGGCTATTTCGAGTTTTGAAATTAGACCTATCTAATTAACACATCGTTTTTATGGATTTTAAAGAGAAATTAAAATTTTATATCTTAAGATATATATATATATATATATATATATATATATTCATTTCAATTTGTACTTACATTTTGTCCTGTTGGAATATCGTTTTATAAAATTTACAGTCCATTGAACTGAAAATTACAATTGTTTGTAATAGATTTTATTACTTAAAAAATAAGTATGAAACATTCTTAAGGAAATATAAAATGATATAAATATTTATAAGTATACTGTTTCTAAAAAACTTTTAAAATTAATTTGTAATATAATTTTGAAATCAAATTGTAATTTTAAAAATCTAATAAGAATCTATTATGAATAATAAATAAGTATAATATAATAAAATTATCTTCCAAATATAAAAATTTGATTAAATATATTTATATCCTGTTTGAATATCTATTTTGTTTAACATTGTCATATTTGTTTATTTTTAGATACATTCATCACACCATTAGTTCTGATGAAATTTATATGCGAATACATCCAGGCAACAATGATAGTATGCCAGAAGACCCTTCGCATGCAGTTATTACAATCGAAACCACAGATCCAGATACTAATCAAAAACATATTAGTCGATATACATGTGAATATGATGGCTGTTCACGTACTTACAGTACAGTTGGAAACCTGAGAACTCACATGAAAACACATAAAGGTATGTTTCACTATAAAAGTACAGAATTAGTTTTATATTTATATCTACAACAATAATGTATTTAAGTTTTAAATTCCTACTAAATCATTAATATACCTTCTTATTTATGCACTCTTTGGATTAAAAATATTGGTAAGTTAATAATATAAATAAAATTAGATTTCATTAGATTTTATATTACTTAATTTAATTACTAGTTTTATTAATTATATTTATTTAATTATATTTACATCAACTATCATTTAAATTTTCATCAGATAATTTCAATATATTTCATTAAAAATCTTTCGTATTTACAAATAGAATTATCATAATTTTCAGGTGAATATCGATTTAAATGCTCTGAACCAAGTTGTGGCAAAGCCTTTTTAACTTCTTATAGTTTGAAAATTCACATCAGAGTGCATACAAAGGTCAAACCATTTGAATGTAATCACAATGGATGTGAAAAGGCATTTAACACCCTATATAGATTAAGAGCTCATCAAAGACTTCACAGTGGCAATACATTCAATTGTGAAGAAATGGGCTGTGTCAAATTTTTTACAACACTTAGTGATCTTAAGAAACACATTCGTACTCACACTCAAGAGCGACCATACAAGTATGTCCTATAGAAGGATCATTATAAAAATAAATCATAATTTATGCGAATAGTTCATTATTGATTAGTACAATATAATTATTTAGATATAAAAAATACTCTATAATATCAAGAATGTATAAATTAAGTTTTATTAAAAAACATTCAAGTACTAAAATTAAAATTTATTTCTAACAATCTGAAATTATAATATATAATTATATATATATATATATATATATATATATAACTACTCAACAAACTTATAATTTTAGTTTATTTTATATATTAATTAATTTGACTTATTTATAGAATATTTTGAAAATTAATTCTGAAAAATTAACCTTTACTTAAAACTTTTAGATTTAAATTTTTTAACCAATCAAAAATTGGATATATTATTATATTCAACAAATTTATGAAATTATTATTTTAAGGTGCCGAGAAAAGGGTTGTGGAAAAGCCTTTACAGCTTCTCATCATTTAAAAACACACAGGAGGACACACACTGGAGAACGCCCATATATCTGCTCCTACAATCACTGCAAAAGGTCATTCACTACACCACATAGCCTAAAAAGCCATCTAAAAACTCATAAGAAACTCTCACAATCTGATGAAATTGTATGTATTTCATTAATTCTCGTACTCTTTTTATTTAATTATATTCTAAATTTTAGTAATTAAATCTATAATATTGTAATAAATAGTATTTATATTTTTTTAGAATAAAAATGAAGAAAATACAAATTTTAAAGAAGAGATTAATAATACTAATAGTATAGATATTACATCTGAAATCAGCCGAACTGATAACTTGGGACAAACTGTTAATAAAGTTCCTGTTGCTATTGTACTTTATTCTCCAATGGAGCTTTATGAACAAGGAACAAATATAGATTCAATTGAAAATCTTTCTAATAATGACTTACAAAATCTTATCAATAATAATGATAATTCAATACTTGATATTTTTCATCCCCAAAAAATAAACAATTCTACAAATCAAGATAATCCCAATAAAAAAATTAAAGTTAGTGAAAATAATCAAAATTCATTTAATAATTTTAATAATAGTGCTGATTATAATCAGTTAAAATTATTTGATAATCAAAATCACGATATTGAAGTAAATGCAGTGCATGAAAACAACAATAATTCAATATTACAAATACGCAATGTTGATTTAGATAATTCATTAACAGAAGATTCTTCTGAATTAACACAAACTAATCTTACAAATAATTTAGTAAATCAATCTATCTCTAAAGTTGAGAATTATATACATAAACCAATGATAGATTTAATGAATAGAACTTTACATAATTGTGAAAGCAATGTTATATTATACAATGCCTTATCTAGTCAAATACCAAATGTGTTAAATATGTCAGATGATAATCAACTAATAACAGATGAAATTAATAGATTATCTTTTGAAAGAACTACAACATTTGAAAATGAAACTTCTATCGAAAACATAAATACTATAACTTCTGCAGATACTATAAGCAATAATAATGAATCGCGTGCTCTTGAATTAGCTCTAGCATCTGAAGAAGAAAGACAATCTCCGTGGATTGATATAAACTCTTTAACAAGTGAACTTTCAGATAAAATAATTGCTTCTACAGCAATACCAACTGTTAGAACAGAATCAACATGGTCAGAATCTAATGCTCTGCCTATAGCTGTTCATTCTCTTGTGAATTTACTTGGCCCAGAGCCATATCCATTAGATGTAAAGAACCAACTCCAAAAAACATCTGAATTAGAAACTGTTAGTTTAATAGATGCAGGTATATCATCAAATGGTAATGAGGAAATTGTTATAAATTATACAGACTATCCTAATGAAACTTGTTCAAAAAATGAAACAAATAAAATAGAAGAAACTTCTCGAAATATACTTCAAGAAATTACAGCTGATGCTGGTATCTGTAAATGTGCTAGCTGTAAATGTGATACTGAGGAAGATAATTGCCGAAATTGTAATCATATAGGAAATGAGAATCAAGAAAAGCAACAGCCTACAATTAATGAAGCAAGACAAATAAATATATCAGATATAGTTTCATCTTTACAAAATAAATGTTGTTGCAATAATCAGAATAGTTGTGGTTCATGTTGTGTCGTTATTTGTATAAAAACATTACAAGAACTACAAGAAATATTTAATACTTGTTGTAAAAGTACAAGCAGTGCAGGATGCTGCAAAAGTAATTCTCTGAGTAACCAAGGTATATCGTTACCAATGACTTCACTAAAGAGTCAGTTGGCAGGAAACCAATAAAGAACAAACAGACTAGTCCAAAACCAAGATGTTATAATAATAAGTAGATACATATATACAAAAAAGGAGTAAAAAATAAATAAATTTTATTTTATTAACAATTTTTATTTACAGCAAAATAGAATGCCAATTTTTTATAAAGCACCGTACAAAATAATTTTCTTAATATACAATATTTTTTAATATTTTTATGAAAATATATTATAAAATTGCTATTATATATTAAGTTTATGATAAAAAAGTGTTTGTTTTCAATTTAACTTTGTTCAGACAAAACTTTACCTTATGCTAATTAAAGAAATGTATGTAAATCAGTTTTATAAGCATTTATTGCTTGCCAAAACTATTTCATTTTATGTGTTTTAGACTGTAATATTATTATATATAGAAAATGGTTAAATTGTAAATGTTTTGCCAAATATGTGTAGTTTTATAAATATTGACTGCAAAAATTACTATTTATAATTCTTATTATTTTGGTGATTACCAAAGGTATAAGAAAATTTAGTTTTTAACTTAAAAAATAAAGTATAAAATATTTTTTTCACTTGTTATAAATGCACTATTGTGCTTATGCAATCGTTAAAAGAATAAAAATATTTCATTATAACTTAATAAATTTTTAATATTTGTACAAAGCGTTTTTAGCTACTTACCTAATATAGTAATATCTTTGTTAAACCATATTCTTTTTCAATGCTGTATTAAATAAAATTATTGAAAAACGTTTTTTGTAATTAAAAAAAAAGTGTGAGCAAGTGTGTCTAAATAACAAATAAATTATGTTAATGAAAGTGCAATAAATAGTGCTACAAACAGTGCTTTAATATATTTAATAAATATATACCGTTTTTTATTATAAATATTAAATAAACATTTCTTTTTTCCTTTTTTTCCTTAACAATTTTATTATGTCTCACTGTATTGCAATATAAATGATAGTTCTATTATACATTGGTATTATTAAATATAAACAAATTTAAAATAAATTTATAGAGCAGCTTGCTCTAAAGCTTTCGTTACTTCTAATGCAATTTCAGCTTCTGCTTTATCTTTCTCAGATGAAGCACGTGATAGCTGGTCTTGAGCCTTATTTAAAAGATCTCTACAAGCAGATTTATCCAATGCTTCTATTGGATGTGCTTCTTCTGCAAGAACCTAAAAATAATTTATACACTTCAATATCAAAAATTTTGTATTTTCAATGCAATTTATACAATTTTAACGAAGTCTCATTTAAATGCTAATTAAGCAATCTTAAATAAATTTTTGTACTGAATCTAGAAGAAACTAATCCAAAGTTTGAAGAAATTTAACCCAGATTAATTAGGATTTTCTATACATTAAATGTTTAAAAAAAAATATTTATATTTTATCAATTAATTAATTTCTTTTAATTTGAAACATAACTTTTCTAAATTTAATCTCTTATTGTACATGATAATTAAATTAAATCAAAATTTTTAAATTATATAAATTAATACATAATATGGTACTAATTCATTGATCTTAATACATGAAAAAATAATAAAATAATATTAAATACTATACCATATAATTATCTACAATGTACTTATATTGTATTCTATATAATATATTATAACATTACCTGTATAGTAGAATCTTGATTGATTGTGATTGTTCCAGAAGAAACAAAAATTTTTTTAACATCACCTTTTTCTTCAAATACTGTCACTACTCCAGGTTTTAAAACAGCTAGACAAGGTACATGTTTCGGTAAAACACCAAATGATCCAGAAAATGATGGTACATCTACTTGCTTTACAATAACATTATCATAAAAAACCTATATATAAAAAATTATATTAATAACAAAATCATTTTAAAATGTTTAAACATTTCTCTTTACTTTATTAGCACCAGCAAAAGTTAATTTCATTTGATTTTCATTTGGAGGAGCATCGGCGTAAAACCTTTTTTGTAAATGAACATTCTTCAAAAATGAACGTAGTATACGAGAAATAGTAGCCATTATTACTAAAAGCATAAAATAATAATTATTAATCTTACATTTATAGAACTAAGAAAATGTTACATCACAATACGGTTTATAAAATAACCCTATCTCGACATTTTTTTTATAAAAAATATAATTACATGTATCAATTTATTATATAATGTAATACATGTAATTATATATATATTTATAAATACATATATTTATTAACATACATAATTATTCGAAGTGATTATATTAGTAGTAACAATATAAAATATACAATGGTTGGATAAGCAGTAGAAAACTAGAATAGTATAGTGTATATTTGCGCATGCGTTGAAAAAACCGATTCTTTATTAAATAATAATTCTGAGTTCTATCATGCATGTCCAGTCAATTAAAATTACAATCATTACCATTGTAAATAATGAGAAATTTTAAATATTCTAAAAAATTTTCAATAAATTAATAATATAATATATCGTAATTTTGTTAATAAAAAAAATTAATATAATTCTGGACTATACTATTGAAAAAAATAAATAACAAATATTATAATTAAAAAATAAGATTTTTTATTTGCATCTAATTATACTTTGAGTTGTCTGTAGCCTGTTTACGTATTACCTGTCTTAACATCATATTTGCTTGCTACGTTCATAAATGAGTTGTCATATTAGCATAAGATATTACCAAAGAATATCAAATATTTAATTTTTATCAATTGTTTATGATTTCTTCGTAAAAAGAGGTAGTAAAAGGAAGAGAATAATTAAATTAATTTAATTACTATATGCTGTATAATTTAACTATCACGCGAATTTTGAATGTTACGTAATTTTTATTTAAATACAATTATTAGAAACAAGCAAAACCTTAAATATTTTTGTAATATAAGTGTAATAAAAGTATATATAAATAATTATAGGATAGTGAAATTGTATTAAAATATATCATATCTATATTCACTTTCCTGAATCGCGTTATGCTAGATAAGAAATATAGAAACTTTCTTAAACATAAATTCAAAAATACACATATTTGTAATCAACGAATTAAAAAATGATTGCTTGATCAGAAGTTAGTGTACAAATAAACTAATATATATTTATATGTATAAAAAAAAATTTAAAAGCAAAACAAATAAAAAATTAGGTTCTCGTTAAAGCTCAATTTTATTTTCTGTGCACCAAGACGCCAACGACAGATGACGAAAAATTTTAATCATTTCTAAAACAAAGCAGCTCGTACTTTGAGAGAAATTATTGTGAATTTTGAATATAAATTTATTTTTAATTTATAAGATTTAAATCGCAACTATGTCGATTGTCAACAAGTAGTTATTATAAGAAAAACGGCAAAAAAATCACTGAAGAATATAGAAAGATGAAGAATTCCATGGCTTAAACATATCGAAGTACAATTTCAATTAAATAAATTATTTCCTTGTTAGATGTTTCAACGTACATAAACTAAATAATAATCAATGTACTTAAAATAAATAATACAGTAATACATTATATAGTAGTCAAATAACTCTAATTGATTTTTTTTTTTTAAATCCAAAATATTCATTTAATATTATAAATATAATATTTTTCAAATTACTATTTTAAATCAACGCTAAAACTATAAACAAAGACTTGATTTCTACCAAAAAATGTAAAAAACTTAACAGTTTGATTTATATTTAATGTTATAATCAATGTCGAATATTTTAAAATTTAAATATCACTTGAATTTTTAATTAAAATTGCTTAATCATTTAGTATTATTTTTCAAGTGCTAAATTATTAATACTTCATTATTTCTCATTTATTACTTACCGTAGGAAAAAATTAAATGATTAATCAACAACTATGTATTATAATTCAATTGAATTATTGTAATTTAATAACACATTATTACAATATATATAAATCCAAATTTTTCATCTAACAATATAGAAATACATATATTTACTACACATTTGGTTGAAGATCAATATATATTAAATATATGCATTATATACACAATGCATTTACAATGTAAACAGGTGATAAAAAGTATATAAGCGATCATCTTCATAATCTTGAGCAATTTATAGAAAAGTTGAATATACCTTTCAAGGATATTGACTGGATAATAGTTTAAAGTGTATTTTCAATCCAATAATACATATACATTTTCTGAATAATTTAAACATTGAATGAAATGAAAATTTAAATATTATTTATGTAAGAAAAGTTAATGAGATGAATAAAAAGTCGAATCAGTTATGCTTTAAAATCAGTAACTGCAAAAAGTAGATGTTTTCACATCTAGTTAAAGAAAAATCATACAGTGGAAGCTATAATTTTCCATGAAACTCTGATTGCAAACAAAATTATTAAAAAAATTCTGTTATATTTTAAATAACCTAATGAGCACAAAATTTGAAAATTAATAAAGAAAATTCTTTTATAATCTAAGATAAAATCATAAATGAAAATGACAATATATATTTAAACCCTTTAATTATTCATAATAATTTATATAGATCACTATTATCATTCTCAATTTCCAGACTCCGAAAGGCATAAAAATTCTTGCAGCAGAACTTATCTATAGTATATTGTGTTTTAATGGTTAAACACTGTTACTCGTGAGTAATTCCGTATGAACAGGCGAAATAGTTTAAGCCGGTAGACAAACTATATTAAAATATAACAGTGCGGGGTACGTGATAATGGACGTAAAACCAAAATTAATCGACCGAATTATATGGAAAAAATTGGAAGATTATTTCAATCATAATGGAACAAAAATCAACATAAATACATTATTTCAAAACGATCCTGATAGGTTTAAAAAATTTAGGTAAAATAATTCAGTTTTTAAAGGATTATTCTTTGACCTTCAAATGACCTTTCACTTATATAAATAAAATAAAATACATTTTTAAAATAAAAAATAATTTAAAATTTAATAACTGAATGTAATTAATTACCATTGTATAACAATTAAAATAAAGATTTCATAATTTTTTACAATTATTACTTATAAATTTTATTAAAAATAATTATTTTTAGTAATAAATATTTTTATTAACTAAAAATTTAATTTGAATTATTTATTTAATTGATTATCTTTCTTTGAATTATTAAAAAAACTATGCGATAATTATAAATAAAAATTTAATAATTGAATTTCAATTCATTTAATTATTATTAAGCAAATTAAATGTTTCAATATAGATATTTAAATAAATAAATAATTAGCTTATTATTTAAACTAATAGAGATATTTATAATTAATTGCTTTAATTGGTTAGTATAAAGTATTTTTATAAAATATTTATAAAATAGCAATTAATTAATTTTGAAAAACTTTATATAAATTGACTGTACACTCTCCTAGATAATTTTAATATATATTTGCATATAAGGTTAAAATAATTTAAAACATTAATTTTAAAATATTCTAGTTTAACACTTAACACTCCCAATGATGGTTCTATCCTTTTTGATTATTCAAAAAATCGTATAACATATGAAGCCCTTGATTTACTATTCCAACTTGTATGTATAATTTATAAATTATTAAAAATTTATAAGCCTAATCTTTTTATAGAATATATTTATTATTAATTTATATTTATAGGCAAGGGATATTAATGTTGAACAAACTAGAAATGCAATGTTTTCTGGACATAAGATCAATTTTACAGAAGGCAGAGCTGTACTGCACACTGCTTTACGTAATAGAGCTAACAGTCCAATTTTAGTAGATGGAAAAGATATAATGTCTGAAATAAATGGTGTCTTATTTCATATGAAACAATTTACAGATCAAGTATATAAAATATATTTCTTTTATTTATAATAAATTGTTATTATTTTACTTTATAATTCTTTATATATATAGATTCTTTCTAAAGAATGGAAAGGATTTACAGGTAAGGCTATTGAAGATATTGTGAATATTGGAATAGGTGGATCTGATCTAGTAAGTTAAGTTTTTATACAATAAATGAAACATTTTTATAATTTATAATAAAATTAAATTAAATGCTTTTTAAGGGACCACTTATGGTAACAGAAGCTTTGAAACCATATCATATTGGACCTAAAGTTTACTTTGTTAGTAATATTGATGGAACTCATATAGCCGAAACTTTAAAAAAACTTAATCCAGAAACATGTCTTTTTATTATTGCATCAAAAACTTTTACAACACAAGAAACAATTACAAATGCTACTTCTGCTAAAAAGTGGCTTCTTCAACATTTAAAAAATGTAAGTTACTTGTATGATTTTTAAATGTAAGTAAATCAAGTTCTTTACTCCTTACAGGATGCAGCTGTGGCTTCTCATTTTGTAGCTATATCTACTAATACAGAGAAGGTCAAAGAATTTGGTATTAATGAAAATAATATGTTTGGTTTTTGGGATTGGGTTGGTGGACGATATTCTTTATGGTCAGCTATTGGTTTATCTATTTCTTTATCTATTGGTTTTGATAATTTTGAAAGGCTTTTAGAAGGAGCATTTTTCATGGATCAACATTTTTGTACTGCACCATTAGAAAAAAATGTTGGTAAAATTTGTTATATAATTCTACTGATTCTATGTAATAATTTAAATATTTATTTATTTAGATACCAGTGATTCTTGCTTTGTTAGGTATTTGGTATAACAATTTTTACAAAGCAGAGACACATGCATTATTACCGTATGATCAGTATCTTCATAGATTTGCTGCATATTTTCAACAAGGTGATATGGAAAGTAATGGAAAATATGTTACGAAATCTGGTGACACTGTGAATTATTCAACAGGTATGATACTTCAGTCAAAAAATTGTAAATTGACTTATAGTTTTAAACTTGTAAATTTATTATAGGACCTATTGTTTGGGGGGAACCTGGAACAAATGGTCAACATGCATTTTATCAACTGATTCATCAGGGTACACGATTGGTTCCAGCAGATTTTATAGCACCTGTACAATCTCATAATAAGGTTTATATTTATATTAAAAGAAATTATTATTTAATACAGAAAAGAACCAATGTATACTACTGTTTAGGTTCAAGGAGATTTACATCATAAAATCCTTCTTTCTAATTTCTTAGCCCAAACTGAAGCTTTAATGAAGGGAAAGAATGAAGATCAAGCAAGGAATGAGCTTCAAAAATCTGGAACATGTACTGAACAAATAGATATATTATTGCCACACAAAATTTTTCAAGGAAATAGACCAACAAATAGTATTCTTGTAAAAAAACTTACTCCATTCACATTAGGTGCTTTAATTGGTTAGTATAAAGTATTTTTAAATTGTTTACATTATATTTTAATTACTCTTATAAATTTTTGTCATTGTTATATCTATAGCAATGTATGAACATAAAATTTTTGTGCAAGGCATTATTTGGGGCATTAACTCCTTCGATCAGTGGGGGTAAGTATAATAATTTATAATTTATTTCCGATGAACAAAAAAATATAAATTTTTTTATATTAAATAAATATATATCTACTATTGTCAGTGTGGAATTAGGAAAACAATTAGCTAAAACCATAGAAAAAGAATTACATACTGATAACGAGATCACTAGTCATGATTCATCAACAAATGGATTGATTGCATTTATAAAATGTAACAGTGCTTGAGTATTTAGATGACACTAATAATTCTAAGATTTATTTTTAAAAATATAAAAAATATATTTGTATAAAAATATATTCGATTAATAATTCTTGATTATATGTATACATTTATTTTTCTTGATAAAGTATAATTTTGTTAATTTTATTTAAATTATAAGTACACAAATATACAAATAAAAATTTATATTTATATGTACAATTATCATTATATATAAGAAATGGTAAAGCAATCTGTATTTTAATTCTATTATTTTACAGAATAGTTATATTTTTTTATAATTCTTAAAAACTGTTTTAATGAATTTTATATAAGGTACATATAGTCAAAGTAGCTGTTTTTTTAATTATTAATTGTTATTAATTATTAAGTATATGTTTTAACTTAAAAAATGTTTTCAATAATAATGTTTAATAAATTTAATAGATAATAATTTAAAATTATATGCTAACTATTTCATTACATTACCAATTTTTGTTATGTTGTCTTACCATATAACGATAATCAAGATATAATTTATTCAATACGAAAGAAAATAAAACTAAGTAAGCAGGATGAGGTATAAGGTGGCCTATTTGTGAAATTGAAATGTATATATATATATATATATATATATATGTGTGTGTGTGTGTTTGCGCGCGCGTGTGTGTGTGTGGTATGCATAGTTAAGAAAAAAAGGAAACAAGGATATCGTGTCAGAAACGGAGCAAAAACCAAAGATTCAGTGCTAAATTAAGCATTACTTTCTACCCCGCTCACATAAAAAGCGCGGTAGTGGTGTGTCGTTAACTTTGCACTATTGTATTCCTTCAATAAAGTGTCATTTAATTATTATTTACTTAAACTCCAAATAGGCGCATACCGTAAGAATCAGTTCGATCAGGTATAACCACGTAAGCTAGAAAAGTTCGTCACCATTTGGCCATTTCTTATTCCCGTAGTTTTGATATTTGCTAACTGCAGATGTTTAAAATTTAAAGGTAGGTTTTCTAAAGTACACGGCACATTTGAAGAAAATACCTTCTGCATTAGCAATAATTTTATTAATGTATAAATTCAAGTAATTATTATAAATTTGTAAACTCTGATTCATTTTTTATGTTTAGATTAACCTTGAATTCTTATACAATCTTGAATATAAATCGTAATACATTGTACATTAAATGAAATATTTTTTGTGTTTAGATTAACCTTGAAATCTTATACAATCTTGAATATAACTCGTAATGCATTGTACAGTAAATAAAATATTTTTTGTCAAGAAAAGTTTAATTTAAAATAATAAAATTTATTTGTACATAAAGTGACTTATATTATCGAAGGACCAACCAGTTTGAATTAGTACACCTTTATGCGTAATTATACATTTCAATTTTCCTTTTAATATTTGTATACGGAGATTTGCTGCACTAGAATTAGATAGAAGTTTCATGGCGTGAAGGAAATAAAAGAGAAAAAAGCCTAGTTACCCAAAGAAGAGGGGGATTTTGTATATTTTATTTTATTAACATAAGGACAAAAAAGAGCGCAATTAGAAGTGTGCCAGAAAGAAATGGAGATTTTGACCAGGCATTACGGTATTTTGGAGAAAAGGATTCTAAGCAGTTTAGCGGCCAGCAATTTACGTCATCGGTATATTACATTAATTTATTAATGAAAAATGCAATTCAATTTTTTTTCATTTTTTGTTTTCTTTTTTCTCTTAATCATTTCTAAATGTCTTGAAATATGCAACTTAACCTCTAATACGTATTTTTCATAACAACTATTATCGTTAGATATTTTGTTCTTTCAATGCGCAGTTTCGTTATCATCTTTTTATTTACAAAAAAAAATGAACTTTTGACAATTCGATTAATAAATAAAACGTATTTTCTAAAATTATAAATTTAATAGTAATGAAGATGTACCATATTGATATATATATATATATATATTTTTTTTCATTTTAGAAAATACGTTTTAATAACAAAATACCTTTAATAACAAAATATCCTAATTACATAAAATCGATATTGTATGTATAGTTTATTTTAATTTTATCCAATAAGAAAGTTTATTACAATTTCAATATATGTAAGAAATTCCTTATTAGTGTAATAACTCTTTAATGTATATAAAAAATTAAAAAATAAATACTATTTCTAAATGAGAACAATTGATAATTTTTATTTTTTTTAATTATAGAACTAAAGACTCAACTGGATTATGGCTTGGACCATTAATTGGTACAAGTACTTTAATGACTTTCCTAAAAGAAGATTCCAGCTATTCTGAAATATGTTTGTTAACTGGTATTGCTGGAGGCGGCTTAATAATTAGTTGTATATGTCTTTATATTCGACTGATGATGAAAAATGTAGCAGCAAAAGATTTTCATGTTGTATATTTTGTACCTGCAATAATATTATCAACTTTATTTCTTCTTGTTGGTAATAAAGGTAAGCAATTATATGAAAACTAAACAATTTTATAAAAACATTAAAATTGCATTCTATATTTTAAATACTAAAAGTGCAGGATTACTAGTAAGTGTAACATGGGGTATTGTAGTTGGAAGCTTCAGTACATGGGGTGTTATTCAATTGATATCCAGTTGTCCTAATTGTTTTACTTTGGGTGAAGCAACTGCAGTTACACATAGCTTAGTTCTTTTTTTAGTCTCTGCTTTCACAAATTTACCATTGAGATACCATTTGCCTCCTATTCATGATAATGATATAATTACTGCAATATTACAGGTAATTTTACCCAATATTAAGTATTTCAATTTTTTTAAATACTTTTCCAAATAATAATTTATTAAAATTTCAGGTTATTATTCTTTATGTAATATTAATTTGCTGTTTATGTGTAAATTTACCAAAATTACGTCAATTACCACAATTTTTCTTATTAATGATTGGAATGCTATTTACAATAGTAATTCCTGCTTTATATATTATTCTTGATCAAAATCCATTTTTTTGGGTTCTCTCATTTGCATTTAGTACATATATTACAGTAAGTCTGCAGATGCATACAAGAATTTAATATAAACATTTAATTTTAAATTTAAATTAAAATATTTTAATTTTTGTCTTACAGATATTTTTACTTCTCTACTGGGCTGTATGCTTATTGTTTGCTTTGTTTGCTGTAAAATATCAAATTTCTCAAAAATCTAAAGCAACTACTTCGAACAGAAAAATTTTTCATGTGTTAGTGGTCATGGTATATATTCCTGGTTTAATTTCGCAACCAACTTTCTTGTATTTAGCAAGTGGTACAGTTCTTGTTCTGTTTTCAATTATTGAGGTAAATAACATAAATTATTATAGACAGCTATCTATATATCAGTTTCTAATTTTTATTTAATATAGCTCTTAAGAATTTTAAATTTGCCACCTTTGGGAAAATTTCTTCAAGATGGCTTTTCTGCATTTGTTGATGAAAAAGATACATTGATTTCATTAACTCCATTATATTTATTATGTGGTCTATCAGCTACACTTTGGATGCCCACTGAAAGCATGGGTTTATTACCTTTGATGAGTGGTGCTTTAACAATTGGTGTAGGAGATACTGCTGCAAGTTTTTTTGGAAGTAATTGGGGAAAACACAAATGGGTAGGATCACAGAAATCTATTGAAGGTACAATTGCTTGTGTCACTGCTCAACTAATTGTAATATTTGGATTTGCTACTTTCGGTAGGATTCAACTCATATATCTCATATTAATTTGCTAGTATTTAATAAAATCGATTTTGTATATATTTTTTACAGGATGTATAGAAAGTACGTCATTGCTAGTCAGAAGCATATGCTCGGTCATATTGATATCACTTGTTGAAGCTCGTACTGAACAAGTAGACAATCTGGCATTGCCATTCCTAATGTACCTGTGCCTTACAATTTAAAATAGGTAAATGCATTCAAAATGTATTGAAATGCCTTCAAAAGTTATTTATTATAAAATATTTAAGAAAATTTAAGATACTAAAGATTTGATCAAGGATGTGGAACATCTAAAAATGATCGAATATAGCTTTAACATATTTTACTTGAAGAAAGGCGTTTATAATTAATTTTATGTATATTCGTTAAAACTAATATTTTTATTTTTTGTTAAAATCTTTATATGTATACACAAATATTTTGCTTAACAGACTTTAGAATGCTTAGATGAATGAATTTTATATATAATGATTACATTTTATAAATTGACGGTTTAAGCAATAATTATAACAATTATGCCTAAGAATCTGTTTCTTCTATATTAAAAATGATTAATTATAGCATTCCTATTAATGCATATTTCTAACAATTGCAGTTTAATTATGTTTCTTGTAAAATAAAAACTTAGAAGTGGCAAAGTTTATTTGAGAAAGTACTAAAATAAATTGCAATAAACTATTTTTATACTGAAAAATTATTTTTCATATCTCATTTATCTTTCAGAATTAAATTATCCGTCCCAATGTGATTCAAATAAATTTTTCTACTATATAAAATAAAAAATATAGTTTGTGAAAATTCTCATGTAAAAACTATGAGCAGTAAGAATAATTATAAGGTTTTCTATCTCACGTGAGGATTTATAATAAAAAGTTTGTGATATAAAATTAGACTATTAAAGAAGCGACAATTTACGTAGACATCAATCTGCAATTTCTTTTCTGTATCTAAGATTTATATAGTTTTATTTAGGGAATAGAATAACTAACAACTTTATTTTTAAACATTTTTATTGACCGCATAGCCTTAAAATCTGCTCATTCGGTAAATATTAAATAAAATTATTGGATTGATGTGAATCCTGATTAAATATGATAAAAAACATTGTCAGATGATGCAACAAAATTATTTATAATACTTAATAAATATTACAATGAATAAGTGTAAATACAATCGTTTACGTAATAAATATTTTCTAGATATGACGCAAATTTTTGGTTGGAACTTGTTTCAGAATTTAATTATACATATTGTTGTAAATTGAAAGACTAATTGTTAAGTGTAGAACTAAAAAGAAATTTTATTGACTTCCTTAATTTTGTAGCACTGCGCATTGATAATAAATATTAAATTTATAATGATAGCTACTTACAAGGTCTCATATATTCCGTAAATTAATCAATGAATTTAACCTTGAATTTTCTTATATTTTATATTATTAAGCATACGTTTCATTTTTTCGGACTCGGTGGCTACCAAAAAAGTAAAATTTTTAAAGGTACATACTACTCGTTATATTTGTAATTCCTTTTATAATCTGCTATTACAGTTATTATAGAAATTAAATAAATATGTTGATACTTTCAATTATTGATGTTTTATTTTGTTTTAATTCTTATATTATTCCTTTTCTCTATATTTCAGTTTTTTGTCAAAATTCCTCTAAAATACGTTTCTTAAATAATGGTTTAGCAAATTGTTATTCTAAATCAATCATGAAAAACATAGCTTTATGTTTATTAATTATTTGAAAAATAATATATATTTTTATATTTGTAAGTGAATTATAAGGAAATTATATTATTATAAATTATAGTACTGATTTAATAATCAAAAAATTAAATTAAAAATCAACGATACTGTCCGATTTTATGTATATTTTTTAATGTTTCGATGTAATTGATATTAATCTAAGTCTTCATATGATATATTAGAATTGTGTTGCATTAATTGTTATTCAATGATACAATATATAATTTTATTTTCACTTAATCGATTATGCCGAATTGAACATAGGTACAACTTAGGTTTAATTAAATTGTTTAAAATAAAAATAAAAATATATAATTTAAATAGAAGTTCTGAAATATTTAATTTAGGCATCTAAATAATATTTTCTTTATAAAAAGTATTTCTACATAAAGTTTTTTGTATATAAATTATATGTAATAGCTATAAATTTAAATTAGTAAATAAAATAAAGTATCAATTAGTGAATAAAAACACAAATTAATTTACAATTTGGTATTTAAAAATGGTAAAATATTAATAAATATCTAAGAATTTACATGTTTATAAAATTTTAAATTATATGTTCCAAATAAGAACATAGATTTATAGTTTTCTTTGAAAAAATTTTCCTTTACATATATGTATTATACAGGCAATACAAGAAAAATTAATACCATGCTTAAGAAAAATTATCTTTTTTATATTTACTATAAGCAAATCTTAATAAAATCTTATATAAATGATTAAAGACATATTGCCATATACTAGATTTTTCAATACATTGCCTATAGACTTATTTTTACAAATATATCCTTGTAAAATAACGTTTTTATTAACTTGCCCATTTTCTTTTTTCTATGTGCCATAATTGATTTACAATATTTCTGAGTACGTATAACGTTGCATGCTATAGATAATTCAAGTCTCAATGGTTGTTATACTTAATTATTATTATTCTTATTAATATAATTTATCACCAAATTACATTAAAGCAAAGTTTTGAGTACTTAGAGGTATGAGCAATAACATTGTTTACCTTTTTTTCTATTTGATTTAAAGTGAAACACTTTCTTTTTGTCATTTTCCGCGAAAGAAGAATATAATTTTTAATAATAAAATTTAATAATAAAAGTATTCTTATTATGAATAAGCAATATTTGACGTACAATACATTTATATAATTTTCTAAATAATAAATCGAATACATAAATAATGTATTAAAATTATAATTTTTGACGTTTAATATAAAATTAAAAATAAAACGTAAAAGAATAATATTGATTTGTATTGAAATAAGTAATAATATCATTCTTCCTTCGCAGTTTATTTTAAATATGTTAAATTGTTGAAAATTCGAAGATTTTACACGATTGCGGAATTGCGCGAGGATACATTCTTTGTTCTAATATGTTAATTGCACAGAATAAGATGAAAAATTCTTAAAAATTAATTGGATGAATAATTTTCGATTAAGAAAATATTTTTTTACTATCCTTCATAAACATTTTCCAAGATAATTCGTATCATTCGGTCTCTAATTAAATTGAATAAATAAATTACTTGAATTGTTTTCAATTTGTATAACTATACAAATTAAATTTTTTTTCTATATTTAAGTAATTTTACGTTGTTAAGTCAGTAAATAATATCAATATAAAGCACAATACAGCACTCCTTTAACCAATATCAATTACATATTTACAGTTACGATTATAAAAATTGCCTTTACACGAAGAAAACAACAAAATTCACGATATTTTTCACTAGTATAAGTACAACATCTTATTCGCATATTTCATTTTATTCTTATAAAAAAAATTTCTATAAAATTAATATAACTAGGATACGGAAGTATGTAAAACGTTTAAATTTATAAGTTTATAAGTAAATTCTTTTAAAAGATGTTGGAATGATGCCCACACGTAAATATTTTTATTTTATTCTTGCATTATATCTGGTCAAAAATCTTAATACCTACTTTATATATGTAATATTTTTGTGTACCATGAGCATGTTGAAAAATCGCAGCGATTTTTAAACATTTTAATCCACGAAGTCATGACATCGATTGAAACAAGATACTAATATATTTAATAAAAACAAATTACTGTAAATTGAACGTATTTATATTGTATAAAAATTAAAATCAAATATTTTATTCAATAATAAAATATAGTATTCAGAAAATATCAATTATATTTTATCGCGTATAAGACTAATTAAAATTTAATATAGAAATAAAAATATTCATCGATGGCATTGTGTGGAATAACTTTAAGCTGCCAAGGAATCACTTTTATAATACGTTTAGTAGTTAATAGATCATTCGGATTTAATTATTTATGCCCAGATGACAGTGCATGAAATTAATAAATTAAACACGTAATATTATGTATTTCGCATATCTTATAGTTTTATTTTAATTTGTAAATTAACGAAAGCTTATTTTTACCCTCTTTATATACTGTTACACCCATTCTACGCGTGAACTTTACATATATTCAGATATCGACTCATTTTTACATCATCTCTTATACATTTCATTTTTAAATAAATTATATTCTGGTCATTTAAGTAAATTGAAAATTATTTATTTCTTATTATCTTTTTTCTAAAATATATTACATATTTCATTTTATATAGTTTAGATAAGAACGTTTTTAATTTTTTAATAAACATAAAATTATTTAAAACGTTTATAATAAACTCATTTGTAAACTTATATTATAGTTTTACTTGTATATACTATTGTATATGTATTCTTGCAAAATTAATCATCCCTAAATTTAATCTTAACAATTTAATAATTTTATTAACTCAAAATATACCATCGGACAATGATCCATTTCTAGACTCCATAAAAATATAAGTAAAATAAAATAAAAATTTGCTATTTCGAAAGTATATAAGAATACATTATAAATAACTACAAAATCTAATAAAACATTATTATAAAATAAACGTATAGAAATATATACTATGTAAATGTAAATGTATAATTTATTTCAACGAGAACAAAACGTTACGTGCTATCGCTAAAAGAAAGTGATTAGAAGATCTCTCTTAATATTATAATTCTATTACTTTCTATAAAAATTTCTAAAATACATATGAATTTAACATATGGTAAAAACGTGTTTATGATTTATCTACAAGACTTGATTGATAAATGTGAGCCGTTATCTGAATCGTCAATTACTTGTATCACAATATATACCCAAGTATATATTATTAATTTATAAAACAATATACCTTCATTTCATGCCTTTTACGTAATATCCACTTTTAGTAGATTCGAGCACCTTCGTACAACTAAAAAGAATTCCAAAGCTTAAATATTTTTACTTAACAATCCCATCGATACGCCTTTATATTATTTCAATAAAATTATTAATTATAAAAATCACTTCAGTTTTATCCTTATATTTATTATAAAATTTCTATTAAAAAATGGAATTATAAAAAAGTATATTATTACTTTACTCTATCATAGAATTCATGTACAAGTAATACACGCAAATGAATTAAACATTTATTGAAATGAAAATCAATTGTACTAAAGTGCTCATATCTATTAAAAATTATAGTTGTTCTTTTCTAAATATATAATTTAGATGTTTGATAATAAAGGCAATGAAGAAATCATTTGTTGAAAACGTCGAAAAATTGCGATTTCACACAGTTACTCTCTTAATCTGTGCCAATCAGCTATTTGACGTTTAGGTGAGCTACAAACTTCGTTCCAATGATTGAGAGCTGACCCTTGACATCTAGGACCACCAATTTCTAACCGGCCAATAACCTAAAAAATTTGTTTAATATGATTCACAACAATTTTGGATTAACTCCTATTTTTATTAATTAATTTATTTTTTTTTAATTTAAAATCTTTAAGAAACATTGAAATTATACTTTGATAAACATTTATAACAAGAAAATCAATAAATTAATATAGAAGACTTATTTGATCTGTACTATCTGTACTATATACTATAAAACAATGCTTTAATTAATAAAAACTTTTGAATATAAAAGAAATATCGTCAAATTTAATAAAAAAACATGTTTTTATTTAAATTGATTTATTCTTTTATCCATACATTTTGTACGATGTCAACATTTATCATCTTTTTAGTAAAAAAAAAAAAAAAAATTGTACATTCAAATTAAAAGCTTATTTAGAATTAGGGAAAATTCGATTAAGTTTTATTAAAAAATTGTCTTATTAATTATATATCCTAGATTTAAAACAATTGTACGTATTGAGATATCTCTATTCAGCAATTTAATTGAATTTACATCATATGCATTACAAATGATATCGATATTATCCATATTTTAATAACTAAATTTATTAAAAGATAAGAATTATTCTTTTCAATTAATTTACTTCAATGTTATCAACTAAATAACAATTTAGAAACATTTAGTTATTGTATAAAAATTGTTAAATATAGTACTATAAATGTCAATCAATTGTATTATATAAATATAAAATATAAAAATTGTATTAAATGCAAAAATTTTTGCAAATTTGATACTAATTGTTTACATATTCATACATTGCAGTTATTTAGGAAATTATTAAATAATAGTGTTTAATCGATACAAATTATAATAAAGAAACATTATTAAATAATAAAATGTACTTATTAATTTAGGCAATTAAAATATAAGACTTAACTTAAAACAACACAAATTTATTTGCTCTATTTGCAGTTGCTATTCTTTAATATTTTAAATCAAGCAAATAAAAATATTTTTCCAACCATTTGCGACAGACATGTGTGTGTATGTGAATGTGAGGGCTTGAGTGTGAGTGCGTGTACGCGTGGGTGTGTGTGTGCCTGGGCGTTCGCGCGAATAGAAGAGAATTTTCGTTCATCTCGAACAATAAGGAATATATTAATGTTGGTTTTACAAGGGCATAAAAATTTAATTGCATGGAAAACCATTAGGCCAGATTTATTATATTGTACAGTTTTTAATAAGAAACTGAATTAGTATTTTCTAAGCAAATGAAGCCTTATGAAATAAGCCTTATAAAATAAATTGCTTATATATCCCTACAATTTGATAAAACTTAAGATGATTATAGCAATAATAATTTAAAGCAATTAATAATTTCACGTTTATATAAAGATTCTTGTTATTAAAAATTTTATAATTACTTTGACTTTTTCAACTTAAATAATTTTATTTTATTTTATTATGTTAGTATCAACTCTGTAAGTACATTGTGTTATAAATATAATTTATATAATATATAATATTAAATAAAAATAATTTTATATAATTTAGATTATTTTAATAATTAAAATGATTATCTTTAAATAGTAAATTATTAAGCAATAAGTACCTCGTTTTTCATAACTCTATCCCAATCCAGAAGGGAAAATTCGAGACTAATCTTACTGAGACCTTCAGTACCATTTGGAATTTCAAAAACAATCGATTCATTGAATACAGGATTCAAAGTGCGTTTCTTCACGTGAGTCTTTCTCTTGCAAATACGTTGATTGTTATAAAGTAGATAAATCTTTACGTACGGATCTGCTAATCCCGTTACATCCATTTTAGGCAGATTTCGCGCCTTCAATACAACAACTGTTAATTTACTAGTTGCTGGCTGCCAACCCAAAGACACTAATAATTCTCCTCGACCGTGAGATTGGATCTGTAAGAAATAATTTAGAAGTATAGTATTTTATGATTATATTTTTTATCATACATCTATTCATATCGAGATACTTTTACACTATTTTTTTTTTGTATAATACATATATTTAATAATATTATTGAAATTATTATTTTTTAAATACGACTTGCTCGCCATAAAGATAATGAATTTTAAATCAATTAACAATTAAAGTAGATTATAAATCTTTATTCTACTGAATTATAAAATTTACTTTATACGATAACTAGTAAATATTCATTTAAATTCAGATTCAGAATTTATTCAATTACCTTCAAATTTCTTGGTCGAATCTCTTTACACAGTCTAATTTCATTATCTTGTCTTAAATCTATCTCGGGTACTGAAGAAAGTGCATATACAACTTCTCCAATAACTTGATCACGAGAATATCTATCAAAACTCATAATAATGAAGTACAGGCACATTGTCTGAAAAATCAATAATTTACAATCATTATATTTGTAACAATCTCATTTACATATTGTTGAAATTCATTTTTAATATAATGTATACATTAAAACTGGCTTCAAACACGCACACATATACAATCTTGGAAAGATTTAAGTTATAAATTTATTTCATTTAATACTTTAATAAAAATTCTAACTATTCCCATAGATGAGTTTTTAAAAAATATACACCAGGTATAAGTTGCTGTTATGGGAAATTAAATAAAACTGTTTTTCAATATTTTTCAAAGTATTGAAATATTTCTCATAATTAATTACAATTCAATTTTTGCAAAAAATTTTACTCTTAAAATTTATCTTCTAAAAATAATATTTAACAAATAATAATTCATTTGTTTTGTATTAAATTTTTAATTAAAAATAAATTTATGACTGATTAGATTTTTATTTTCTTCAAAATATAATTTTATAATTTAATGTTTTAAAACATTTTTTATTAAATAACTGTCTTTTCAAATAATAATTGAAAAAAAGCCGAAAGCAAAAAAGGAAAAATACATTTCATTATAGAATAAATGAATATATATATTATTGTTGTTTTTCATTCACTTTGTTCAATAACATTGTGTTTATGCGTTATTTAAATAGGTATTTAAATATTTTTACAGCATTAATTGGGTTAAAATATTCATCATATTTTAATATACACAATATTCTTTAATGTATTTTCTTTATTGGATATATATGTTCTAGGTATTATTATTTAATATAGGTAGGAAACATTATTTATTTCTAATCGAATATAAAGAAAACCGTATATACCTGGAGCTGAGACTGCATGATACCAAAAAACGTGAATTCCTCATCATAGATAGGGTCCCTCGTATTTCTGAGCACTCGGGTCTTCGTGCGATGTTGCTTCTCGGGCAGCAATACGAGCTTCACATAAGGATCACTGTTTACGTTCTGACTGCGAGCCGGTAGACCTTTGCACTGGACCACCGTCACTACGAGGGCGTTTTGCTCACTGATGTAACGTAGCTTGAATACAAGCTGACCGAGGCTGACCCTTATGTCATCCAAGATACACCTACCTTCCCCTCTATCGGTTTTCTCATTATTTTCTACTTCGGCCTTATCGCGCTCGTTCTCGATGGTCAAAGTAACAGTGCTCATTGGTGATGGCAGTGCTGGTGACTGCGTGCTCGCATCTAAGGGATTGGTTTCGTCATTAGATCAGGTAGTAATTAGAAATATTATTTATTATTTTTTATTGCTTATTATTGAATTTAAATGCCTGTTTTTTTACTTTTTTATAATTAATAGATGATGTGGTATATTTTTTATAAAGATTTTTTATTAAAGAGAATATCGTTTATTGAATATTTTAGACGGTATCGATAAAAAATGTTTAAATACTTTATTATTGATACAAATTTACAATAAAATGATTCTTGACTAAACTAATTCGAAACTTTATAAAATATACGAAAAAACATTGTATTTAAAATTATATTTAATTATTAAGGTGGTGTAATATTTTTTATTGTGTTTAAGCAGATGCAGCCGTAATATTGCCTACATTAAACATATTCAATAAAAATTATTAAATATCACAAATGCTAACATCTACATTCATGAATATTGTGATTTTTACTGGCAATGAATTTTTAAGCTATCTCATTGTAATTTGAGACAGCACTGAACTGGCTATAAAAAATAATTGCTATCGAAAATATTGTGGACAATGGGAATTAAAATTATTTAGTAGGTTAATTAAGATTTAAATAGATTTTATTTTACAAATATCAGTTGTACATTGATTAATTTTATTTGTAAATTTAATCATGAATTAAATAGCGTATACTTATATCAGTGTAAAAGTTTGATAATTTGACGAGAAGCATATAATAAGTAAAACTCAAATACAAATACTTTGTTTAATATTCAATATTCACATCATTTTAAATTCAAATAATTTTAAAATAAAATATTTATATTCGTTTGAATATATTAAAAAATAGAATATTCCTATTAATTATTATATTTAATTAAAAAATGTATTGTATAAATTTAAAATGCTCTATTAGTTTAGACAAATACATTTTTTTATTTTATCAAGAAATTACACTATTTTCATTTATCGTTTGGGCTTTCTTATTGAAGTTTGTTTTTTATTTTTTTTTTTTTAGTTAATTTTTTATATTCAAAGTGATTTAAATAAATCATATTATAGCTCATAATAAATCATATATTATTTCTTTCTCTTCGAAAAGAAATAATATGTTATGTTCTATGCAAATTAACTTTTATGTATATTATTTTACATTTATTATAATTTCAATTATATTTTATATATATATATTTTTTTTTTAATCTAAGTATTAATGTGTAAAATTATTTGATATTAAAAATACATAATTAATCAGTATCAATTGGATTTCTAATATTTATAAATATAACATTTCATAACTAACATAAATGAAGAAATTCTTTTTTTTAATTATTATATGAATTTATAAATTTTAAGCTATATATTTTAAAGTATTGAATTTATTGCTCTTTGTTATTTATGTTGTTGATTAATTTTAAGAGTTAGTGGCAACTAATCATATTAAAATGTTTTTAAATATTTCGAAGGAAAGTATAATATAAGAATTTTTTTAAATATATTGACTTTTATTTTTTTACTATATAATTTTCATTGGAAAAATTTAATGATAAATAATATTTCCTATTTTGTTTAATTGATTAATTTATTTTTTATTCAATGCTATATATGCTTTGTATTCTTTTGTGTAAAATATTTAGTATGTAGGATATAAATAGTTGTACCGCTATTGATTTCTTTTTGCAAGTCTACCCCATATCTTTGAATCTAACTCTGATATTTAATATAACAAAAAATAGCTTAACTGTATTAAAGTTTTATTTGAATTTTATAAATTAGATAGTTTTTTATTAAGAAGATTCTAATTAAAAAATTATATTTATGCTGAATAGTATTGAATAAATTTATATATAGCCTGTTTTTAATCTGAATGTTCAAATAAAAATGTATGTCATTGCAATAACTACTTTCACATTTACAATGAAATTATATTTGAATAATTATAAGTAAAGTATTGCTTTTAAAATCCGACAATGTATTCCCGGCATCTCACCTTTTGGAGATTTAAGGGATCCAGTTAGGTGAGAAGGCTGGAATCCAGTGGGACTTGGAACTTGAGTGCCAGTCGTACTCGGCGGACTTTTTGCCGGGCCCGTTGGACTAGGGCTCTTCTTCAGATAGTGACCCTGACTGCCCGGACTCTTGACCGCGGTTGGCTTTCGATGAGGCGGTCTGAAGGCAAGTGACTTGTCTATGCCTAATTTAGTGTGTTCCCGACGCCGTCGACACAGCCACCAGGTCATCAGAATTGCCGTTACGACAAAGGCTGCACCGACGCATACGCCGATAAGAGTTGACGTTGGCACTGTAAAGGCATCATAAAAGGAAGGATAATTTCTTTTTTTCAGTTTTATGGAGTGTATAGAAAGCCTATATAACGAATTATTTGTAATTATTATTGTTTTATATTGTGGCACAGTGCTCTCTAAAAAGTAAATTAAGAATTAATTATGCAGATATAAGAATTTGTGCTTTACAAGCATTATCTTTGAATTAATTTTATGAATATAATCTCTGCTGTTTGTTTATTTTACTATAATACATCAATCATTTTCAATGCGAGACTATATTATAAATATTTATGAATATTACTAAATATTAAGAATTAGTAAATATTTTTCAATGTTTACAAATATTTACTTTATTACAGAAGCGACTATTTTTTTAAGAAATAAATTCGTTCAAGTATTAACATTATTATTTATTTATGGCTATTAATAAATTTTATCGTATATATTTTCTTTTTTGTATTGATCTATAAATTTTTATCTACCAATTATTTTGTTCAAATTTCTTTTTTACCATTCATTTTCTTATTTCTAAGTTCATTATTCATTTATTTTCTAACTTCTTGTACTAATTTTAATGTATTTTCTATTTAACTTCTTAACTTTGGCAATTAAATTTCTAAAGTATTAATTAATGAATTATAATTATACAAAATTTCTGTTAATTTTCACATCATTTTTCTATTCTCTATGAAATACCAGATTGATTGCCGAAGTTCATGCTATTTGCCTGTTGAATATATTATGTCGGATAAAGAGAGTGAGAAAGAGAGTAAGTCATCATAGAGATTAGAGATTCTTATTTTCGGACAGCAAATAATTCTGCCTCTTTATCACTAACCAATGTCAAAAAACAAAAGCTTGATCCTTTCATTATACCTGCAAGAATTCACGGAATCATTCTGCGATTACAGCTTTCTCTCTTGAAAGAAAATAGTAGGAGAGACATAGCCATGGTTATCTTAAAATTCAGTAGTTAACAGGAAAGAAGCTTATATTTATCTGTATACCATGACTCGAGGACGAATATCTATCAAATAGATTACTTTACCATTACAAATAGTTCATATTTAAGCGATATTTACATATTAAGTCACGCCTCTTAGATTAGTTACTTAGCTTCTTAAACTCACTTATCGAGAATACAATTTCGCAAGGAATCGATAATAGATATTGAATTGTGACGTAGCTACATCATCTAATTTTTTAATTTATTTACATCAGTATCATCATAGTTTTTCATCTAATTTTTTACTTTTATAGATACTTCTGCTTCGGGAAGTCTTGAAATAATTGAAATTGCTGACATAATATTTTAAATTTCTATTATTAATAATTTCTACGACTCAATTTCTTTTTAAAACTGTAAATAAAGTTTTAACATATTTTACATAAAATTGATGAAATTTTTAATTGGTGGTTGGATAATTTAAATTTATTAATGGATATTCATTACTTTTTTTATTGAGTTTTAACAATTACATAATTGCATAATTATATGCTTCGTATTTTTAAACTGCATCCATATGCCTTATAAATCTAATAATATAGGGTATTAAAAAAAATGAACTATATCCATTTTTTTCACCATTGAGAATAAATTATAATATTATATTATATACTTATCAATATATGAATCATATAAATACAATGTATAAATTATTTATTTCATTGTAGTAATATATAATGTCTATAGTCTCAGGTAGTCTTTCATTATTAACTTAGACGTTTGAAATTAATTTGTTTGTGAAATTTTGACAATGTATATCTTTCCATTTTTTTAAATAAAATTTTATAAGTTAAAGTTATAATTGATAAATTAAATATGATATGTTAATTGACATTTAGACATGTTATATTTAAAGTAATTATTTTTATAAAACTAAGCTTTTCGTAAAGTCGGAAATTATTAATGAAAAAAAGTACAATACATCAAAAACAGTAATAACTGATGTCTTATTATCTGTTTGTAAAAACTAAATTAAATTCAAGACTTTATATTAAACAGATTTTTTAGTTAATTCTAGATAAAACTGTATTAATAAAATAATGTTTATTAAGAGAAAGCATATACTTTATAAATTAAATACAATACAGAATAATATTTATATTAGTATTTTTTTATAAATTTTTATAAATAATAACCCTATAATATTATAATGTACTGGGTATAGTAAATTTATCAAAATGAAATTTTTTTTAAAAAAAAGTGGATGTGAAAAAATATAAATTTGTTCGTAATGAAATAGAAAATATTTTGTATTCTATACTTTTCGTCAAAATACTCTAGTAATATATGATGATTATATTTTTAAGTATCGATAACAACTAATATTTCTGTATATTTTTACGTAGAATTATTTTCGCATAAGTGAAAATATTATAAGTATTCAATTAAATTGAAGATAAATTGTATGAAATTAATATGTCGATAGCAAATATAATAAATAAATTTATTTTGTCATTAACCTTCTGAGAATTTTTTCTTAGTATAAATAAAAACTAACATTATTTTACATCTTTAATTTATATTATTTAAATTAAACATCCATTTTTATGCTGCAAATAGCTATGCTGACTCGGTTCCTGTATTTCCTATGACAATCGATCCTAGAATACTAAGTGTAACACCAGCATCAGTATTATGTTATACTGCATCGATGCAGTGTAAATTGCATAATAGCTCATTAGCATGTCTTCTAGCAAAATATATTGTTTACTTTGCTTACACACGGGTAAGTCCACTTTTCGCACTTCAGTTCCCCGTCACTACATCCCATAAAACAACAAGGGGTGTGCGCTGGGTATTAACCCAATATCACGGATGGCCGGGCTCCTGAAGTCCCGTAAGAATGGGCATTATCGGCTTTCCAGTATGCTTCTGCAAAGCATATTTTATGAGATAGCGATTACGATGATGAAGGAAAATTCTCAGAGAACTACTTCTTTCTTCTGCATTTCCACCTTATTAATCCCTTTCGTGAACATGCTAGTCCAGAAGCTTTTCCCACACTCGATACATCGCTTGCTCAAGTGATAGAATTTTTTAATTAACTTTTCAAGTCTTTAGACTTTTTACTTTTAGCTTTTCTGCTTATCGTATAATACACTCTTTGCAAATTAGAAAGTAAGTTTCGATCAAGTATCAGATCATTGTTTTTTATAAAGTTTTATTGAGTTAATTATTAATGAGAAAAGAACGTTTTATTTAATTAAAAACGAAAGAGAATTTTATTGTGGGAATTTTTTACTTTTGTAAACGATTATTATTATGAAAATTACATGTTAGTTACGTATGAAAAATTTAAATAAGAATGTTCTTTTAATCTAAATTTTACTCTAATTGCATTGGCCAATGTTTCCATATTTTAGAATAGATATACATTATATACGTCGCTAATATGTAATCAAATTTTTCACGCTGAAATTTGTATTAAATTAATGTATGTTGAAATTTAATTTGTTAATATATAGATTTTGTTTAAATTGAAAGTTTGTATTTGTAAATACTTATTTAAATACTAGCTATCGACTTACTTCTAATAGATTATTGTTATCCACGTGCACATAATTAATTATTTTAAACGCCAAATTCACAATATAAATTTAGAATTTTCATGTAAAATAAAATCGTACTCTTGTATTTATTTATTATATTATTATAAAATTATAAATTTAACATACCACTTGATATAATTTGTAAACCCAATAAGCTATTTACAATTTCGATTTGAAAATAACTTCATTTAATTTACATTGGTGATTTAAATTTATTATGTTCGGTATAAAATAATTTTTTTAAGGATTGATTTTTGAATGAGCATTTTACTAATTTATTTTTCAGTACATTTAAACATTCAATGTAATCAGTATAGAATTTTGTTACGTTTTAATTCAATTTTTAAATAATTTAATCCGAATACATTTTAATAATAGTAGACGCAAATATTAAAACTGAAGGTTTATAAATTGCAAATATTCTAAAATTAAAAAGTATATTAAAATTAAAATTACATCCTGCTTTAAAACGATTAGCTTAAATTTCCATAATTTTAATTTAATTTACTAATAAGTGTTTAAAATTCATTTAATTTATATGTTATGAAATTAATAAATACAAATCATTATAAATGTTAATATACATTGTTTTTTTTTATTTTAAGCAATAAATATATAATTAATATATAAGATTTTAATGTTCGGATTTTATATGAAATTTTATTATATAATTTTAAAAAGGTGTTTAACAGCTTTTCACAAAATATTATGTACATTATAATATTCTTACATTATTACATTATCGTATATATAAATTCATATTGATAAAAAATAAGTACATGAAATATCAATAACGAAAGCATTATTAATGTAAATGTGTACGCATACACATATATATATATATATATATATATTTAATAAATTTGTTATCAATTCAAAACCCTGATACAAAAAAAATCTGTATTTATAAACTATACTAATTTTTTATTTCAAATGTCAAGAAGTGGAAAGAATTAAATTTTTCTAATATTTTTAATCTAGATATATTTAATAACAAGATAAAATTAAATTTTACTTTATGACGAAATTTTACTTTACAAAGTAAGTCTTAAATAATATAGAAAATAGTAAGAAAATTATTTATCTTATCTTTGTATCTTTGAATCTTATCTTTGATCATCTCATTTTTGAGACATTGATATTTTTATATCACACCATACTCTGGCCCTAAAATTCTAAAATTTGATATAGGATAATAGATCATTATAATTGCAATTATTGAAAAGGAGGTGAAGAACCGAAATATAATTTCACGAGCAATGAAAGGAAAATATACATACGGAAATAAAATGGTGACTCACCAGACTCCACTGGATGTATTAGCGGGCCATCCTCCACGATACCGCCGACCATAGTAGCGTTTGGAGATGATTCTCTACCCCGAGGAGAAGACTCCCCTGCTCCCGCACTATACTTGGAGGACGTGAATGAACGAAGGTGAACACGTACGCAACGATTTTTCGCACTCCACGTCAACGACTAACCCAGCGACGATCTGAAAGAGCGTGCGCGCGACTTGTGATTCCCCGGATCAATAGACCAGTCCTGGGCGACCGGACTTGCGCCATGCGTTTTAAATTATATATATATATACTTCAGAATAGACAAAAAGTGTTAACGGGCGACGTTTAACGCTGATGATCTACCTGATGAAAATAAGAGACCGCTTTTCGCTTCCTCCAGACGAGACATTACAAGTCTTAATTAAAGAACTTTAATTGATATTCTATACTTATCATACTGGACTAGTATTTTTTAAATAAAACATTATTAATTCTAAATTTATTATTGGTTTCAACAGATTCGGATGCTTTTATAAAATAAAATTAAATGGTCATTTTTTTCTTGAAATTTACTTCACAGTAAATACAATTTCACTTATTTCAATCTTCGTTAATATATTTTCTTATGAATTTGAAAAATATTGAATTATATTTTTATCCTTATTAATAAGTAATATATTTCAATGATTTTGGAAGGCAACAGGAGAAATTGTTAAATACCAAAGAAAAGTTCCCTGGAACTTCTTAATCTTTTATTAAATGTATTAATTATCGTGCCTATATAATAATTTCTACCTTTTTTAAAAATCATTACAAAATTAAATTCATTATATTTATATAATATACAATTATCAAACTAGCCGCCAAGCAATTTCTAAATTAATTTATCTAATATTAAAATTATCTGCTTTATTCTAGTAAAATTTGTATAGATATTACATTTTATACAACTTTTTATTTCCGAAAATGGAACAATTAAACATTTTTTAAATATGAAAACTGTAAGTAATTATTTTTTCAAAATTTGTCTTATTGGAATGAATATTAACTCTGTTTAAATATGTTAAAATATATTTTAAAATTCATTGTTTCAAGATTTCATATAAATTTATAGTACTTTGATTTTAAAATTAATTATAATTTCACAATACGTCAGCTTATATTATAAATCTACTAATATTTATAGGTTTCTAAAACATATTATTTAAATATTTTTTACATTTTATATATACTGGGATCAAATTGTAGGATGAAATGATAGATTAACAGGATAAATTTTTAATTAAAACAAGATATGTTTATTTAAAAAACGAAATTTTTTATCATGTTATATCTTATTACATATATTTTTGTATTATAATCATAATATATTAATTTTATTATAATAATCTTAAATTATCAAATCTTTTGATATATAGAACGCTTGTATGAATGAATATATGTATAAACAAATATATTTTATAGAATAGATATAAAACTAAAATAAGTATTTAGATTTATAATATAAATTGTACTTTGAGAAAGATTACATTTACAAGGTAATGAAATTAATTTATTTTATAAATAAGATACGGCTATTACTTATTAGAATTTACATTATAATTAATATTATGTATTTTTTAAATAGCTGTTTAAATCCTAGAAATAATTTTTTCACATTAGTTAGTTCATTTCTAAGTAAAAAGGATATTTATTTTTAAATAAATTGTTTAATAAAAATATACGTCTATCCGAGTTTTGATAAATTTTTTTTTACTTATTGCAATATACATTGCGAAACATGGAATTAGTCATTGTTCTCAAATGCTTACTTCTAATCTAATAGCTGATCACACAAAAACTGAAATAATATAAAATAATATCTTGAGAATAACATAAAATGCAGAGTTTGTTCGATATAGATTTCAATTTATTTAAGCTGTTTTACCGATTTACAATAAGTATTTCCAAAATTTTAATATTTAAACACGTAAAATTATAGAAATAGTTAAATTAACGATTTTCAAATTAATTACCACTTAAAATATTATAGTCCTTCACATGAAATTGAATTTATTATTAAACTATAGATAATAAACTGTTGAATTGATAATTCTAAAAATAAATTTATTACATAATTAATTATGCCTAAGATAAAAAGAAATTACATAAGATAAAAAGAAAACTTTTCAGCTAACGATACAAATTTGTCAGTAAAAGTAAAATTATAAAAATGTATGGTAATTTTTATAGGAAGAAGTAAGGAGCAGAATAACGATATATCCGTCAAGTAAATCCTTTTTATTCGCAAGCAGTGCTATTTACAAAGCCACTCCAAAAGGGCGCTCACGCACGTGCGACTTCTTGATCTCTTCGTAGGGAAGCAACACTATATTAGTACATATTTAGTGTTATTTACAGAGTTACTTTCGGTATAAAATATAATCGTGTAGATTACAGCATTTATTTCAACAATATATTTGTTCCTATAGTAACTTTAATGTGACAATGTTTATTTTATTTTAATTTGTTATTTTCATTTAGTAATAATTTCGATTTTGATATTTTACATATAGTATTACTTACACTTGCATAAAAATAATCTTTATAAGTTTAAATTTAATTATATATATATAAATATATAAATATAAAAATAATGATATATTTCTTGCATCATATTATATAAGAAGAATTTAACTATAGAAAATCTAAGAATTGCATAAAAATTAAATAAATGGTCCCATTTAAAATATTTTCAAATTATTTAAAGGTATATATAATAATAAATTGATCTTTGATAATTAGACTAAAAGTAAACCTAAATAAATATGTTAACGGCACATAATTTTTGTCACTATTTAGGAATGAAAAAAAATTATCTTGCTCGGGTGTGATTCTAGTTTGCAGAGTGTGTGAATTGCATTCGAGATTACTCACCATCGAGTTCATTTCCGTACGTAAACAAATCCATAGAGAAAGTAGGAAACCAGTGACTGATTACCGGAACAAAATTTACGTTCAATTTCAGATTTTGATTTTGCTCTCTTCTCTCTCTCTCTCTCTATCTTTCTATCTCTATTGTATATATATATATATATATATATATATATGTATGTATATATGTATATATGTGTAGTGTTTGAGACAGAAAGAACTGTTGCTGTTGCGAATTTATATTATATCATTGATTTACATTACAGTTCAAATGCAAATACAAGCTATAAAACTACGAAAGTGGTGATCCACTCTTATTTATTTTTTCCTGTATCTTTTTAAAGAAAGATTTAATACAGTGTATTTTTAGTTAGTAATGTCATATAGTTATATTAAGGAAAAACGCGTAAGAGAGCGTATATTATTTGCTATTCGAAAGATAACTCCCTTTCTCTCTCTCTCTCTCTCTCTCCGTCTTACGGTTGTCACTGTCTTCTGTTTTCGCATGCATACACATTCTTCCGTTCGATACAACGAAGCGCAGACTAAAATTTGCCGGTCTTAAGATGGGCTTGACGGAGTTTAAAATACATTTTGACAATCCTTACGCTACTTATTGTCCTGATCAAACGGTCACTGGCAACGTAATTCTTACTATCGATTCGACTAAGAAAATAAAAGGTAAGAGTCGTTATTTACTTTTTTTTATTATTCAACTGATTCTTGGAACTATATATATAGTTAAGTAATTGCGTAGCTCTATTTTTAGTGTTTATGCGTGTACTTGATATTCTTGATACATCATAAATGATTTAAAATGATTCATAATATTTTCGATTATTAGTCGTTTTAACTAGTTATAAATATAATATTTGTTTAGTTATTAACTGTAGATTTTTTATACATTTTAATAATGAATTATATTTTCAGCATGTCTTTAAAAAAAACGCAAAATCTATTTTTTGGGTAATTTAGTTATTAGTAACAAAGTAAAAATTTACTTTTATTCAATTTTTATTCAATTTTTCATTTTAATTTTTACAAGAAATTAAATTTCATATAATTTCTTAACCTTATTATTTTTAGCTATTCAATTACGGGTCAAAGGAGAAGCTGATACTTATTGGTCAACTGATAGGCAAGAACTAAATAATGATGGTCGGTACAGGACTGAAACAGATGTTGTTACTGCCCACGAGGAATATTTCAAGGCACAATTTTATATTCTTGGCTCTTCATCTGGTATAATGATCAGAATAAATGAAATTATTGCATTTTATAATAATAGTCTTTATATATCTTGTATAATATATTTTTAGGAGAACAAATAGAATTACCTTCAGGAACACATAGTTTTCCATTTAACTATGTTCTTCCACCAAATTTACCAAGTAGTTTTGAGTCAGATTTTGGACGCATTCGATACACAATGAAAGCAATTTTAGATCGCCCATGGAAATTTGATCATGAAACTAAAGTGGCTTTTACAGTTATCTCTCACTTAGATTTAAATCAACAACCAAATGCATCTGTAAACTATTTTTAATATTTTTATTTTTTACAAATTAATTTTTAAAACTAATAATTTCATACTACATATTCTTAGTTTCTATTTTATTCATATCATTATTTCTTTATTATAGGAACCTGTATTACTAGAAAAGAACAAAACATTTTGTTGTTTATGTTGTGGAACACCACCATTGTCTGTCAATATTTCACTACCTGTAAGAGGATATGTTCCTGGGCAAATGATACCAATTAAAGTAAATGTTGAAAATCAATCTGGAGTTACAGTAGAAACATTAAAACTCGTTCTCGAAAAGGTACATAATTGTAGGTTGTTTAAAAAATATTTCATTTTTTAGATTTCTTAATTATTGAACTGGTAATGATATACAAATAATCTTATTATAATTACAGATTGTTACTTATACTGCTACAACACCACATTCGGAAAAAAAAGTCGTCGAAAACACAGTAGCAGAAGTTAGTAAGGGTCCAGTTGGTGGTAATGAAACTACAAGCTATGAGCAAACTGTCAAAGTGCCATCTATACCTCCTTCAAATTTAAACAATTGTGGAATTATAGATCTTGAATATAAATTAAAAATAGAAGCTGTTGTTACAGGACTGTTAGTAAATATTATTTTATTAAAGACAAATTTTTGTATCAATAATTTTAAAAACAAATTAATGAATAATTTTATAATATTTATAGCTATTACCGAAATTTAAGGGATAGTACCCCCATTTATATTGGAACTATACCTTTGTCTACCTATCAAATACCGCAGCCTTCAGAAAAAGCTAAAGATATATATCCATTGCCTACAGCTCCTGAAGAATCGCATAATTACTCTTCACCAACATCAAATCTTTATCCTAATCTTGGTAACAAATATTCATTTATTTAATTGGAAAAAGTTGTTATTTATTAATTGAAATTATCTAAAATTATAAAATGTTATTCTATATGATTATTAATTTTTTATATTTTATTATAATACTTTATAATATTTATTAAATTTAATAAAAAAAATTAAACATTTCTTTTTAAATTTTAATTATAAAATCAATTATAAATGTTCAATTATAAATAATCTATTTGGTTATATGTTTCTAAAATATTATTTAATCTTACATAAATTAGTAATATTACTAGACATAATATCGATTAATTTTACAAACAATGTTTTATGATAGTCATAAATATTTTAAAGTTTAATTTAACTAAATTTGACATATTAATCTTCTTATTTATTTTATTAATATTAATTTCTTTGACAGATTAATCTAAGACAATGAATTATTAATACAGACATTTTGAATTTGAATGTTAAAATTGATTGATCTTATCGATAAAAAATATTCATTGTAAAATAAAAACAAGTACCAATATTAAGAGCAAATTAAATCAATTTTTTAATAATCCTTTCTAATGAGATATTTATATAATATTCACTAAATGTATTTTAGTATGATTATTTTTATTATTAAAATGTCTTTCATAGTTTATAAAAAAAATTGTATGTTTCATTTTAGCTCCACCATCTTACGAAGAATCTATTTATCGCGCTCGAAGTCTTCGAGATCGCGAGGAATCAGATTATGTTATAGGAACTGGACATAATTTTGCACCCAGATATCCAGTTTATAATTTTAAACCTTCACAATTATAGTTATTTTTTCCTTCCAACTAATGAATAAAATTATTGTGATATTAGAATCATCTTATAAACTATAACAAAGCTTTTTTAATCAACGAATTAAATTCAAACTTTTAATTTCTTATATTATATTATAATAAATGTTTTTATTGATACGTAAATATAAACATGAGATTTTTTGTGATTTTTATAAGATATATTTAATGTAAACATCTACTATAAACGTATTTTCTATTTCCAACAAATGTGTATATTCTTAAATATATGTACAATATAAAAGTGAAATGAGTTATTGACATTTTTTATTCCTTATTTGATGTAAAAAATTATTTAAACGTATTATTTAATAGTGACGATTGTATTCTTTACTTTCGATTACGTTACTTCATTATTATTGTATTTAATTTTCCCGGTATTTTATATAAAAAACTTCAGAGTTTTAAAATAATTCAATAGATTTACATTCAGATATATATCTAGAAAACTTTTACTCTATGGTTAAAACAAAACTTCCAGATTGTAAATAAGACTCAAAGATTATATTTCGTATGATATAGTGCATCTAAGTTTATTGCTTTTCCATGTTCTCCCCTTTCATTGATGATTTTCCCGCGGATTTCGGTGATACTCGGGTACGTTTTTCTTTATGGTCTGCATACCTATCAAGTTAATTTACTAAAGGATTGTAATTACGTGGAATTAATTGTAAATTGTATAATCGTAAAAGTTCTTTTATCGTATGTGACAAGTGCCGAATTGAATAATCAATCATCAGTGCACTGGGATATGGAATCACAGTGCACACGAAAGGCTCGTGCTTTGCTTAACTAAATCTATATTTTTTTTTTTTATGTAATTAAGAGATAGAGTCCTGTATGGAGATTCTATTTTGTGTATTTAATTAGTCTTTTGCGTTCATTTTACATTTAATTTATTTTTACATACTGATTTAATAATAACAAGGTGTAATTATTGCCCAATAGACAATTTTAAAAGGTTGTAGAAATGTAGTTCTTCATAATTTTCAGTTTTTATTGTAATCTTATTTTATTTTATAAAAAATTATGTAATTCTGTATATACATTTTTAATTAATATTTATAAATTTAATAGATCAAAATTTATCCTCATTGTAACAAAAATTTAAATGTATATATATATATATATATATATATATATATATATATTTATAAACTTTTAATTCTACTTAAAATAATGAGTCATAAGTTATTAAATGCAGAATAAAAAACTTGATATATATATATTTTTTCTTTAAATTATAAATTAACATGTATAAAGAGCTATAATATTTGTGTTAATATAGTATTTTATATACATAATTAATAACTTGTCCATTTAGTTATGAAAATTATGGACTTATTGGGTGAAGATGAAGAATGCCAAGTTCAAGGAGTTTTTAGATCAAAAAATAAAACGAAACAAGGTATATATATTATTATTATTATTATTATTTATTGAATATTATTTTATTATATTTAAAAATAAATTAATCATATTACAGCAAGATTACCTTTTCAATCATTAAGGACTGATTCACCAGTTGTTAATAAAAAAAGGAAAACTTCAGCATCAACTGATTGTAGAAATGTAAAACACCCTAAAGTTAATACTAAAGAAAATTCATTTGAAGTATCAGAAATGATTGAAATGGAAGAAATAATTATTGAAAAAGAAGCTATAAATGATAACGAAGAAAATAATACTAGTGAAAGTGATGAAATGAAAGATTGTTCAAAATCAATTACAATAACTGAAACTCAAGATTTAAAGAATATGAAATTAACACCTCAAAAAGGAATGGAAAAAACTAAAAAACCTGAAATTAAGGATCAAGCAAATTCTTTAACAAAATTCTTTAAAAAAATTGATAATAAGGATAAAATTAATAAGAAGGAATCTATTTCTAAAAGTAAAGTAGAGGATTCTGCAGCAAATAGTAATAATAGTAAGTCAAAGGAGAGTTTAGAAAAATTTCAAGATTTCAAAAATCAAAAAACAAAACAAAATAAAAACTCTAATGGCGTGGAAGAAACTTTAAAAAAATCAAATGATATATGTAGAATGAATAAAGATTCTAATAGTAAATTCAAAGAGTCCACGATTACAAATAAAAGTAACCCACAGTCAAAACAAAACACAAAATCTGATGATGTAAAAATTAAAAGTAATATTTCAAATGTTAAATTGCAACAATTGCAGATAGGAAATGCTACAATAAATGAAGCAGACAAAACGAATCTGAATTCAGACATTAATTTACATGCAAATAATAGTTGCGAAGATGATGACGATGATGAAGATGGTGACGATTCTAGCAAATCAGATACTGATACCAAGAAAACAGAATATGAAAATAGTGATAGCAAAGATGATAATAAAATTACAGAATCCGTGGAAACTATTCCGACAAGAAATTGTTCAGTAAAAATCAAAAGGCTAACTCCGAAGCAAATAAAAAAAAAACTAGAAATTCAAAAGAATCGTGAGAATAGAGAAAAGCAAAAATTTGTATGTGGATTATTTTATTTCAGAAAATTTGCGTTACTACAGTTTATAAATATTGAAATAATAAGTAATTATCATATTGTAGGAAAGAGAAAAGAAATTACTAGAGGAACGAGAAAATAAAAAAAAAGAGAAAGAGGAGAAAAGACGAGAGCGTAAAGAAAAAGAGAAAAGTTTAAAAGAACAGAAAAAAAAAGACAAAGAATTGAGAGAGCTTAAGAAGCAAGCTGAAATAGAGTAAGTGTGCTGATTTTTTTTAAATATTTGTATTACATAATTTATATTTGTTAAACTTAAGTTAATATAAAATTAAATTTGTATTATTAATGAGTACAGACAAAAATTAAAAGAAAAAGAAGCAAAAGAAGAAGAAAGAAAGCGGAAAGAAGACGAAAAATTAGAAGCAGAAAGAAAAAAATTGAAAGCAGCATCTAATTTTGTAAGTTTTTTTGTAGCAAAGAAACCAATGGAATCAAAACCAGAAGAAGAAAGTAAAATTGAAAGAAGTAATTTTATGCCTTTTGAAATAAAGGCTGATATGAGAGTAGCTCCTGTCATAAGAAGAACTTTAAATAAACATGAAAAGATGAAATTAGATGAAGTAATTGGAAGGAGTGACATAGATAGAAGTAAATTATACATAGATAAAATAAAAACTGAAAAGTTTAATATAAAAAAGTCTGGTAGAACGTGGCCCTTCGAAGCAAATGATGATATTATTATAATAGGTAATGCATTTATAAATATATCATTAAAAATATTAATTATTGTATACATAATTTCTAATGTAATTTAATTATCATTTTATATTAGATGAAGAAGAAAGTTCAAACGTTATTCAAGCAAGCAACACTGAAGTAGAAAAACACCGCGCAAAATTCTTTTTATTTGAAGAAAATCGTCGACCACCCTATTGGGGAACATGGCGAAAAATCAGTAGAACCATTAATCCTCGTAGGCCATTTGCAATGGATACAGTGAGTATACCTTATATCTTACAAAGATATTGGAGTTCCATAATTAATACTATTGATTCAAAATACTATTTTAGTCAAATACAGTATCATAATTAAGTAGGGTTTATATAAATATATATTTATATGTGTATATGTGTATATGTGTGTGTGCGTGTGCGTGTGTGCGTGTGTGTGTGTGTGATTGCAAAATATAATCAACGCAGATTAAATATTATAATACGCACTACTAATTGTGTAATAAATAAATGAATAAATAAATAAATATATATATTTATATATATATATATATATATATATATATTAATTTATAAATTAAACATACTTTTGCAGTTATTATAGTTTTTTAAAATTTGAAATTTCTTTAATTCACTAATGGATATGTTTGTATATTTAATCTACCTTATTCAAATATTTAATATTTTATTTACTATCATTCACAAATTGCTATAAGAACATAATTTGTATTAAAATTGAATCAACTTTCATTCTTATTTTTCTTCTAGTTCAATAATTTTATTGATGAAGTAGCTTTGAGTTAATTTTAATACTTACAGGATAAATTAATTTTGTTACAAATTAAATAATACATATCAGTAATATTTTTATTTTTGGAGCCAATATTGTAAATTTAACCGTCTAGTTACATTTGTGTCTTTCTACCATTAACATTGATCTACATATAGTTTAATGTGCATTAAAAAAATTTGATTTAATTGGTAATAAAAACAACTAAAAAATACTCTACTTGAATGTTATATATTTCTAAAAACCTGAAAATTAAAAAAGGAGTGAAATGGAAAAAAGGAAGTAAATGAAAGAAAAAATAAATCAAATTAAATATCTTAGTAGAATGATAAACTTTAATGATATAATAAGAGAAACGAATTACAAAAATATTATATTCGTAAAATAAATATTTAAATGTTATCTATAAAATGCAAATCTCTTTATTATTAAGGTGCAATTTAAAAAATTTACTATTGATAGAAAAATATTCATCTATAATAGTTTTATAAATTGCTGAACTAAAAACTAAAACATGAACGAAATTATATGTAACAACATTGTAAGTTAATTACATTAAGTAGATATAATAAAAATTAGTTACAATAAAATGTTACATTTTAAGTATAGTATTGGTGGGTCAAATATTCCAAAGACATTGAGAATACAAGAATATGTAATTCTACATGATTTACGGTATTCAAAATATAGATCATAATTCTTGAGTAATAAAAATCTACTAATCAGGTATTATTTATATTTTTCAACAGTATTTTTTTCAAATAATTTTATGAATATTGTAATTATTAATTATTGTTGTATAAGAATTAAAACAATTATTATTAACCGACAATTTTCAAAATATACGATATCCAATAAAAACCTAGACTTTAGTTAAATAAAATTATTTCTTAAAATGTTATAAGGACATTTATTTTAATTTATACATTTTCATTTTTATAGAGATTTTATAAAGTACGTTAATTACAAATAATCACATAAAAAAATCTTTTCTCAATTTAAATGACAATTATTTAAATATTAATTATATATTCATACATTAAATATTTTTTTATTAACATTAACTATCGACTTTATTTTAAATATTTATATCTTTTGCGAATATAGCTGTTTGTTATATAAAAATTTCAATTAATATAAGGTCATACCTGCATGCTTAAATATTTATCATTTTTCTACAATTAAAATATTTGAAGTAATCTGATTATTAGGAATCATAATTATACATTACCTAACCAACATTAAGTAATGTGAATAATAAGTAATTTTATCTTCATTTATTCATTAATAGCCATTTGCTTATGAAAAGCCAATTTAAATATTCAAATTTGTGGTCACAAATTCATTTCCGTTTCGCATTTTCATAATTATTAGGAAATAATTAGGAAATGGAGAACTTAGTACTGAAATATTCAATTAAATTTTTTTTGTGGATAAATTATTTGGAAATAATGTAATGTATAAGCTGACTATACTACTATATAAATTGACTATACTTCTTTAATTTCTGTCATATAATTTAAAACTATACTATTTGATAATGAAAGCTTTTAAATATACAATATTAATTTATATAAACAATAAAAATGTAAAAAAGTAAAGTACAAGACCGTGTTATCTATCATGAGTCAAAACTATGTAATTATCATTTGCATGCTTATTACTTAGAATTTTGTTTCTTTTACTGAGAATATACATTAAAATTATCAAAGGCAGTGTTATTCCTGAGATAAAGATATTGTATTTGCAATTTTTTCGATAAGTCTTATTTATTTATTTATTTATTTCGAGCATTGTTGCTAATTTGAAACAAAATAATCCTTATTTACAGCAAATACAACACGCTATCGACATACCGTTTAAGTGTAATAATAAAGATACGTTGCTTATTTATAGCATCAGACTTTGAAGTACACAAATAACGTTACTTTGCCAAATAGATCTTCGTTTAATAAAATATTTATCGCACAACAATTTACAGACATATATAGCCGTTCCTGTTTATAATAATAGGTCGTATAATCTATTTGTCGTTATAATTTCTCTTCTTTGTCATTAAAATTGCCCATCTTATTGATTCACTTCTCATTTCTGTAACACTCTTTATATCATGATCCGCAAGCTCGTCTATCCGCGCACTCGAGGCACTCGTCAGATTATTAGGATCAAATTCGGCCGAATTCTCGGTCGCAAGGCTATTTCTTAATAATCGAGTTGTCTTGTACGGCTACGAGAATCCTGGGGCTAAAGTAGTAGACGTTCTTGGAGATTGTGTTGATCAGGCCTCGGCCGGTAGTGCGACATTGGCTTTAGCCGCCCGGAACCCTCTGCCAGCTGAGAACAACGAGTTGTAGGTGTTCTTGCGGTGTACCTTGCGATGCTTGGCGAGGTGGTCGCTCCTTGCGAAGCGTTTGGTGCAGAGCTCACAGGCGTAGGGTTTGATTCCGGAGTGAGAGCGTCGGTGCCGAGCCAATTCATCTGAACGGCTAAAACGCCAACCGCACCCAGACCACGTGCACGCGAACGGCTTTTCACCTGTGTGTCTACGCAGGTGGGCTTTCAGGTGCGAAGCTTTCGCGTATACCTAATTAATGAGAGAGATATTATTAGGATAAGGATGGTTGCAGATCTTAATGCTGAGGTTTAAGGTTTTTTTTTATTCAGTCGTGTTTGTGTTTCAAGGCAATCGCAAGACTCTCAGAATTTTACAAGCAGGTTTACGTTTATCTTTCGTATTTTCACTTTAAACACTATTATTAAAATTTTATATCAAGCTGCAAAGAGTTATTGTTTATTTTTGGAATTAAATTCATTAAGAGAAATTTTAAAAAATTCGATAAATATTTTAAAATTCAGATTAAATGAGAGGATCTTTTTGAAAATGATTAATTTTTAATAATACATTATTCACCTTTGTACAGCCTTCATATGTACAGGGAAAACAGCGATCTTCGGTTGTATGAATTAAGTTGCGATTTGTGTAATCGTGAGTTGCCAAAGCTGCGTCAGCTGCATTTGCCGTAAGATCTTCGTTAGTTTGATTATTATTAAAGTCTAAACAAATTATTTTGTTTTAAACTGCATTATAATATACTAATATTACAATATAAATAAAACATAAATATGAACTGCATAGAGTTAAATTGAATTAAATCAAAATTAAAAGAAAACTTGATGAAAACTGAAAAAAAATCTACAACAGTTTAGGATATTTAATTCTTATTAATTTGTTTAATTTATTTATTCCTTTCACATATAATTGTTAGTAATGTATTAAAAATTTTGTGTTATATTTTAGATTATCAATTTTTAAAGCTTCATATCAATATTTTAAAGATATTTTTAAAATCGAATTGTCATCATTGTATGATTTAGTTACCTAGATTTATACCAAGGTTATTTTGTAGCGATCTGAGATCGATATCTAAAACTAATAGTGGCTCTTCGAACTGTGGTTTTGGTAATGGTAAGTGTAAAAAATCTTCACACCCTGGTGTGCAAAGTGGTGTTCTCATTGGTGGCAGTCCTACATTCCATTCTTTATCTAAGCACCACTCCAAATCCGACACTAAGTCACTTAATTCTCCTTAAAAATAATAACAGAATAATATTTATTATGGCTTAGAAATGTTATGAGTAAGACTGTAAAAATTAATAATTAATAAAGTCATCATATAAATAATTTATATTCATTTGCAACAATAATTTAACTCTCAATAATAATAATGTATTCATTTTGTAAGTGTTCATATTATATAATTATAAAAAAACTACCAGCCGGCGTTGAAATATTTGCAGTCCAATCATTCCAAGGAAGATCTGGAGAGTATATGGAATCCAAGTAAAAATCTTGCATACCGTTTGTTGGATTTTCTATATTTTCAAAAAAGTCTGAATTCTCGCTCGATGGAGTGGTGCAGGGTGTCTCATAATCCGAAAAAAAATTGGTTGAATTTGATGATAAGTCATGAGTTTCTGAAAATGTCGGACTAGTTTCAAGTCCGAGTGCCGAAAAAAGTAGCTCATCTGCCATCTGTCGAAATTCGATTCATTAGTAAAGTTTGTTTACAGTTTTATTAATTGCATATAATAATTGCTAAGATTATCAATTATAGAAATTGAATATTCGAATAATAACGTTTTTTTCCAGTACCTTATTTTTATGGTACGTTTATATGTATTGACCAATAACAGATTTATTTCAATTAAATTAATGACAAATCATATCGAACAAGAGTTTTGTGAATGTTCTCAAAATCAACTAACTACATACTATTTATTTCTTTACAATTTATTTTTAATATTGTAATGTTAATTAATATTAATATTATATATTTAAAATTATAAAAATTCGATTTTTCATTTATTATAATTTAGTTTTATAAAAATAAAAATTTTATTCTTTTTAAACAATGTTACGTTTTTAAACAATATACGTTTTATAAGTCTTATATTATTTATACTTCTTTTTAAATTAAATAAGTTATAAACAGATATTATTTATTCTAAACAAGAAATACAGACTTATTAAAGAAATTGAAGATGAAAGTAAATTTGAAATAATTGTAAACATTACACAATAACATTAGTATTTAAAATTCTATTAACATAAGATTTGTAATATTCTTAATAATCTCATATTATTTTTATATTAACCAAATTAATATTCAGATTATTAATATTAAGATATGTATATACATATACGCTCACGCACATGTGTATTATTCATCACATCAATGCAATATATGAAATGTACTACCTACATTAAACAATTTGCATTGTAAGTAAATAACGTATAAGCCAATAAATTTATTATTAAAATATTTTTATAAAAATTTCCTGGTTATATTTATATATAAAATTAAGCTCTTGCAAGTTTGCGTTTAGCTTAGAAAAGCTGTGAAAAAAGGATACAAAAGTCGTGGTGTTTAATTATATAGCAAATCGATAACATATATCATTATTTCCAATTTAGTTGAATCGATTAGTATATATATTTTATAAGATAAAAAAACTGGGTGTTTATATGAAGGATTTAATCTCTCAGCAATTTCGTTATTTTCCTTTAATAATTATTATCTGATAGTTAAAACTATTGTTTCATTCTATTTACCAAATCAAGACGTAACGATTTAGTCCATTTGATTGACCATTCAATTAACCCAGTTCACTACGTGACTCCGAGCCGCTTAAGATTCAAATATTACCCGCGAATATCACATATGATTAGGTCACTTTGAAAAGCAGCGTGGATGCAATCCCGACGTGAGATAGGTTTCGTGACAATTTAATTGTTTATCAGTGACAAAAATGAATGATTGTTTAGATTGATTGTTAATGTGTCTATTTTAAAAATTATATAGATCTCTATTTGTTACTCCTATCTGTGCTTGTGTCCTTGTGTTTTATGTGGATGTGGGCGAGTATGGGGATGGACGAGTAGAAATTTCTACACCTGCATGTAAACTGGAATATTTGATTAATATTTAATAATTAATCTTGTAGTTCAAACTATTTTATTAGTTAGAAAATAATTTTATTTTAAATGATTTAAGTGTAAATTGAGATATCAACTACTTTTATGTAATGAAAACAATAAGTTTATGACTTTTCAATGGTGATGATTGCTTTGCATATTATTTTATTCAATTTATTATGCGCATTTATTATATTTAACATGCTATACTCACATCAAATATAGAACTATCTTCAATCATCTTTAAATTATAAAACGAACGAAACGTAAAGCTTTCAATAAAGTCTTTTAAGACATAAAATCTCCAATTTTCTTATGAGCAGAAATTAGTCGTTAATTTTGTTTATAGTGTATTCCATTGCACAAAGCTACTATCATAAAAAGCACTTGTTAATATTGATCTGTATAGATGATGTTGCCGGTATGTTGATGTATTAAATCTTGTTATGTCAGCTTTTTTTAAACGGAAATGCGGCTAATGTTCAACTTTTTTTAACCTTGGCGGGTGATCGCTACGAGGAAAACAAATGTAGAAATAAAGAGGGGTAGTAGGCGTCGAAGCTACATGGGCGAAAAACGACAAGCCGGGCGATGAGCCCAACGAACTTTTTAGCTTTTTAGTATCACGTCGCACGCCCCAGAACGAACTGCGATTTCTGACCAGGAATCGAAGGAGTTAGAGGACGTTAAACGAACGAGCAAAAGCAGCTCAGTATAGTACATGTGATATCAGCTCTGTGCCATCCGGTGCCGTCACCGACCCGAGCGCCAGCCGCCAGCTCTCCATCCCCCGGGGACCGCACTGCCAGAGGGCCCCAACCAAGTGACACACACATAGAGAAAGGGAGAGAGAGAGAGAGAGAGAGAGAGAGAGAGACATAGAGTGAGTGAATGTGCGTACGAACGAATGAGAAAGAGATTTAGAGGGAAATTTGTAACGAGATAAGAAGAGAGGGAAGGCACATTTTAAGTTACTTGGTTTGTGACGAAAGAAAAAAAAATCAAAAAGAGAATGAGGTTTTTTACTATGCTGCTTCTGTAAAATTTTTATGAACTTCAACTGGTTATATATGTTGTAGTTTCTTTACCGATATATTCAGTTTTTCATTACGAAATTATAAATTTTATACAAATCTTCCATAATTTTGTTGATAATATCTTAAAACTGCTTTATTTATCGAATACATTTGATAATGACACAATTATTTTAGCGAGAAATTTGTTTCACTCTAAAAACTAATCTGGACTATTCATAAATATTGATCTAATATTTTTAAATTTACGTTATAATGAATAACCAAATTGAATTTAGAACTACAAATGATGAAGAATCGATAATGATTGATACGATTAAATATTGAAAGTACTAATGACGAGGAAGTTTATTGCTATAATGTATATCAGAAATTATTTTATAAAATATTGGATACATTATGAACTCTTGTTAATGATATTTGATATCTCTTCAAGTATTAATAATGTAATATATAGAAAGTTCAATTAATACTATAATTTAAAAAACTATATAGTAATAAAATGTAATGGTAAATTTTAAAGCATTTATTTCATACCTAGAAATCTTTCAAATATGCAATACTATATACTGTCTAGTTATTGTATTATGCACTAAGTGTAGTGTAATATATATTGTAAATTAAGCCATGATTAGATACATTTGAATAATTTATAAATTACAATAATTGATATTAAAATGATAGGTTTATATTAAAAATACGCACAACCTTTAGTTAAATAAAGGTAGATTCACCTTTTCTAAGTTGCATTTTCTAAATTATATTGACTGTAATGCAATATGTCGTCGAAAGCTCGAAAAACATATTATGTTGCAAGAATATCAAAAAAAGCATTGATTCATCAGAGTATTTTATATTTTAAATATAGCTATCATATCATTAAGTCAGTGAACCGCATGATTTGGAAAACTGAGTATATATTACATATTATTATTAATAAAGTTGGAAATTCTGTAAATTCGATATAAATATATAGATTCGATGTAAGTTGATATTTAATTATGTAATGATATTTAATTCATAACTGTCAATTATAGTAGGAATTCAAGTCTAATATACAATTAAATCGGTATTAATATCAACGTTCATTATTGTTAGTATTTTATCTAGAGTGCTTATTACTTATTATCTTCTGATTCTTAATGCAGGTATAAGAAATTACAAATTTCAAAATTTTAAGATTATTAATTTAATATTATACAAAATAAATTTTTCCATTAATAAAAATTAGATAAAAAAGAAGATTCGTCAATTTTTCAATGAAATTGCAATTTTATTTTATATTAGAATATATTATTATCGAATAATGAATATTTTATTTGAAATAAACTTAATTTGTTCGCGTTTTCACTTCATGAATAAAATAATTTTAACCTTCTAATTAGTTTATTAGAAGAATAAATTTGAATTCTAATTTTCATATTTATTAGTTTACTTATTTTAATTTGAGTTTTTATTGTAAAATATTTACACAATTATAGTCATCTTATCAAAATTAAAATGAATGAAATTTTGTAATATATCAAATTAAAAATGCATTTATAATTATGAAGTAAATAAAGTAATCGGTTCCATAATTAAGAAAATTAAAATTAACATTCTAAAATTGCTAGACGCATAATATATTTGATTTTTTTTTAGATATTTTAAATTTATCCATGGGTGTTTTAATATCATTTATTTTTATAATTTTTACAGAAGTTACGATAATTTCGATAATTACATTTAGTACTTAAGATTTATTATATACGAAATTGGTGGTACTAAATAAAATTTTTAAAATAGAAATTATATTAAACAAAATGACAAGAATAAATAATAGCAAAATTCAATTCTAATTACGCTTAACAATGATGTATGTCTATAAGCAGATTTACATACGCACGCTTTTGTGGCGCTAATTGGATGATTAGTTCATGATATAAATGAGGGCAGAAACGCGAGTAAGTCCTGATAAACATCCTCGCGTTGTACCATTCTGTCATTACGTCTCATATCTCTTTAATTTTCTTTTTCAGTCATTTGTTATATTTAGCTCTTCTCTACTCTTTCTTTCTCATCTTTAATTCAATCGTTATTCCTTATCATTATTTAGTATCGTCACATGTAACATTTTTATGTTTTCTTTCTGTTTGGAGAAATTTTTTTGTATCTGTCTTTTAACTTCTTTCTCTCTCTTTCTCTCGCTTTTTCCTCATTCGCTTCAATTTACTGTGAAGCTGATCGAAGAGCTGAAGTGTGATTTTTTTTAACGTCGGCGGCGATGGTACGAATGGGATTCGGTTGCGATAAGATTTTTTTGCGGATGCGAAGTTTATTAGAAATTTGAGATGATTCCGTTGCGAACTCAGTCTTATCAAAGTACCGTAATTCCATGCTGATTTGTTGAAAAAATATAGTAAAATTGTTCTATAAGTTAAGTGCAACCATGATAAAATAAAAATTTTTTAAATTGAATTAATTGAATTTTAATTTAATGCATGTTATCATTACTAATATCTGGGAAGTGTTTCAGTATATAAAATTTTTATATAAATTTCTTATCAAACACTATATTTTATAATACCTGAATCTACTTGCTAAAGTGAAATCAATTTCTTTTACAATCCACAATATCATTTAATTATAATCGCAATAAAAATTCATAATATAAATATTGATTAAATCAGTACTTTATTTTATTAGAATTTTATATTTATATTAATAATATTGAATTACATAATATTGATTATATCAATAATATTGTTTATCAATAATATTATTATAAATCAATATTATTTCAATATTTCAAAATATTTTCCTATGTTTTTATGAACGACCGTTTTGAAATGATTTTTATTATCACTCAATTATTATATTCTATACGATATTAATTTCTAGGTATCCCAATTGCCAATGTCAAGTGAAGCAAAATATTTATCTCTGATTGAGTAATAACATGAATGTTTCAAATAGAAAAAACTATTAATGATTTCGATATATATGACCTTATAAATATAATTTATTGTTTTTAAAATTGTAAATACAATTACATTTTCAATATTTTATGTAAAAACATTATAAAATTCAATGTTTTTAATTTTTAGCTTTTTAGTGGTGATGGGATTTTGTTAAATCAACCTTATTATCCAAAAATTAATTTGCTAAAAACTTTAAAAAAAAAATGTAAAGAAAAAAACTTTTATTCGAGTTCATTGTATATTAATGTTGTATTTTGTATAATGACGATAGATTCGATTTTCTTTTTCAAATCATAATACATTACCCATTGTTAAAATATTAAAATCAATGATAGTAAGTAAATATATAACTTATACTAACAAAAATGATGTATTTATATTGTTTTTACTTTATGATACTGAACTTTGTAATAATTTAGATTTTTATAAAAGAACCGTGTGTTATCTTTAATGCAGTATTCGGTCTTGACATGTAATAAAAAATGTCGTGTGATAAATTAATTTTTAAATTTTGCATTACTTTCTAACTAAATAAATGGTTTACCAATTTTTATTCCAAAATAAATCTGGTTATGAGTTTATCTGTGAGTTAAATACCAAAGGTGGTATATTTTTAATAATTTAATATATTTGGATTATGAAACAATAGATGTTCCAATTTTATTATTTAAAACTTGATGTTTCAAATAGTGACTGTAATTAAAAATAAATTATGATAAATTTAATTTATATTATAGTAGATTTTATTATTTATTATGCAGTAAGATTGATTCAATTTCTAAGTTAAAGAAACTTTATTATTTCATTCATTTATTATATTACTCTGGATATTAAGTTATAATATAATTATTAAAATTTTGTGGTATTTTAATTATTATAAATTGCACTATATTTAATTTCTCTACTTAGTAATTATAGAATATACAGAATGTTCGTAATTTATTTATATTTCATATAAGATTAATAATAATTTATTATTCATTTGGAGATCGAGAAATATACTATGAAATTTGAATATTTAAAACTTCTTTTATTGTTAATGACAATTATAAAAAAAAATAGTAATTTTTAATAAAGGTAATAAAAAATGAGTAATTAAACCTAATAAATTAATCTGTTCTTAAACTCTACACTTTTATTTATAAATGATGCTTTTCTACTTATGAGTCTGGAAAGTAAATTATAATAATATTATAAATATTGAATAGGATTTTGAATAATATTTATTATAACTTTATTGGTTAAACTAAAATATATAAATTTTATTCCTTCGTGACCATAAAAGTTATTCTGCTTTGAAATATTTTTATATAGATAAAACAAGTTCACTCTTTTTTTTCTTTTCTTTGTCTGCTAATATATGCTTCCATTATGTTTTCATCATACAAGACATAGTTTAAAATATAAGATTATGATGAAATGTAAACCATTGCTTGCAGCAGTCAATATGAATGATTTTTCGTATCTCAATGAGAGTATTAAATAGCCATTACATATGGCTCGAAATACGCAACAACACGCCATAAAGTACTGGATCGGACGTTTCCCGCAGCTTCACATGCCGCGCGTGCGACATCGCGATAAGAAAAGAGTGGCCGGCTCACTTTTCTCGAAAACTCCACGCACTTTTCTCCCTGCATCTCTCGCACACTTCATACTATCGTGAGCTCGTATGTTATACTTGACACCTCGCTACGACGTTCTAGACCAACTACGCCTGTTTCTGTTTTTTCTCCGTCTTTTTTTAAAAATTTCCTCAGGTCTGGCACTTTCTTATGTAAACGAACAAAGCACGTCATGCATTTATATAGAGAATCATTATTTAATAGATGATAAAACTATATATATGTGAATGTACCTTATATTTATAAGTTAATATATTTAATTATGAAATTGAGGTTCATTTATTCTAATAGGAACAATTATTGTAGTTATTATATTCTAATTCATAGAAATATTTTCTATTTACGTCTATTTTAATGTTTTAATTATTATTTTAAATATATTGATTATAAAATATAAAGAACTTTTTTTCTATATATTTTCGATTAAAATTAAAAATGAAAATATCATTCACTATACCATATTTTATATATATTTTTAGTATAATTAAAAAGCACATGTGTTTTAAATATTGATATAATTCAAAGTACAAATGCAAGTTTACTTTGTTTTATGATACTCAATTTACTCACCTGATTATTGTATTTGTAGTATAGCAGTATAATCATTTAGTATAATATAAAATTATATTATATAATATAATAATATATAATAGAATATAATACAATATAATAATAATATAGTATATATAACAATTTCGTATATAATGTAATAATATATTAGATAATATATATTGTTATAATATGGTATTAAATATAATAATATGGTGTAATTTCATATAATACAAATAACAAGAGAAAAAAATTAGTTTATATCCAATATTACTAAATTGCTATAAAACTTTAATATTTAAAATTATTTATCATATAGCAAATATGAATATTTATTAAATAATTAATAAAGTTTTTATATATTCAGGCTTTTCATATATAATAGCCTTTTTTATAGAATGGATCATTGCATCATATAATCATTTATAATAGGTAAAAATGCATGCTGATTAAAAAACTTTATTTCGAATAATTTTATTAAATAAAATTCATTTTGATTCTACAATTACTTAATAATATATATTTTTAATACTTCAATTATTCGTTTAAAATATCTTATTAGTAAAAAACAAGAATTTTATTCTAAGGAAGGCAGATAACAATTGATTTTTATAAAATTATTCCATCGTTTTCATTTAAAAATCACAGCATTATGATAATTTAAATTGTTCAAATTTATAGTAAATATATTTCATAAATAGTCTTACAAGTTTTCAAAATTTTCGAAAATAAATATGTATGTGTATTATGTGTATATGTAATAAGATTAAATAAAAATTTGGTTTATAATTTGATATACCATACTTGTTTCATTGCTTAATTATTCATTTTTTATATAATTGATCATTTAATATTAAGTTATATTAATAAAAAATGTATTACTTATTACAATGTAAAAATATAACTAATATATTTATTTTTAACATAAATATAAAACACGTTTATAGTTAATCATTTACGTTTCAAATTTTCTATAAAAACTGTTCTTTATATATTACATTTTAGTATATATTATATTATAGAATAATAATTTTAGTTAGAATTCTATTTTTGCTTCTTTCTTTTTTTATTATTTACAATTACAAATATATATAATTTATATATAGTCCATAAAATGTTATATATTAGAGATCTTTTTCATAAATATAATTGGTATTTTTAAATAAATAAATTATAAATTGTATTCTATTAATTACGAAATAATATCAGAGCATAATTGAATAAATAAATTTTTTCAGAACGACTGTTGCTTGTATTATCATTTTTTCTAATATGTATGTTTATATTGATATATTAAATATCCGCGTGAGAACGTGTAATATAAAAATCAATATAGTGAATTTGTAAAAGTTTTTATCGTAAAAAATTGAATATTATATAATTTAATACTACTAATACTATTGTAAAATATTCCAAATTATTTTTTCAGTTAGTGAAAAGTGAACATTGATGCAGATAAAAAAGTTCTGTCTTAAGTTTTTCGTGGGATGTAAAGAATTCGATGCTTTTCCTGTTAATTAATTAAATGTCGATAAGTATACGAATCTTAATTTAGCTGGATAGTCTTATCATTCAACTGTGACCTGTGTGCTTATAAGATGACGATGTTTTGAGAAATTTTTAAAAATATTTAAATGTACTTAATTCGTTTTAAGATTGACCTACATAAATATATATATATATATATATATATATATATATCTATGTATATATCTATTACTTGAATTGTTATTGGGAATTGTTATTCATTATAATCTGAATGCTTAAACTTTATGAGATTATTAATAACATTAGATTGAAAGAATTGTATAATAATTTCATTTTTTTTATGCATGGATAAAAATATTATGAAATTCCAATTTTTACATCTGCGAGCTAATGGATTTAATAATGTTTGAACAATTTATCAATTTTTATTTAAATTATTTTCACGTATAATTTAAATTAAGTAAAAATTCCGTTCATAAACAACTTGATCGTTTCAGTGAAATTAAATAATTATTTATTTATTTAATTAAATAAAATTAAATAAGTATAATTAAATTATTTAAAATTCATCCACGTTTACTTTGACGAAATTACAAGCTTCAAATAGTTTTTAAAAGAAAAATCACCTTTCGAACATTTCTCAAGTGAAAACAACTAAAATTACTGTTAAATGGAATAAATAAAATAATAAATAATTTTCGATTGTAAAAATTGTATAATAAATTCTATATAATTTTATATGAAGTTCAGATTATATAATAGAGTTTACAGATTATTTGGGAATATCTCATTTAAGAGAATAATCATACATAAATGCATTCAAATTGATTAAACGTTTTATTTTAAAAGTAATAGTATTTTGGTGTTAAATAAGCTTAGAAAATATTTAATTTTTGTTGTAATAATTATCAAAGATCATCTTTTTGCTTTATAGTACGTTTTATATTTTTGTACTATATTTTATATTAAGCCGTATAAATATTATATCAATTAATAAACCTATCATATTTTTAATAAATTGTTAATTGAATTAAAGCATTTTAATTTATCCGATATATCGGAGTTTTAAAAAGTTATTGTTTAAATAATTTTATATTTGTTATAGAAGAGTTATAAAAAATAAAATTATTATCAATATTACTAATAACAACAATAATGCTCATCTTGCATTAGATTGTTAGTACTTAAGATTGTTAATGAAAAGTGATGACAGTACTAAATATTTGTATATATTTTACACTATAAATTGTAAGATGTATTCTGCTTAATAGCTTAACAGTTTAATCCAATATTGTGAATTTATAAGCAACCAGGATTTTGAAATCTAATATATTTTAGAAGAATATCATTTTTATAAATACAAATTAATTCTGTACAGCGGGCTTATTTAATTACTCCAATATAATTTTTTTTTTCATGAAAAATACATTAATGATTGATACTAAAAAATGGAAAACAAAGAAAATGAACGTTACATTGGCGGATTCAATTCATTGCCAAAAGCTGTTGCTACCGATTAATCGCTGATACTCGTCCTTTTTTCCGATTCAATCCCCTGATACGCGTCGTCTCGTCGGCAGATACGATAACATTGATCGTCAGATACGAAAACATTGATCGGCAGATTACACCTCTCTTACTCTTTTACCCCTCCCGTCTCCCTCCTCTCTAACATACACTTACACGTACTGCATGCATGCATTCTCACACACACACCAAGTTCTTCACTCTTCTCCGTTAATAAATTAATGTCTCGCATATACGTACAGTAATAGATGCTCGCGTGGGGATGAAATCGACATTGATTTATAGGACAAAGAACTGAGGCTCGTGCGCGCAAGTCGCGACTTTATCGGCATCTTCTGCCCTTTGCCGAGTCAAGATTCATTTCTCTCTCATTGCTGTTTATATTTGTGTTTTCTTCCAGTTCTTGATTGGCCTCGGGAAATCCATTTATTAACTTTTTGGGGTTACTTCAAATAAAAAGAAACATTTTTTTATCATAATTAATATATTTAATATGGAGAATGAGGGATTTCGGTGATAATATTGTTACGATTTAGTTATTTCAAATCCTTACTTTTGTTTACTTACTAAACTTACTTTTGTCTACTTACTTAAATTAACATTTAAGTAATTTCAATTTTAGACATATTTAAAATTTAATTATTAAAGTAGATATTGTTTATACAAAGCCTTAACAATATCAAATATATATAAAATATTACTTATTTACAAATTAAATTTAACTGCACTTTTACATTAAAACTTATATTTCATTTTTTTTAAATATTCAATATATACATATCACACATAGAGAAAACTTTTTCCATTTTGTTGAGAAAATTCATGAACGTATAAAAACTATGAAGTCTAATTTGAATTTATAAAAATTTTTTCATTAAACCAATTTATATAAATAACTAGATAATGATACAATGAAATATAAAAATATGTTCACTTTATATTTCCTTTAAAAATTTTAAAAATAACGAAAATTTTATTGGAGTAGATTTTAATATTATGTATATTACTATTGAATTAGTTTAAACGAAGGTAGTTTGAAATCTCTACAAAAAATGTACAGAACGAAAACATATAAAAAACTGTGTATTTATCAAGTTGTACTTTGATATCAAATGGATGAAAGATTATAATTTTTTTAATTCCATCATAAAAATAATATTAAAATTGCTGATAAATACATATTTATTTATTTATTCTGTATATATTTAATTATTTATATAATATGTAGTGAATATTCATATTAATATTTTAAGAATATTTAGCTATTTAGAAAACCATGCTTTAAATGTGATTTTTTTGTATGGCTATAATGTCATTCGTTTTAGCTTAAGCTTTTTGTATTAATAATGTATTTTAATAATGCCTTATTGTAATTAATTTTTCTATATTATTAATTATTCAATAATGGATTAATGAAAATCTTAAATTTCTATAGTGTTAATATGTTTATATTCGACAATATTGTTTGCATACTTACAAGTAGTACTTATTTTCACTTAAAATCGTACATTATTATTCATTACTAACTATAACTTTAGAATACAATCCAGTGTAATAATTTTCACTTGTAAAACGAAAAAACTGTTATGATTGAAAAAACGGAGTCGTCATCACTAGTAGCGCTTCATTCAGCCATGGCAATTCTTTGACTAACGAGAGATTAAAAATCTTGTCTGTCAAAGCCGGTACGCGGAGAGATATCGCTCATCAAGGAAGTTGCTCTGATACCGATGTCCTGCTTATTCACAAATAGAATCGCGCGAGATTTCGAGAGTCAGACGAGATATGAGCCAAACGTCCCTTTTTTTTATTCTCCATCCTTTTTTAAAATTGTATTAGGCGACCGTACAGTATATTTATGCCTTTTTTACTGATAATAATGTAGTTGCGAATATTAAGAACTTTTGTTGTCTTTTAGATAATAAATTGTATATTTTATATAAAAGAAAAATATACGATGTTCATATGTCCCTATAAAACATTTCTTTACTATTATTTAATTTCTTTTCTGAATCTTGACCTACTGTATTTATGTATTTTAAAAATTAATTATCTTAAGTTGCTTATACGTACGAATAAAATGATAAAGATATTAATATTATAATAATTATGCGATTCATATTATTTATTATTTACAAATAAAAAGTAACACAGCATAAATATTCAGTAGCCTAATTTGATGTTCTAAAAATATTTCTTATTACTAATTATAATTTTTATAATAATATCAAATACTTACATATTTATATAAACAAAAATATTTATCGTATAATGTACTCAATAAATAAAAATTATTAATGTATAAACTATTTTAATAATTAAAAAAATATATGTACATTCATGTACAGGATTTAAAAAAAAACTACTACTATTGATATACTTCCTGATATTGTAATGTATCTCGAATGTATTGAACAAAAAATTAATTAAATATATTATGTATTTCATATTTTATTTATAATTTTTACTTAGTGAGACTGTACTCTATTATTTAAAGAGGTTTTATATTTTGGAGAATAGTAACCAAAATAAAGTAATTCTTTTTAATTTTTATAAGTAACTAATAATATAACTTATATGAAATCTCGAAGATTATATTATAAATTTACGCTACTAAGTAGTTTATTTTAATTTCCAGGATTGTTTCGATTATGAAGTAGATTCAGATGATGAGTGGGAGGAGGAAGAACCAGGAGAATCTCTTCATGGTTCCGACGATGAAAAAGAAAAGGATGAAGATAATGCGGAAGAAAATGAATATGATGTCGATAATGACTTTATGGTACCACATGGGTATGTTTAAATCAAATCATTTAATATATTAATCTTCTATTTAATTTAAAAATTTGACAACTTTGATTAATGACAGTACTTGCTTGATTACAGGTACTTGTCAGAAGAAGAAATAGGCGCTGATGAAGAAGACGAAGATGACATAGTATGTATGGATTATACAGTATATATTTTTTTGCAATTATTTAAAGATTCAACGTATTACAACAATTTGAAAGGATTAAAAGTTTTTTCATACGTGTACTAATTAATTAATCATATTTTGTTTTTAATTGAATTTTGTTCAAAATAAAATTTATAGATACTCATTCATGTGGCATATATTATGTTATGTATTAAATATTGAATATTAAACATTTTTTCTTATTTGATATTTGGGTGAATGAATTCTAAAAAAATTTTCAATAATTTTTATATAATAGTATAAAATTATGATTATTTCAATTATTACTTATTTGCATACATTTTTATTTTATTTTACAGAATCCAGAAAAGCAGCAAACAAAACTGAAAATTCTTGGTGAGCAATTTGAAGCCGAAAGAAATATAAAAACTAAGAAACTGAAACCTAAAGTGATTGGATGTATTTGGTTAAATAAAAATAATGCTTATCCTCAAAATAGTAAGTAAAATCTAAAAGTAGAATTTTTTACTTATTTAGAATTTTATTAATATAATAACATTTTTAGCGCCGGAGCACGCTGTTCATTTTTTGACGGTACGTCATATTTGGGTTAATCATGTTCCATTAATACTAACCCCTCCAGCCGATGCAGAAAATACAAACGACAATGAAAACGGAACACCATCAAACAAAACTAATGCAGCATCTTCTGCACGAAAGGCCAAAGCATTAGAGGAGGCTATGCCGGATTTAATACGATTACTGCATGGAAATACACATGGTCGAGGATTCTTAGTAAAAGAGTTTCTTGAATATTGGGGCAAAAAAAAGGAGGGAGAAAAATCAATCCCAAAAGCGAAATTACAACAGAAATTCCGTGAGATAGCTTCGTGGATTGCTTGTCCAGAAGTTGGACCCATGCATGAAAAAGTATGCTGGTATGTAGGCGAAGAATATCGAATAAGATATGTGGCTGAGGAAAAACTTGAATTGCCAAATCAATGGTCGTATTCGTTGACTCCAAGAAAAAGAAAGCTGCTTCCCGAAATATTGGATAAATCTGATGAAAAGGAAAAGGAGAAGGAGAAGGAGAAAAAAACAGTGCCTCTCATCACAAATTTTACAAAATCATTAACTCCTATAGATAAACAAAAACAATTGATGGAAAACACGCTTACACCTAAGTCAAAATTGAATGAAAAGTCAACGACTTCTGCATCTGCATCAAAAATCACTCCACCAGTAAATAAACCACCTAAACGTGCCTCCCTTATTTCTGTCCCTCGAGGAGAACCCTTTTCTAAGTCACCTCGTATAAGTCTTATGGACAAATTTGTAACTAAGGATAATAGTGACACCAGTAATAATAGTAAAAGACACGATAAGTCCCAACAGAATCTGGACGACGATGATTGTTTGATCATGGATAATTCTGATGAGCACATGGAGATAATGTCGATGTCTTCTGAACTTAATAGCGGAAAAATAATAAATAAATCAATATGTAATATAGAAATTGATAAGAATGAAAATGGTATTATAGAAAACACCGATCATAGCGATCGATGAGTTATTACATCTAAAAATTCTGATTTGGAATTGAGAGAAATGTAATAATTTTTGTGGAACATAATATGCAAATATTGTTTTTGTATCATGTAAAATATATCTATCAATTTATTAATATCAATTTTAGAAGTCAAAATTAAATGAAAAACGAGTTATCAAAAATATTTTTATGTCGAGGTTGTTCAAAAATATATATATCATAACAGTTTATATGCAAATATGATTATAATTTAAATAAATGTTCGTCTAAAATATTTTTAGAAACATTATTAGTATTTAATGTCAATTATTCGAATAAAGAGTATAAGTTCTTAAATAATATTTTTGTGAATGCATTACTAAAAAAAGCAAGATTCTTAGGTCCTCAAGATTGTGACATATGATTTTGCTGCTATTATACTTATGAAAACAATTATATTTCGGTTCATTAACTGGAAATTAAAAGCTTTTATAGTATTTTTTTCATAACACTAATATCTTAATAATTATTTAAGAAATTTTAAATTAAATTGATTCTTACAAATTTATATTTCAATAAATAGTCCATTATCATTTTATTATATTTGCTCTCAATTCAACGAGAGTTTTATATGTGTACACTAAATTCGATTAAGTCATCTCCTTTCTATAAACAGTGTATGTTATTTATAAGATGATTTCATATACTTTAATCATTTTTTATATTGCTTAGTTACATAAGAAATGATTAAATAAAGTATTACTTATATATTTAATGTGTTATATTATTAAAAACTGTTATCAATATATTTAGATAGATATTAATATTTCTTTAAATTTTAAATGAACTAATTTAGGCTTAATTTTTTCTTAGTAACTTTTCTTTTTAAATGATAATCATTTTTATTTAAAAGTTAAAGTCTGCTTAATAATTAATCCACAAAAACGTACATTTATGACTAATAAGTAAAACAATAGTATTTCAAAAAATTTTAAATGATACATTTTAATATATAGAAACATTCCTATATATTTAATCATATAAAAGTGTATGAATAATTAAAAAATATATATATATATATAAATTTTACATTATATATATAAAAATAAAATTTAACAAGTGGTAGTCAAATAATAATTCGAACATTTTTTATATAGTCAAATAAGTCTAAAATTTAAAAATAATGTTAGAATATTCTTCCAAAATAATATTGCAAGCTAAAATTATTCATATTTATATTTAATTTCCAAGTATAAATATTGTAATTGTAATGAAATAAATATAACTTGAATACTGATATTACAAACATCAATAAATTGTACGCAGATGTACCGTTATTTGTTCATATTTTATTTCATAAGATTTCATTATATTTTGTTTGGTATATTTTTAAAAATAATTTATTATTAAATAATTTACAATTTCTTTGTTAGAAATTTTTAAAAGTAATTATTCACATTATTTTAACTTGTTATCATATTTTATAAAATTACTTTTTCATCGTCTAATATTAATAGACATTTGAATTGTTCATTCATCAGGTCAAAATATTTAATGAAATAATTATTTTTTTTCTTTATCAAGTCATTACTTTATTACCTTTCTTTTTAATCTAATTTAAAATTGTTATCAATGGAGTAGTAATGTATTTTGTACCGTATAGTTATAATCATATTTTTCATATAAACACGTTTCAAATTTTCTATTTCTTGAAAATTGCTGTCCGTAATTCTGTATCCTATTTTATATTAGAAAATGTAAATAATTTTAATTGGTATAATAACGTGTGGCACGCTTTCATATAAAAGCTATTATATTCATCTGATGAAAATCAAAATGTCCATTTAATAATTAAAAGATCACTTATTTAGTATAAAACGAATGAAAGAATTTAAATAAATTTTGATGAATAACTATTGATTATTGAATTGATATATTAATATTACTTAATAGATTATTATCGATCTATAATACTTTTAGAAATTATCTTTTAATTATATTGCATTGTAATAGCTAGAAAAAGATATTTGATTATATTATTCTGAATTGAATTTTTTTATGTATATTTTATAAATGTATCACTACATTTTTAACATGTATTAGATTTTGTTTAATTTATTACTTTGTGTTTTAAAATGTATTACAATATTGTCTTATGCTATGTAAAACTTAATCAATATTTTTTAATTTATTAGAAAAAGTATTTCGTTTTTTAGGTAAAGCATAAAGTATTTTGCTATTTTTCCATATGAATTTAAATATCTATATACCTTACGAATGTTCGCTTTCATTAAATTCATTTATTAACATGATTAATATATCAAGTAAAGTAGTATAATAGTATAAAGTACCAATTTTTGTAGTTTTCATATTTCAGTTAATATGTACCAAATTCGATATAAATTGTCGATAAAACAAAAAGAAAAAGAAAGAGAAAAGAAATTTTGCAATTAGTAGTTTAAAATTAACATAGAACAATAATAAATGTCGAATCTTAGCGCAGGGGCAAATATTTAACAATTTTTGTGCACGGATTGCTGCAATTATTAAATTAATCCTTTATGAAATTAATGAATTTAAAAATCGTCGATCTCCAATATTTCGTGTATATATTGTAGAATGTGTATGTTGGAAATTTTTATTTTAATAGCAAGAAAGTTGCAGATTTAATTATATACCCTATTTATTCATAACTGCGTTAAAATTTTGAGACTTCGTTTTCTTGAAAAATGGGAAATAAATATTATAAACTGTCAAAATATGCGTGTTCTTATGTTTCAAAAAATAAATAAATATTAATAATATTTGTTTGAAAAAATTCATTGTCAAAATCGTGCATGTTTCTTGTTATATTTACAATGTAAGTCAGTTTAAAATGTTTATTCAAAATTGATATAAAACGTTTAAATCGAATTTTTGGATTTCTAGAAATTATTTGACCATGCCATCATTGAATACTGATAAAAACTGCAATTTCATGAATCCTGAAAATTTGAGAATTGTTCCTATTTTGAATAGTTTTTTATATTATTAATTGTTTACGTACAGTATAAAGCATAAAATCAATTACACGAATGAGTATAAAATTATTATTAAAATTACTATTATTTCAATATGAAATTATTAAAAATTTTATACTTTATAATTATGGTGTAATAATTTTTTGTAAATTTTGTATGGTAAAAAATCATTAATTTTATGAATATATATTTAACATTTTTTATGTCTTATTACAGTAAAATATTTCATTTTCATTGGAGCTAGTATGGAATTCTAATAAATATTGTGCAACAAATATTTTTCAAGTATAATTAATGTAAAATATGATAAAATGCTCATTCAATTTTTTATTGTATTATAGAACTGTAATCAGTATAAATGAGCATTAATATTAATTTGTGGACGTTCGTTTTCTACTAATTACTTTTAATTATATTTTACTTTTATTAATATTTAGGATCATAACTTGCAATCAAAGAATATTCAAAATGGTAAAGAAACAAGTATGATACTTGACTGTTTAGAAAAGATGAAGCAACCAGGCACTAAATCGATTTGTAGCCCGTGGCATAAGGCAAAATCGTTTTCTTTGGATCATTGCTCTCAATGGCAAGTGACTTCGAGATATTCATTGCGCCTAATTGCTCGTAGAGAATTGTCGAATGCCTGCAAGTCTCTTTACGTCAACTTACTGGAAGTCTGCACGCAGTGCATCTCTTAACGAAAAAGATAAAGGAGCACGTTAAATAGAACAAAGAAGATAAGTATGTAAGATAATTTTATAGAGACGAATGAAAAGTAGAATATTAATGGTTAGAGAGAAGATAGAGAGAAGATAGCGAGAGGTAGAGAAGGGGGAGTGAGAGATTAAACGATAAAAAGAAATAGGGAAGTCAACCCCGATTCTATCGGTTGAAACAAAAGAAAATTGGAACCACTAATTTTCTATTCCGACAGATGTGACTTCTTCGCTTGTAAGCCTCTAAATTGTGAAAAGTATTCTTTTGACATTCCCATCCTCGTCTGAAAACATTAATTTAACTTTTTTATTATTTTATCGTTCTTTACAATTTAACGCGTTTTTTTATTCGATAAACAGTGTAAAACTTTATTGTTATTTGAATAGTTTTTTGTATAATATATTTATAAAGAAGTATTTGAAAAATTTATTCACTAATTTATATTCAATTATAGAGAATGTTTCTGTTTAGCAAGAATTATAAAAGTTGCAGTTTTTAGGTTTATTTTCTATGCATCTAAAAATACTCAGATGACACAAATTGGTAATATATATGTATAATATTTAAACTACTTTTCGTATTGTATTAATTCATTGCAAAAATTTACTTTAAACATATTTTTAATAGATTTTGAATATTTGCAGATTTAAATTTATTTAATGTTTCGATCAAAGTTGTATCAAATATCATAGTTTAACTTTTAATTAAATCCATTTAACGGTTAAGTTATTTGACTAAGAAAATTTTAACGTCTTCAATAGTCATTCATTGTTTCGCTACAGCAGGATTCTATCGGAGTATTCTATCGGTATATGAAAAAATATACGATTCAAAATGTTTATAAAAATGTTTATAAATACAAAGTAATAAGCATTGCATAAGATTTATATGCTACAAATCAACTTATTTTACATTCACCTAATATCTTATAAATTCTAATGTTTCATTGGATAAATAAAAAAATGTTATAATGTGCACAATTATGACATTTAAGATTATAAGTACGTACGATCGTGTTATGTTCATAATCATGAAAATTGATGTAAAATCCCATATTATACCAAGTAGAAAGAAAAAAATACAAATTGCATAAAATATAAATATAGGAAATATAAATATAAGAAATATAAATATATGTGCAATGATAAATTCTCTATACATTAATATACAATGTAAGAATTATATTAAGGGTTGATTGTAATTTGAAGGTATATGTGACAACTCTTGGAGGATAATTGTTCTATTAACGTGATATAATCTAATAAATAACTATGCCTTTTACTAAGAATTTTTTTTCATATTTCACCTATATACAATCGTCATTGAACCAATTCAAAATTTTGTTTGTTAATAATTTGAATAATTTTGTTATGGTTAATTTTAAAGATATGCAACATTTATCTAAATCATCAATGAAGTAATTTATAAATGGATTATTGTAAACATTACCTGTATTATCGTTTTCTAACGGTCCTCGTCTGATTCAGCTTGATTTCTCCATTCGCTGTGCATAATTTTATTAGAAAAAACCTCCAATATGTAATAGTCATAAGAACTTTGGAAGCAACTGCTTATTACTCTTGAGACTATTGCGACGCAGGCGTATTTGCACGAACAAGAGGAAATGAGGAAAAAACAAGGGCAGTTTTCTATTGACATGGATGAAGGGTAGCAGTTATTTCCAGTTAAACGGAAAATTTCCGGGCGAAAGAGTAAGAATCAGGTAAAATTGGAGGAGTAGTCGTATGGGAGGAAAAAGGGATAAAGGAGCGCGTGTACACGCACCAACATATACGTACACGCAGTACATTGGAAAGAGGGCAGCGAAGTAAAAGGGGTTCGGAGTTCTATAGACGCCGTACTGCACCCACAGATATGCACTTCTCCCACTTACATATACGATTTTCGCATACATAATACATGTATATATTATGATTTTTTTTTTTAATTTTTTAGCCCTCTTGTTCCGGTCTTTTTAAGCTACTATCATGGGAGATGAGCTACGGCTTCTTATAAATTCATTACTCAGATTTGTGTCTAATTAAATTTGAAGATGAGACGAGAAAAAAGTGTTGACAGGCGCTAAATATATTCCATCATCTATACATTGATGTAGAAAACGTTGCACTTTTGATAAGATACAGCGTTCTCCTCTTTTTTTTCGTTTCAATGCTCTTATACCCGCTTTTTCCGTATTTTTAAAGTTAATAAGCATTCGGGATGAAATTTACTTTGGCTAAAAATTTGTTACTCTCGACAAATAAGGACTATTTCAACATAAATTTTAATATATTTTTATAAGAAATTCAAATTTAAATAGCACTAATTGCATAGAGACTTTTCAATAACAAAAAAAAAATTTTTATAGAAATTGTATAGAATCTTACAGAAGTTAAAATTATTTGTGGTTTGTTTTATTTTAAAGATTAATCGAGTTTCTCAATATGTCTTTAAAATGTTCAAAATATTAAAAACTATTCGTCATTAATGTTGACAAAATTTGTATTATTTATTAATGTATTATAAAAATTATTGATTGATCTAGAAGCGATTTTTTTTACAATAAAATTTTTTAATACAAAATATTCACAATACTTTACTTTTGTAATTATATTTTCATAACGTACCAGTTTAATTTTATATTTTATATTTAAAAAGTCTGTTAGAAATTTTTCAAAATAAAACTTAAGATAGAACTTTGACAAGAAGTTATAGATATTGTTAAATACGAGTGTAATTATATAAATAGTATTTAAAACGTAACATTTAGAATGCTAATTAAAAATTAACTAATGAAACTTAAGACAATGATCGGTAATAAATATCAGAGAAGAAAAGTTGAAAGGTTGAAAGGCTAAAATAGGATAATGTAGACTATAGCAAAGCATGGCTGTGAGTGATAGATAAGGCATAAGAAATAAGAAGGCGAAGAAGTAGAAATACGAAGGTACGTATATAAAGTCAGTAAAGTGGAAACTAGAGAAGCGACTAGAGATAGGTATGAAGTTAGAAAATGGTAGCCAATGGCGTTGACTTCAGCATCGCCGCTACAGTATTGAACGTCTCCCTGCGCTATGTACCCTCCGGGTCCGGAATCTGCAGATACCCATCTCTTTCTATCTGGTCTTTCCGGCCACCCTCTCCTACTTTCTCCTACTCCTACATAGTTTCAGAGGAATTACTTGTCTCTCTTCCTCTTTATCTCTCTCTCGCCCTATGTCTCTCTCTCTCTCTATCTCCATAGTCTTTTTTGTGCTTTATCCTTCTTGCCTTCTCCTCTTTTTCTTTTGTGATTACTGTTCATGTACACCTATCTTTCTGGTCGTTCTTGTCTTCTCTTTCTACTTCTCTCTACCTGTCTCTACACCCGTGTATGTAATCACTTGTGTACGGTAGTGGCCCCACCCCGTCTCGTACTAGTCGTTGACTATACTCCCTCTACTCCCTCTTTTTATAACACTTTTCACTGTTTACTGAATATTTGAATACTGAAGCATGTTAGCTTGTTGTTCTCTCTCTCTCTCTCTCTCTCTCTCTCTCTCTCTCTCTCTCTCTATCTATCTATCTATCTATCTATCTATCTATCTATCTGTCTATCCATATTGCTATCTCTATTACATTCTTTTCATTTTACATCAACTGCAGTCTCCTGCATTCTTCTTATTCTCAATTTTTATTATTCCATCCTTATTATGTCGTTATTTATTTGTCTCACTTTTTACTCTTAATATTTTATCTTTTTATCTATGTTTTCATTTTTAAAAAGCTCTTCTTTTTAAATACATTTTTATCATATAATATTATTTATCATCTTGAATTTAGCTTTAATTTTTTATTTACAATGAGTGACTCATGTTCTTATCTTTCATCCATTTTACTCTGACTCCGGTGGACCATAAGTAACCTAATATCATATGTCGCATTCTTTGCTTCCTCGTTTTCTCACCTTCATTTCTTTTTCTTTTTACTATCTCATTGTATTCTACGGATTGCTATCCTCATCGCTTTTGTGAGTGTAATGGAAAAGATCTCCACCCCTTGGATCATTTCACCCGTGTCTTTCCTCTCTTTCCTTTTTCATGCTCTCTCCTGGCGTACGGACGAGAGATAACGACGACGTTGCAAGTAAAGGAGGACAAGGAGGTGGAAACCGTTTTCTCTCTCTTCTCTGACCTCGCTTTTGAAGCATCTCCTTCTATCTCTCCTCCCCCCTCACTTCCTTGCCACATCAGACGTACCATCAGTCTCATTTACTCACATTGCCTAGTTTTCTTCCTTAGTCTTTTCTCTCTCCATTTTTCGTCTTTTTTGTTGTGATTATCTACAGACCATAGTTCTCTCTTTTTCTATCTCTCCCTCTTTCCTTCTTTCTTACTTAGATTATGTTCGTCTTGCGAATACAAGAAGTTTTCTTTCTTAAACTTACTTTTCCTTGATGTTTCACTATTTACCTTTTCTGTCCTTTGTCTACTTTTATATTTTTTTTATTTTCATCAGACATGTGATCTTCTCAAGATATATTAAAAAATCTGAAATAATTCTAATAATGACAAAAAATAAGATTAGAGTATATTATAACATTTTTTACGGTTCTCAAATAATGATTTTACAGGAAATAAATGTTAATGTCATTTAATAATTATCACATCAAAATGAATTAGAATACATTATTATTGTATTCATTAATAAGTAGAATGTCGAACTATGTTAATATTTAGCAACTGATTTGTCATTGATAAAATTAAAATCATCTACGAATTTGAAAATATATCAATTTTTTTAGGATTTATGCTTGAAAGAATATTTACAGACAAATAGATCAACGAAAACCTCAATGGAAATAGTATCTTTTAGCAAATAAAATAATCTTACCTAATAATTTATTTTTTTGTTCTTAGTTTTACATAATACAAGAAAAACATAACATTCAAATTTTAATTCGAAAAATAACATTTTTTATATAAACATAATATTTCGAATTTTTAGTCAATATTACAAGGTTTTATAATTTCTATTGTATTTACATCTATTTATTAACGACTAATAAAATTGAGAAGAAAAATACAGACTGCTGACAATAACCATTTCTAGACTTCAATAAACAACAACAAAAGTAATTAAAATGCTTATTTTTAGGGCCTACTTCTTTCAATTCTGAGGTGTATTATAATATTATAAAGATTTTAAAAATTACTTTAAATATATGTTATCTACATGGCTAGGTACAGTACTGGAACAAGAAAGATATTATCTTAACATCCTTCCGTTGCAAAAGCTTAGATCGCGTTAGATCGTGGAGAGTTGACACAGTAAATCTGCAATGAGCAACTTGAATACCATGCAATTCGCGAAGGTCGAAAGAAAGATAGTTGATAAAGGCACACAAACATACTCTTAACGGAGGCATTTTCGCCGCAGAACAAGAGATTCTTGTTCTCTTGACGACCTCCTTTGAAGCACTCCTCGACTATTCCTCGGGAGCTATATTAATGACCAAATTGTAAATTCAACTTTGATTATTCTTCTTGCTGTTTTTAGAGACTTGTATTAATTTTTGTCATCGTCAATTTCATTTTTATCTTACCATAAAAGTAATATTTTGAAATTGAAGTTTTAAGTTCACAATTAGTAATATGCGTACCTAATATAAGACTATACGGGAAACATTCACAAACTAATATTTCCATTACTTCTTTCTTTTTACAAATAATTACTATGGCAACATATAACTTTAATAATCTGATTGATTCAGATTAATTTAAAATAAAATTCTTTGATCAGAAATCTATGCTAATAAATAGACATATGCAACACGCATATACACGCGCGCGCCCTTGCGCGAACACACACTAATGAATACGCCAATATATTTTATTTTTAAGATGTCATTTAATTATAAATATTACAAGAGAAATTATATTTTCAGTAGTTAGAAAAGTATTATATTAAATTATATCATGAATTCAATTAAATAAAACTATAGAAATTGTGCATAAAACAATCCCTATACAAATCTGTATGCACCGCAGGCTAAAGGAACGGTAAAAAGTTTAAATTCGTAGGGTTGAAAGGAGAGATGAAACGTTAGGGCATAATCTGGGCCAGGAGAAATTACGAAGCTGGTGCTGTGTACAGTCAAAGAGAGGAGGAGGTATCGCGCACCTGCTGCCCCGATGACGCTATTTTCCAAAAACGCACCATGGTGAACGGAGATTAAGTTTAGAGAGACGAGGAGTAGATTTATGAGAGGCGCCTCTCGGTAACAAGAATAACTTTTTTCCAAGGGCGCTCAAGCTCGAGTTTTTATTGGGTTTAGAGGTATGAGATTACCATAAGATTTCTTCTGCAATTACGAAAGCTATGTACGAGCGAAATTTTCTTTTTAAATATAATATTGTTTCCATTAGCAAGCATATTGGTGGACTACGTCAGCCTTATTACACGAATATTGTCTCGATCGTCTTTTTAATTTTTCCTATTTGTCCAATTTACCTTTTTTTAAAGCGTGTCAATTTGAATGACTATTCAATGACTATTGGAATCAGAGTAGTGAGTTTATTGTGATTATTATATTCTTATGAGTGAGATATAGAAAAGCTTATAAATATTCAGATTCAAACGTCACTTAATCGAAGTAGCTCTTTATTAATGTAATATGACTATGAATGTACTTTCGAGTCTTTGGAAATATAAAGATTTTAAGGAAAATGATAGATACAACTGTAAGTCAATTTCGAACAATTTTGAAATTTAAATGCTGCACTTTCATGTTTCATTTTACTTATAGTAGATTTAATATATATTTTATATAAATATAATGTCTGAAAACGTAAAAAAGTTAAACTAAATTAAAAAAATTAGCTAGAAAATCATAATCGTGGATAAATGAATATACATGAAAATACGAATGTGATTATTTAAATATATTTCAATTTTGTAGAAGTTTATTAAGTAAAAGTATTTATTAATAATGTAAAAATTATAGTGAGTTCACATTCTTAAATTATGTGCAAAAAAATCTTAAATTAATTATTTTGAAATAGATTACGATACGATCATTTAATCAAAATATACCACATAATCATATAACGAAAATAGTGTGTAATAAAAAAAACAATCTCATCCTATTTATTTATGATATTTTTTACATTACCAATATTTAAAAAAAACATTAAATAGAAGAATTAGTAATACATAAATATTGTATTTTAAATTATTTATAGAGATTTTTGTTATATTTTATTAAATTATTTAAATTATTGATACACATGCTAGATTCGATTCTTTATGTTAGATTTTGTTTTTAAATGAACGTCTCACATACATTTGTATATCATATTATATAAAAAAATATAATGCATCTCTATAAAAATTTAATTAAAAATATTGTACCTAAGTAATATAATAAAAAAATTTCATTTAAAAATCAACCGAAACATTAACAAATTATTATCAGTTCATTAAAGATGATAACTTATATATTATATTTATAATTTTTTATTCTGTGATATTTGATACAAAATACAAAATCAAAAATTTAATTGATATTCAGTAGTAATAAATATAGAAAAATTATCAGACTATTTTCTAAAATAGAAATGAAAAAATGAGCACTGTGGAGCAATTACTTTCATTGGATCAAAAAAACACAATTAATACTAAAAGTACTCTCAACTGCGAAAACCTTTTGCAAGTCGCGCAACCATATACACACAAAATTTGTATATATAATCATACGGTGTACATAATTCGCAATTTTTTGCTTTAATGCTTTGATTCATTTGTATTGGCAAAGTATAGATGCCGCACGAAAGAAAAGTCTTCGAATCGGTTTATGTATATGTATGTGTATGTGTCTGTGTGCGTGTGTCTCTCTCTCTCTCTCTCTCTCTCTCTCTCTCTCTCTCTCTCTCTCTCTCTGTGTGTGTGTGTATACATGTGTGTATGTGTCTGTGTCTGTGTCTGTGTAAAGTAAGTAGCTGTTAATTATCCATCAGTAGGATTAAAAAAATAAAATAACTCTTAACGATCGCGGGTACTTCGGCATCTCAATCGTTTGCCGACGCTGCAGTTTTCTACATTCCAGACTTTGCGCTGCATCGCATAAACTCCCGTAATATCGCGGAGAAGCGAAAGGGAGAAAACGGCCAAGATCATCCCATTCCGCGGGAAAGAAGAAGAGAGAGTGAGATAGGCTTGTGTTGTGTATGCATGGTCCAGCAAAAGAGAAATAAGGAGTTAAATACGAGTGTGCGCAAGCCGAGCGGGAGCGTGTATACAGCGTGAGAAACTTCGCGGCGAGAGAGAATCCTTCTTCTGTCTTTACGTATATACGTGTACACGCGAGACGCATGTTTCCAAAGCAGCGGGAGCATCGTGTGAAATGCTCGAGTTGATACGATGAGGTGATTTTCGACGGGGGATGCACGAGCGGCAGATTAGCGTCTGCGCGCGCGTGCCTCCGTTTCTTTTTCGGGCGTATACACACACACACACACACTCGCGCGTGAGCGAATGTATTGTAACATAGGGAATTTCATTGGTGAGGTAATAATGGTCCACGCAGTTCTCGCCGTGTTCTATTCATTGACGGGAATTCGGACATTTTTCGAAGAGCTTACTGTATGCCTCTCTTCTCAAGGTGTGTATCCATCGGTGGCAGGAATTCTTCTGACTTGGAGAGGAGAGGGGCTGTTTTGGTTTAATTAGAAATCAACGAGTCAAGTGTGGTCGATATGCGTTCCGAGTATATGTTTTTCTCGCATGATCAACAGATATAAGCCCATTTTTTAAACCCTTTTATCTGCGCCTCCAATTCGCTTCACAAATTCAACGGGTTTTTGTACTTTCTTACATAGTTGCTAATGACATTGGTACAAGCAATATTTATGAACTGTATCGTTTCAAAAGGCTAAATATTTTAAGTATATTTTTAAGTGAAAAAAATTGCTGTACAGTTTCCTTTTGTTGCTAATACTTTGGAACGATGTATTCATTAAAAAGCGCGCTTATCTATAATTGTGTTATGTTATTAACAGGTTGATATTTGGAAAAGAAAATTTCTTTGGAACAATAAAATTAAATTTATTTAGTTTCAAACATTTTGTAATAATGTAAATATACTTTTTAATACTATAAATTTACTATATATATATATATTTACTATCTATAAAAGCATAATGGTTAATCATTTTCCTTTCTATTATTAGATTATTCTTTCGAAATTCATATTATTTATAAATAGTTAATATTATTAATAAATATACATTAAAACATTCAATACATTATTTTAATAATTTGGACATTTATATTCAATGATACAGAGCATATAATATACAAATCTATTTTAAGCAATAAAACTTCGCACTCCAACAAAAATTTGTTTTAATATTTTTTTAAATACAAATATACATTGTTCAAGTTTATAAAAATCATTAGAAAAAATTAATTCTTAAGTTCTTCTGTATTAAGTTTTTATTGTATATGAAAGGATGAATATCCTCTAAACACTTTTCACTATATGAAAGTTAGAGTTTCGAAGGTAACTGCAGGAATCGCTATATAGTATTCGCTATTAGAAAGAAGTAATTTATAATAGTATAATATAAATATCAATTTTGATATAAGAAAAAGATTGTTGTGAAATGATTTAAATACAGTTAGTGTTGAATAATTTTTTTTTTCAGATCATTTTTTCAATCATTTTTCATATCATTTTATATATTATAAAAAATTGATTATTTAATTGAAAAGGTATTTAATACATAATACTTTTATATAATATACATAATGTTATCATTTAAATAATCTTTTAAAAATCTAAATAAATATAAGCTAAATGTGTTTTAAATAAATGCGACAGGTAGTTGTTCTGAAGTTAAATGTTTTGTTATTCTTAATCTATCATATACTAAAATAATACATACATAATATATCATGTATCAACAACATTTAATAAACCTTGATCGTATTAAATAGTGTAATTATCGAAGTGCTTCATCTGTTTTTATTGTATTTTTAACACTATAATTATATTATGCACAGATATACATATATTCAATTCTATATAGTAGATTGTTACATAAAACTGATATATCCACTTCTATATGATATATTTACTATCAAATGTATATGAAAATGATTATTTTAATCAAATTTTATAATTATGTACGGTGAATAAGGTTGCTTTTGGTAGTTAATATTTAAAGTATTTAAATAAGCATTATCAACATTTTTTAAACTAATTCAAAATATTTTTTACGATAATTTCCCTTAGAATGGAACGTTAAAAACTAAAAAAAAATTAAAAACTTTGCAGTATTTTTCTCAAAATTTTATTATTCAAATTCTATCAAATTTGCCAATTAATTGAAATTGCTTTATTTCATCTTTATTATCCAATTCATTCAAGAGGTTTATGAAATTTGTAAAGATATATTACAAATTTTTTCGAATGTAAAAACATAAAAATTTATCTCAAAATAATTTTTTTTTTCGGTTTTTACTCACATATTTACGATTTATTAGTCATAGTTCAATTGAAAAGCTTTTTTTTTTTTTTTTTTTTTAATACAAATATAAAGTTTTCATTATCGCCCATTTATATAAACAAATTATATTAATTATCAATTATACTTAAATTGACTTCGTTATAATAGTAGTACAAAAAACATTTTTTTATGTTATTTAAAACTACGTTATAATCTTCTTTTATTTCGAAAAAAATCTCCAAAAAATACTTCTGAAACTTTCTATATGTGTTGACGCTTTTATGTTCTCTAATTTAAGATTATGCCGTATTGATTTTATTGCTGTTAAACCTTACAATTAACTTACGGCTACGTATGTTTTCAGTTTTACACATATAATAAATATCAGATAATTAATTTTTAAATATCAAAATTGTTTCATAAAAGTTTTAAATGAATAAGCTACTCTAAAAGTATACCAAATGAGAATAAATATCTTTCAATATAAAACAATGCAAATGTAGTTTTTAGAGTAGATCCAGGTATTTAATAGTTAATCGATCACTTTATAAATAATGATTTTGAATAAACCATGTATATAGAGTACAGCAAAATTAATTTGCATTAAATTTTTATATTACATTACGAATTTTCAAAATAATTTCGTAATTTAAAGAAAATATTTATGCAATATTACGATTTAATAAAAATTATATTCTGGATATTTTTGTGAAGTATAATAAATAAATTTATATGTCATTGTTTTATTAAATACACTTTAATTTATATAATAAATAGTTTTATTTAATTATGTATAAGTATTATAAATATATATATATCGTAGAATGTAGTTCATCGAATACTTATAAATTCTGAATAAAATATAAAAAAAACTCCAAACCATATGTAAGCTGAGTAAACAATATGTCATTTTATATTTTTATTTGTTTTATTTTATATAATTAGTTAATTATAAATAATTATTTGTTTTACTTACTAATGAATTAAAATGTATTTAAAAGAAATGTATTTGTTTAAAAGAAGGATGTTACTTTATTTATAATTATCATTTTTTAAAACAATATCAAATTATTTTTTACAAAATGGTAAAAAAGAAAACAAAAGATTCCATAATAAATATATTTCAACGACTGATTAATATATAATGCTATTGACAATGATTTATAAATTTGTAATCAATTATAAGTTTTATTCATATAAAAAAGATTTATTTAGAAAGTTTTATTGATTTACGATCTCATTTCTGATGGAAAGCTGTGTAATAAATTGTTATGAAAATGATGTGCAACATTTATAAATCAAATAATACAATTATATATACCGTAAGTAGTTTTAGACAATTTAGTCAGACATTATTTTGATAAAAAGTATTGATACTTTTTTATTATTATTGAAAAGTAAGTGGTCATTTATCACTTGAAAATACATTTGCGTATAAATTATGTGTTTTATCTAAATAAAAAATAAATCTAAGAATCATAAAATCACAAGGGAAGATCAACTTACTATTTAAAAGGGAAAGTTACAGACTTTTACAATTATTTAGTAGTTTATGGTCATGTTTTACAGTTAATCTCTTAATTATCGATTGCACTGAAAAGTAAGTCCGATAATCGTTTTTTAAACGCTTAATAAGTTCGAACTGCCACTTATGTTTATATACTGTACCTGTCCGTGTAGATTCCAGAAGAAAGATGCCGTCGCGAATGACGAGGGCAGGCTGGAGGCGTGTGCTTCATTACAGAGATGAATCTTCTCTCCAATAAAGGCTTCTTGCGCACTAAAAACTAAGCTAGCGAGGATGATTTGGTATGGTATCTAATTTACACAGACTGTATATTAACGGATAGTATTTGCATCTGCATAATCGAAATGAGAATTTCAAAGAAGTAATTGATATTTAATAAGAGCAGCGAACACTATACAAGTGTATAACTAGCTCTTATCTCAAATGTTTTCATTTTCTATCTCTAAGTAAAATATTAAGTCCAATACTTCATTGTGTGATGTAGATTTTAATATTAGTCAAAATAAATCCGGAAAAAAAATTAAAATATTAGTATACATCATAAAGAATAATCGAAGAAAGATTTTTTTGTGATGTCCTATTTATAATTTTTATAAATAATACCTGATACAAAAGCTTTCCATAATATGTTAAATATTTAATATTATAAAATAATACTTTATGTATATGGATGCTTGTGTATAAGTTTAAAAAAAAAATTACTAAAATATAATTTTTTCTTATAAAATATAATATATTATATATTATATAAAATTATATAATATTATATAATTATAAAATATTATATAAAATATTTTTTCTTATAAAATATTCTTTTTCCTGAAAAAATTTTTATTTATATTTTAAAGAAAATTCTTGTTTTTTATTATCCATATTTATTATATCATACGGAAATCTTTAAATTTTTCTTTTTCTTTAAGATAATTATTATAATTCCCATAATACTAAAGAAGCAATTGATTCATTCTCCTTAAAGCGCCAGTGTTAAAATACTTTTATTATTATTTAAATCATTATTTAAAATTTAATTATTGAAGATGCACATTTTAAGATAGTGTAGTTTACTACATAATCGATAAGCATGGAAAAATGTCCAAGCATATTTCAATATTGAATTAGTCTACGCATTCTGATGACCGTGCCGATCAGTGATTTTTAAGTTTATTTCATTTAAAAGAAACCCACATACAGTTAATAAATATATGCATCAACGCATCACGTGCGCCTCTTGTCTATTTGGAACATGCAATAAATTCCCAAAGTCATCGTTTCAATCAGCAAGTAGGCGCAATAAATAATTCATCTAAAAATCAATCTACGGCTCGGCCAACATCCCGAGGAGTACTTCGTTCGATCCTGTCCACGCGTGTTTTTAATGCAAGAAGAAGCTGACACCGCGTCTCCGAGAGTAGCGAGATAAAAAAGTTAAATCGGGTACAGGAGGAAAAGTGGGCGGCTGGAAGCTCTCGCGGTAATACATCAACCCCTTGTCGTTCTCTCACGAGACACGAGCTCCGTCTTTCTTTCCCACCCCTCCGGGTGCGCAAACTCACCTCTCTCTCTCTCTCATTCTCTCCTTCATTCTTTATCTCTCTCTCTCTCTCTCTCTTCTTCCGGCTCTTTCCTTCCACAGAAATGTTGCACGAACTAGCTGAATCGATAGTCACTCGAGAGCGAACTCCGCTGCGCTGTAGCCTCACTCGCCCAGTGCTTTCCTCTGTCTCCTGCAGCGAACACGAAAGCATGGATGGCGTCATGGCGCGTCTGTGTGCCCGCTACGGTGAGGAGACGGAGGAGGCACTGCACTTCAAGGCAGAACTCGGCTTAATTAATTATTGCATAGCGAGGATTTCATAAATGCGATGACGCCTGCTTTTGCGGCTTCTTCCTCCACGGAGTGGCTTACCTCATTATATAGAGATCTATTTACCCTAGATTTCTCGAAATCATGGAACTTTTTTTGCAATATTGTTTGAATAGCTTTTAGTGTGTGTTTGCTTGATTCTAAACAATGATAATAAATGTATAGTGAAAAATTTAATTATCTCTTTAGCATGACTTCATTTTTTATTGCACGATTCTCTATACTTGATAGCTTGTTTCCTTTAACTTTACGTATTAATTCGCTGGAAGGTATAATTAAGATGAGAAAAATTAGAATAAATTTTGTTAATATTATAATAATTCATTGTATGAGAATGTTAATTGTTATTTATTAGAATTCACCGTATTTTTATGTTGCGTTCATATAATATAAATTTATGGTTTTAACGTATATTTATTTAGATTTCAATTTATTTAAGTTCAAAATGCAAAGAATCACATTTTGAATATTTTATATTATTTCCACAATAAACAGAATTTTTCATATTGCATTCCAAAAAATTTATTTGTTGCTTATAAATTCAAGTATGATTAGTTAATTTATAAAAGAAAGTTGCTACTAATATTAAAATCATAAAGATGAATTGTATGTGATTATAGGTAAAATGTGATTACTATAATAATATGCTGAGTCACGGGATCGATAATTCACTAATATATTAAAATAATATTTTAGTTGACAGTTTACTCATATAAGAAAGACCTTAATGCACAATTTTTTCAGATAATTTCAGTAAATTAATTATTTTTCATTTACAAAGTGTCGTTTAATAAACACTCGAACTTTTCGTATTGAATTTCAATCTTGTGATGTTACAGATGGTACCAAATATTTCTTTTATATATTCTAAGTTCCAAAAAATGTAATTATTGATTATTCAATTTGTATACCAAAAAATATTTTTAAATATTTATAATTATCGTACTTGTTAAGAATAACTATGCTGCACATATTTTAATGGCACAGAAGAGACAAAAGAGATTCATTAAATTGAATGCAACTAAAAATGATGTTGCTTCAAGCTTTTATTTATAAATTTTTTTTAATTGTTTAATTTTTTTATGAATTTTTGTTAGTAACTTATTTGTGTTTGTATACTTTTACAATAGTATAGTTTTCTTTCAATGTAGATAGTAATTCTTGACTCTGATATTTATTGCATATTAAAAAATAAATAGATTTTTCATTTATTGTTATTAGATTATTTATTTTTGTTACATATGCGTTTAAAAAAAAAGTTTTTAACCTGATTTTAACAATTGAATTTAGCTCCATAAAATATAAATCTCCTTTCAAAAAAACTGTATAATTAGTTACGAAATTACGTTTTATTATAAATATTATTATTTTTCATTTTTCGATGTATACAATTCATAGTATTTGTATTTAATTAATTTAAATATGTATATAGAGTATTTAATTAATATGTAAAATTTCTTAAGAATTTGTTATAAATTAAAAGTTATTTTTAAAACTTTAATACATAGAAAGAAATATAAAATATTGTATTTTAAAAGCTATTTGAAGCTCATGATTTTCCTAAATGTTTATAACTGTAAGGGAAAACTATAGTATTTATGATGTCAACTTTCTCTATAGTAATATTCTTGATTCTCATAAAAATATTGCAATTAGCGGAATAAGTAGAAGAAAGAGGTAAAAGAAGAGGTTTACGTTAGCCCATCTTCTAAACCTATATCTCCGAAAAAAAGAAGCAAATCGAATAAGGGGTGGAGGTAGATAGTGAAAATGTGAAGTAAAAAGGAGTGTCGGGTTCGCGAAAGTTCGCCTGTAGTTGTACCGTTATGACTATGAAATCGCGTGGTTTCATCAAGCTAAGGAAACGTGAGGCTATATCAAAACGAGACAAATCATATTATAATTATATCTTTTTCTTGTTTTTTTTTTCATGTTGCTTTTTTCTGTTTTAGAGTTTTTTACTGTTTTTTTTTAGAGTGCAAATAATATAAAATTTATTTAATCAAAAGTCTTAATTATATTTTAAATAATTAAGTTTGTGAATAAATATATTTCATATAGTACAAATAGAAATTTAGAAGATTCTAGCAATTTAATTCTGCAATATTCATTAATTACAGTTGTAACTGTAAATCTTAACTTTTAAAAAATACATAAAATAAGAACGTGACTTTCTTAATTTAATTTAAGACCTTTAACCATAATTTTTAACTTTAATGATTATGGATTTATATATGAAAAATTGAAAATAAAAATCATACAATATACATTTAGAATTTATATACAGTTTTTTTGCGAATTCTAAAATTACTAACAATATAAATTATATTTATTTCTAAATAAATAATTATATTAGAAATTTGTTGTACAATTAAAATACCTATAAGTAAATTTGTTATATTAATAGAAATTATAATTATTTTTTAATAATATTTTTATGTTTCCAATTCATTATGCAATGGTTTGATTACAACGGTTAATATTTCAAAATAAGATTTTTGTTGTCATACATTAATATATTAAATAATTATTTGCAATTTTAAAAATATTTTATAGTAAAATTAATTTCTGTAAGTCTATTTAATCTAATCAAATTTATATGCCTGTTTATCAACATGGAAGACAACTATCTGAATATAAATCAGTAAAAACTACGTAATTTTTATTAAGCTTAATAGTAAGTCTGTAACTAATAACTCATTTACTGTTATAAAAATTTCGAAGATTTTAATCAATAATATTTTTATCAATTATTGTATTAGTGATTCAATAATAATAATTTTAGTATTCAAACAATAAAGTGATTCATCGATAATTTTGAAATATTTTTAATTTTTGTAATTATTTGAACATTTTAGAAAGTATAGTTACTGTAAATATAATTTAAATCAATTGTAAATATTGTAAAACGATATATGGATTTTTAAATTATCGATAAGCATTTACATTGTTCATGATTGACATGATATAAATTCTAATATGTTTAATGTAAAAACTTTTATTTTTTAATTTTATGTCTATTATAATACTATTGCTATTTTAATATTAAAAAATATATATTACTGATACTATAAATAATTACATCAACCAAATAAACAAGTCATAATAGGCTTCAACTATTATTCAAGAATGTAACAAGTATCTAAAAAATTTATCTAAAAATTCATTTCAATAAAGAACAAATTACAATAAAATATATAGTATCGTCAAAATAATAAAAGATTTATACAGATTTATTCCATTTAAATACTTCCAAATGAATATTTTATCATTTTTAAAATTTGATGAAGGTCGACATTTTTAAAAATTATATTAATTTTATTTTTTTTCTCCAGGTAAGATTTTAAAAATATTGTTTATATTGTATTATTTACATATCTAATAATATTTACATTATTATGATGAAATATTTCGTATTTCTTCATACAAAGATATTTTTGGAAATACCTCAATATCCTAATGATAACCTCAATTGGTAATTATTTTAAAATCAATAAAAATAATTAAAAAAATTGAATCGAATAATTAATAAAATAACATTGAAATTTTTTGTAATAAGTAAATGCTGTAAAAGTTGAATGTTATGAAGTAAATTTTGTAAATTTAGTTGTAATATAATTTAAAAAAATATATTAATTTTATACTTAGAAACTAAGAGAATACATAATATATATATATATTTTTTAATTAATTCTTATAATATTTTCCATAAAAAATGGCATTTGTTCAGAAGTTTATTTCTTGAATTTTTGTTGAGAAAAATGCTTATGCCGAAGCTAGAGGTGCAAGGAAATAAAAATAACATAAAAACTAGACAGGTCGCGCAACGGGTCGATCTGATGTAATACGGTGTCCAGTTATAGGACCTGAACCTCAGAAATTCATAAGTAAGTGAGTGTAAAAAAGCGATAAAATGTGTGAGGGACGAGGGTGGAGGACGCTTGAAGTAGAGAAGTGCAAAAGAAAGTGAAAAGGGAACGGAGATATGTAAAAAGAAACACAGGCTAGTAGTACTCCAGGATTTCATGGTATATAGCGACTCATCGTAGGAGTGAGCGGCGCTTGCGCGCCTTTCTTGTATTTCTCTCTCTCTCCTCTCTCTCTCCCCTTCTCCCCCCTCTCTCCCCTTCTCCCCCCTCTCTCTTTATGTCTCTCTCTCTCTCTCTCTTCCTTTTTTCTTTTTCGTTCCTCTGCTTTTTCATTTCGCTCACTCACTTACTCACACGTTTATTCCCTCTCTCTCATTCTCTTTTCCTTTGGAATTCCTGCCGTGCGCACTCCGGCGACATATTGAGCAGCCACCTGATTCGCCGGGCTCGGCACCGAGTGACAGTCCCCTACGCCATCGGTTGCTTTTGTCACTCGCTCGCTTTCCCCTCTCCCAACCGCTGCCCACCCCCACGACTGTAGCTTTTGTCAACGTTGCGTGCGGGTGGAGCTGAAAGGAGAGGTGCACGCCCTACCAGCGACATTCTCGAACCCGCTCTTCGTACCGATGGGAGTGTCATTCGCCGATGAAGCCATGCAGATTGACACTTTGCTTTTATACTTTTTGTAACTTTTAGAACTCTCCGATGTTGTATTCTTCTATTGGCTTTTTCGCCTATTAGAAATCATCATTAATAAGAAATTGTATTTTTTATTTAGTATTTATTATTTACTATTATTTATCACATAATAATGTTGGAATATTAGAAGCATTTTTAGTATTTTATGTAATTTTATGTATTTTAGTATGAAGTTATCATTTTATTGGAGTAAAGTTTGTTCGCTATTCTCAAATATACGCAGTATTACAAATGCATATTATAAAAACAATGAGTATTAAAAAATGTACAGCCCATCAATTAGCACTAATAATCATTTATATCTCAACTAAATATTAATCTATTAATTTATTAAGAAATCTGAGAGCTAGCGCTTATGACCTATGAAATTTAATATAATATCATAATAATTATTATTGGTATCATATTAAAATAAGAAAAATAAATTCAAATTAATCTCTATATAACATCACTTATTTTTTCATAAACAAATTAAATTTTTATGAAAATATATAAATTCTATTATAACTATTTTGTTCGCAATTATTTTTAAAAATGTTTAACATTTGAATATGTAACTCTATATTCCGGTAAAATATATTGATATGAAAATTATAATAAACAAACAATTACAAACAAATAAACAGCTAATTTCTCGTACTGTTTATTATTAATTAACAAATGTTACTGGACAAATGTATATACAAAATATACAAATATATATATATATATATATATATATATATATATAATGTATATAAAATGTATATACAAATGTATATATAAAATTCTACACATAAATTATTCATTGTCATTGCAATTCAAACTTTGTTTTGTAAAAAGTATGCAAATACTTAGAATAGAATTGCTTTTATTGTTTGTTCAAAAATATTTTGTTCAATTTCTTTATATAAAATATGTAGAATAGGTTGAAATTTATATCTCTATACGTACGACAGTTATATTCATTTTTTCTTCAGGAAAATGAAATTTTTATATTTAATTTAGTTCAATTCTGTCATAGTTTTGATTTTAATAAATTAATGTAAAACAATGTAATTTTCAGAAAAATATCATGAAGTATCATTATTCCATGGATATCACAGTACGGTATTGATTTTCTAATCAAAACTTTGTAAATTCAAACAAATATTTAAAAAATCAGAAACAACAATATTATTTCTAGAATTTTTATTTATATAATATCGAATAATTTTTTTTTCAAATACAATGTTATATGATTAAAATTAAATAATAGACTAGAAAATATGATCATTTATAATATTTTATAATTTAGTATCGATAGAATATAATGTACTACTGGTGGGCTCTTATCTCTCCACATAGTATAGTAGCCTTTCGATTAGTATATAGAGAATACAGTTTTGAGCGATAACGAATAGTTAAGAATATACAAATAAGCAGTCACGCATACGCAATAGATATTAAAGATGAATCTGAAAAATCTACGATACTAAACCTCAGTTATTTAGATAGATAATAAAATTAAGATTATATATTCTTAAAGTAAAAACAACTCAAAAGTTAATGAATATTTTCTCAATAGAATTATATTATTATTTTTTAGAATATTATTTTATTGAAATAATATTATTCATCGAATTCAGTAAAATACTTTTAATTACTCGATGAAACATACTTCCGAAGTTATTTATATAACTAATTGGTGAACATATAATTATCCATTTAAACAAAAAAACTTTTTAACGAAGATAATAAAAAAATATTTATCTGTTTTTTTTTTAATTTAACTGTATTTCTAACTGAATTGAAAATGGTTAATCTAAATTAACGATAGTGGAGTAATCAGGATAATTTTAGAAAATCTTAAAAATTAATAAAAATTAAAATGCAATCCCTAATTAAATTTAACTGTTAAATAACTTACATAAGAAAAAAATTGATATATCATACATATATTAAATTAAATCTAACAGAAGAAGTGTAAAAGATTTAATTATTAATAAATTCACAATTTTCATATAATTCATTAAACTGAATTATGGTCTAATAATGAATAAAGTATTTCAAACAGATAACAATGTAAAGCTACAAATTTAAACTTTAATATATAATATAAATAGTAATATGGTATTACATTAGTATTCTGAAATGAAATATTTAAATCTCAATTAATGCAATGCTTCAAATAATGAGATCGACGAAAGATGAAAAATTTCTGTATATAAAATACAAACGAAATTATAAATCGTTAGTATCGTAAACAATTTTTATAAAAATAAAATATGAAGCAAATAAAAAACTACTGCAATTATGAATGCAATAGTATTTATCAACTTATTTTTAGTTAATAGTGAAAAAACTTTTATGCATTTTAATCTTCATACTAGGAAAAGAAGAAATATAATGCAATTTATTCTGCTGTATTGGTAAAGAATGAAAGCAACCATGAAAAGAAAATGCAAAATTATTATAAAAATGTATGTGCATAGGTGAACTAACCATTTATTTAATTGAGTATAAAAAAGTAACAATACTTTTTTAATATTGCTTAAGAAAATTAAAAGATTTTATCGTTATTTATATTCTAAAAAAGAAAATTAAAACAGTTTTAATAAATGAAATTTCTATTTTATGTAATATGAAATTAATTATAATGTTTATTTTCATGCTCTAAATTATTGTTAAATAAATGAGTATTTAAAGTGCAATGTGGTCATTCATTAGAAAAACAATATTAAAAAAGAAATAAATACTGGAGATAAGAGAGTAATGTAAAAAATTTTTAAAATAAAAAATTTCATTTAAAATGATAAAAGTATTCATTCTTGTAATATTTTAATCATTTATGAAATCATATCATATTGTAAATATTATTTAAAATATCATTTTAATAATTTAATTTATGGTATTAGAAAATTTAGCTTAATTAATATAAAATTATTTTAAAATAAAATATATTAGAATACGAATCATAACTAATATATTATAATCTATTTTTATCTATTTTATGAAATAGATATGTATTATGTAATATAAATAAAATATTATTTTAAATAAATCATGAATTATTTAAAAATATGAAAGAAAATTTATATAACTTGTATATTTAATTTAGAAATCAATCTGAATAATTAAATGTAAAACATTAATAAAATTAGTAGCAAATATGGGAAAACATTAATTTCGGTATTATTTGAAATATTTTTATGTCTATTATATTGAAATTTTTAATTGCTATTTTATTTAATCCTTTCTAATATATAATAGTTGAAAATCATAAGGAATGTAGTAAAATATAAAGTTTATTTTATTAGTTTTATTTCTTGCATGGCTAATTTTTATTTATAATTTATAAAAAAAGTAAAATTTTCATCACGTCTACAAATATGAAAGATAAAAATAATAAATAAATATTACGTTTTTTTAAGTAAGAAAAATATTAATACATGGAGTAATTATTAAATAAATATATAAATATTATTGTTATAATGAATATGTAAAATATGCATAATCAAATATCTGAAAAACTATATACATAATTCAATCAAATTCCTTGGCAAGATTACATTCATCAATGAAAATATATATTTATATTATATAGAGAAAGTTACATATAAAAATAAATTTTGAAATGTTTTAATAATATAAAGCTAATTTTTATTTAGATAAATAAATAATTAACTTTCTTTTTGTATGTATAAGCGAGAAACTATTAGAGAAGCACAGCACATGACCAGTCTTACAGAATTTATCTATACAATTTACTAAGCAGAATATCAAGACATCATTTAATGAATCGTTCTAAAAATAATTAGAATAATTTATTTTATTGAGGAGTAATATAAATAAATTATTTAAAAAATATCTTTTTTATGTAAATATGTATTGAAGTATATTTGTTATTTATAAATAACTTTTATATGAAAATTAATCATTGAATATACAATATTTAATATTAATCAATAAATATTAATAAGTAAAATTAATAAATGAATTTACAATATGTATAAATTAATACTTAAAATTAATAAAGGATTGTGAAATTTTTAAAATTAATTATTTAAAAAATTTGTTGAATATATTTTTACAATATTATTGAATATGAAAGAAATTATAGTTTATATTATCACTGTTGATGTTATAATCGAATTCATGTTACTTGGTCAATGCAGCATACATTAACCGCCAAATATTTCATTTTCGCCCGCTAGTTGTATTGCACGTGACTAGTTACCGAGACGCAAAGGTGCGCTCAATTATATGAGAGGATAATATCCCACGAGGATATAAACATATCGAATTTATAGTGTACAGGGAGGATAGATCAGATGATTTATTAAAGATCTTAAATGATATTGTTTTGATACGGATGCAATTCATAATGTATTTTGAACTGTCAACCTGTCGAGACTCCTATTTTAATTTAGTTATTTTTTTACTAAGCACAGATCATCACCTACGTAGATGTTATTTTGATAATATTGTTGAGTAGCCATTACATAATAGTTCTTCGAGTTGAATGCGGGTTCCAATTGACTTCCTGATCAATACACGAGTAATATTTTTATGGCATTAATATGTAACTTTATGAATCTGAGTTTAAAATGCTGGTATAGTTCTAAAATACTTCATTCGTGTGATTTACAAAATTTTCTGCCTATATTTACTATGACGCTGATTCAACTGATATTTAGATAATCAGAATAGACAACTTTTAGATATAACGACTTATTTACCAGTTTACAAATTGTGAGCACAGTGGGTTTTGCTCTCCAACAGTTGTTTAATGAGAAAATCGTATTCATTCTGACGCTGGTACACTTACCCTGTTCAATTTTCCAACAGCTTTTATTGAATTTTATCAAAATCAATAAAATAACTTATAATCAATAAGGCAATTAAGATAAAAGAACAATAAATAATGTAATAATTTTTTCTTATGCAGATTCATGTATAATTTTGCATGGAGTTGAACTATATACTTTTAAAATATTTGTAGCTAATATAGTATTCAAATTTTAAGCATTAATCGATTAAAAGAAAAATCAAAGTATTAACAAGCACAGTCTATTGATTAAAAAATATTGCTGTTTATAATTATTTATTAAAGTCGTTTAAAAAAAAAAAAACTAATTGATCATTTAATAAAGTACTATGCTTCAAAGTCAAATTTTTTTATATCTGTAAAAACATCTATTTTAAAATATATTCAGATTTAAATAATATTTACACCAAAATAATTATCTCTATAATTTAATATATATTATACATTACAAAGAATAGACAGATAACAATAATTTATTATAATCTATAGATCTACAAATTCTCAAATGAAAGTAGGTGGTTGGCAGCCGTTAAAATATTCATTGCTAAAGAAAATTAAAATTAAAATCAAAATCTCTATCTATATAAAATAAAATATAATCTTATAATTCTTTTTATATAAAATTTTATATACGTTTATATATGCTATTGTAGCTTTTATATATGTTTATATTAATATTTATATATGCTGAATTTATATAAGTTTTATATTATTCTTCTTCGCAAATCCATAGTGCAGTTATACATTGACATTAGGAACTTATGTTAATCAATTATAAAATCTAACTCACAGGAGTATATCCATTAGTTTGGTACTATAGTAGCACTTATTAGCATGATAACAAAACTGTAACTGGTATACTTGTATTTTTTCAAACAATAATTGTAATCTTTATTTTTATTATTCATAAATCTCTGAATCTCATTTTTCACAGATATATAAATCTCAGTAGTAATTCTAAACATAACGAAAAATATCATACAATAAAATTAAATACAGGAACATACAACATCTGTTCTACTAAATTGAATATTATATTTATATAAATATTTGATAGTCTTACACGGAAATATGTATGTATAAATAACATATATAAATTTGGAATTGCAATTTTCTCCATTAATACAATCTTCATTTAAATAATTCACATTTACATTATAATTTTTCATTGTTATATTTTATTTTCATTAATTAATTATAATTAATTATAATTAATTTTATAATTATTATAATTATAAAATTATACTATAATAAAATATAAAAAAAATTATAATTAATTTTACGATTATTATAATATATGAATATATATATATATATATATATATATATACACATACATATATATGATATTCATTACAAAATTTAAATAATATATTTTTTAATATATTTCGAAGAATAAATAATGTATTTTTATCGGAAATTTATTGTAACATACAACGATATTTTTCAAAATTAAAGAAACAAATCATAAAATAATTAATAAAATAATTAAACAATTAATTAAACATAATTAAAATAATTTCTGTACTTTTTTAAGGACTAAAAATCGACCGGAATATATTTTACAATATTCTTTTGATTATTTTCTAGTGAAATTTAATGGATTCATTATTTTATTATTAATTACAATTTTTTAAATGAGTAGAAATATTTATATTTTATCAATACACGAAAATAGTGATATGAAAAAGATAAATTTGAATGTACATAACGTCATGTTAGATTTATTATATTTATTATATTATTTATTATTTTAATTATATTAATTATGTTAATTATGTTAATTGTAATATTATTTATTATAATGCCTTGTGTTTATATTCCATATAAATTTATGTTGTTTTACAAATAAGTTTTTTAAAAAATATTATAAATATTATTCCGATAATTCTTTTAAATTCATATTTTTAAAGAAATCGTCGTTTCTAGTTATAAGTGCAATAAAGCACGTGAAATACGATTCGCTATAATAATTGAAAATAAATTAATTCTTGATTAGGAAATAAATAAGCGCGCAATTTGAAGGTATGTTAGTTATTAATTTGTGCGCTAAGCTAAATTTCAGCGAAGATATTCAAGAGACTTGTGTGGAAGTAATTTGCTCGGTAGTCGTATAAGGCTTTTCTTTATTATCGAGCTAGACCGAGAGTTAGGCTGTCGGGTAGAGGGTACACCTCTTTGCTCGTACATTGCACTATACGGTTAAAGTGTTTCCGCATTTACTTTAGGTAATTTAGTACTTGCTTATTAAGTATTTTCGTATTTATGTAGCAGCTAGCTAGTGTACAGCCTCCTAGAAATATTATTGCTTCGTCACTACGGCACACTTATTCATCTCTTCACTGCATGAAGCGAAATATTTATACCTTTTACTCTTAAATGTGATTTAGTATCTTCATATGTGCCAGTATATTTTCTGCAGAATTTATTCAACCTTATATTGTCCTTATTTAGCGATGGGATATAGCATATAAAGAGTTCAGGGACAAAAATAAATTGTTAAATTAAACGAGTGTTTTATTTCATATACTTATTAAGAGGTTAGCGTAATATTATCGTAAGTATCATATTATTTATAGATTATGATTTATTTGACAATCAGTAAAATGATTTTATTATTAGTCTAAAACATTTTCAATTCCAAATGTTTTATATTCATTAATCTATTATTGAATAAATCGTATGATCACAGATACATAAATATGTTAAATAAATAATATAAATTATTAGATATTATTTTGTGTTATTAATAGTAAAGTTTTTATCATCTATATAAATAAGGTATATTCAATACTGTTCCATACTAATTGAAAACATTGAGTGTCTGAATTAAACCTATTAAAATAGTAATCTAATTCTTCAGTTTTTTCTTATTTATTTTTATATTAAAAATAAATAGCCTCTTAATTGAGTTAAAAATATATATTATTTATTTTTTGATTTCACAATATCGATTCTCTATTTTGTGTATCATTACAAATGTTTAAATTCAATTTCTATCATTAATAATAGTATTATTTTTTAGATTGAACAATGTTATTGAAAATTGTTGTGTCTGTCAGTATCACTGTTTATCTTGAGCTTATCCTTTACCCTTAAATGTCCAAGGAGTTGTCCTTTATTAATACCGCAATGAGATATCAAAGTGAGTGCGCGCAATATATATATATATATATATATATATATATATATATATATATATAGTGTCTATGTACGCGTGCATGTTTGCGTGTGTTTGCTCGTGTTTGAAGGAGATGTGCGAAAGAACAAGTAGCATGGTCGACTGTGATAAAGTGAAACGGCAGGGGGAGTGTCACGTTTCCATGCGATGGCGAGAGGGGTAAAGGTTCGAGTAGGAGAGTGTCGCCTTCGTCTTTGGCGCTCTCTCGTGACCGAGGACAGGCAGGCGACAATGCCGATTGGTCAGCAGTGGCGACAGGGGCGTGGTTAACCTCCATCGCCTCTCAGGATAATTAGCCCAGCGCTCCGTTTCTCTCTGGCTGACGACTGCCGTGCGTCCCCGATGTCGAGGTCGAACAGCGCCCGATGCACAGAACATTCCACGTTCTCAACGTAATTATTGCCCTCGTTACTTGCTTTCTCGAAAATCTTGGCGAGTGAGACATGTCTTTCATTATTGAAATACGGTGTGCAGCGTCGTACGAATGTTGGGATTGCGATACATGTTTTATTCCTCCAGTTATAATATTTCCCTGATAAGTTTTTGTGGCATTTCGAATAAGATGCAATATTTATTCTTTATTTTTTTTAATTATTTTTTCATAAATGATTTACATTTTAATGATATTTAGATTAATACATAACTACCCAATTGTAATATTCAATGTTTAAATTTGATTATAAATAATAAATTAAATTATAATAAAAAAAAATTAAAAATGTAATTAAATTTACTTTTAAGCAGTAGATAGTTATAATGACTAATTTTAAGTTATTTGAAAACAAATAGAATAAAAAACTTTTATTTTTGAGGAGTATTTAATTTTTTAGACAAACTTTGTTTAATAAAATATTGCATTAACCATATATTTATGAAGTCATATCGGACTAACAACTGAAATTTACTTTTTATACTCAAAAATGTATTTTATATGAAAATTAATAAATATTCATTTAAATGTATTACCATGACATATAATTCATTAAAAATTGTCTTGAGAATATAATTTATCCTAACGTATTAACCTGTAAATTACATAATTTTGAATTTATTTAAATGTAATTAAATTATTTAGTAATATCATTTGTTATATAAAATTTATAAATGTATATAATATAATTGAAAATTTTAAATAATTTTAGCTGCGAATTATTCTTAACTATAGGCGCAATCAATATATGTGTATGAATATTTACATACTTTAAAATACATTTATTATAGCCTTTTGAAGCTACCTTTTTCCTAAGAAATTTTAATAATACAAATTTTTACATTTCAACAGAAAATAAAATAAAATATTATTATATCAGTAAAGTATGAGGTTGAACAAAAAGAAATTATTGTTTCTTCGAACTATAAAGGAGAATAGATTTATATTTGTGCATATGCGTGATACAGAAAACTCAAATATCTTACACGTACGATACAAAGTGAGACTTCCGAAATAAAAATGCGCATAAATGCGAATATATGCACACGTGTGCAATCACTGTCGTGTTCATAGATAATTTGAACACACAACGTGCATTATGGGTTGCGTGCCTTACACATATGTCCGTGTTTGCATAAAATACTGAACGAGAGAGTTAGTGAATGAGAGAGGGGGCAAGTGGAAGGAAGTGCAAAGCCAATGCTAAAGAGAGATAAACATACTAAACGTGATAGTATGAAACTGTGAGAGTAAGACAAGCGCACAAAGTTATACACAAATCGACTGAGAGAGAAAGAAAGAGAGAGAGAGAGAGAGAGAGAGAGTGTGTGAGAGGGGGGATGTAAAGGGTAAGGAGCCTGCGCGTGTGATTGGATAGGCGGAGATGGGTCGCGCGAGATAGCTGACCCCGGGACCAAGGTATGTAACTTCTCTCGCTCTTTCTCTTCCCCTCTCTCGTGCCACTCTCCCACTCTCACATACACACTCTCACTCGTTCACTCTCTCGCTCTCACTCTCTCTTATTCGCTCAGTCTCGAGGCAGCCTGTATGTATATCTTCTGAGGATCATCTTCAGCGTCCGCGCAGCGCTTACCCATCCGCGTCAGCCGTTTGATGCATGGCGTGGGCGTAGCTGTACGCGCTCGTACACGTCGCAGTGGTTCTCATTTAATTACATTCTACTCGATGCCTCAAATGCCTCCTCGACTCCCCTGCCTCAATACCGGTCCAGCGCCGCTTACCGTCGCGCGGATTGCGTATCTCTACCGTCTCCACATCTGCTGACCTCCGTTCCGTGACCTCGACATGGACCTGCCGACTCGTCAATTTATAGCGCAAAGCGACACCGAGACGTGATATCGCCAGTAATACGATGGTGGGAGGAGCGGCACGAGCATCTCCCTACTCACTGGAGCGCGGAAGACGATTCCTTTCTGCACTCGTGCTGCTTTATTTATTGAGTGAAATCATAAGGGATTGGCGAGCGTGCGTGAGCGAGATGATGCGGCACTTGTTGTGTGTGATTGGAAGGTATCACGATGAGACGGCAAAACTCAGGAGGATTCGGGGAAAAAATTGCCAGGGTGTTTATGAAGTGAGTTGTTGACGGACGACTGAAATGCCCACAGGGAACGCACTCGACACGAAGACGAACAAACTATTATAATTATGCAAGTCTAATGCCTGCGTTGTTCTCCAATATGAGTTTGATTATTGTGCGATTCAAGATCTTTATTGTCGTGCTTTTTATATTTATTATTACATGCAAATAATCGACTTGTTTATACTTTTTATAATTTTTAGTAGATTTGCGAAAAATACGTATTATTTGACTAATAATTTGGATTAAAAGGCTTGCATGGATGTTTACTTATTTTTAGGAATGAATTCTCATAAAATCTCAGAGTATGTTGACTGTACTTAAGTATTGTATAGTTTTTAGTGAAATATAAGAATATATTATAATTAGTTTTAATTGAATAAATTTTTCATGTAATATCAGCGAATTGCGAACATATTTATACCGTTAATGTTAAAAAAGGTTGGTCGATTGATGAAGCCATTAATGAAATTAATTGATATATACGAGTGATCGATCATACAATTACTTCTGTAATCAATTTAGTATAATCAAGATAAAATATAAATTATAATAGTTTTTATATCAGGAAGAAAAATGGAAACTAATTATCGATTGAAGTATATGTTTGATATAAAGTGATTTGCATTTATTAATTTTTAATTTTTTTAATAAGATAGATATATTATACGTTACATAGGTCATCATCTAATACTCTTAAATATTAAAAATATTAAAACAAAAAAATTAATTTTGAATATTTTATAATTTTATTATTCATTCAATGTGTAATGTAATGGTAGACAAAATATTTTATAAAAATAATTTTATTTGGCTAACAGAATAAAAGAGAAAAATTTATTTTCGATAATAAGATCATTAAATTCAAAGAAAATAAATCAAATTTTTATTAACCTTAAAACTGCATTTATTCCTAACATAAAAATAAGAAAGTTTACCAGTGTTATCTCGCATATAAAATTGTTCTAAAAATATTGTTCTTAATTATTAGATTTGCTATTCATGTACCATTTAGAAATTAGATTAGACGAATAATGGCCCTTAATATTGCTTTTGATGTTCGGTTGAAGGTTACATATGTTATAAAATGATTTTATTGACGTTATATTTAACTTTAATTATTAAATAGGATTTATCAAATTTCATCTAAAATGTGTACATAAATTGAGGATAAAATTGTTTATTTATATAGCTGCAGAGTAAAACTATAAAATTGATTAAATTACCTGTGATATATTATTTATCTTTTAGCCAATACATAGCATGTACTGTTCATATTATTGAATAAAAATGTATCCTTTTTTTCTTTTGAAGCCTATAAAATTTGTAAAACTTCGTAATATAAGGACTTTTGCTTTTATTAATATATTGATTTATGATTGGAAGCACACAAACAATACTGTTTGTTTATGCTTTTATTTTTGAAGTGATTAATCATTTTAAATCATGTTAACATTTGGCAAGAGCAACGAATTTTTATCACACAGTATAAAACTCAGCTATTAACAATTTGGTGATGCTAGAGTACGTATCGGATAAATGTATTTGAAATTATATATAATTGGGTAAAAGTTGCTGAAGTTAGGATTGATGCGTAACTTTGTAAATGTCATGAAATGCTAAAACATATATAAAACGGCCATTGATCGAATGCTCTAATTAATTTGATCAGATATTGCTAAAAATGTATATTTATATTTACAAGTGTAATCGTTATAGTTATAGTTATTTATTATAGTCCTACCTCGAGCGCATATATTGCTTGAATAAGAATTTTTAGTAATTAAATTTATTATTTATAAAACGAAAGTGCACCCTTCCTTCTTCTTATCTATTATTTTGAGTACCGA
>NW_011948413.1:2320526-2367429 GCF_000503995.2 Ceratosolen solmsi marchali
CCATACGTTATCCGGCGTCGTCAAGCTGCCAATCGTTGCCTAATCGACTCCCGCGCCCTCGCGGACACCTGTGTGGTCTCGCCTCGCGTGATTTACTTCAGGCTTTCTCCTCATTCGTCCTTTTATGCATTGCGGGTTTCGCGAGGGTTACATTGTACGTACTTGATCGCCCTGTCATACTATGATTTTGTGGTACGCACGCATCGACGATTTTAGTCTCCGGCAAGTTCCCAGCTTTTCTTACTTGTTTTCTTTAAGCGGGGTAAAGGAGAACATGGAATGCGCTATCTTTTCTGACCAATGTCATGTGAAACTGGAGGTATTATTAATCGCATTAAAACACTAGTGGTTACTCACCTAATCATAAGAACGAGTTAAAACAACGTTTCATTATAAAAACGAAAATCGATGATTTTTTTGTATTATTGTTCTGAGTAAGTTGTAACAAAAGAAGTTGAATTATTAGCTCGAAGCTAAATAGACTTTATTATCCAGAAGGTAAAAACACTTTAAGAGGTGATTTTTAAATTATTACATACATTTACAGAGCTGGAAAACAATCATGGTAATTGGAAAAGAAATACTAGAATACTATGGTAACACGTTCATAAATGTGAGCGTCCGCACGTTTTCACGAATGTTTCGTTTTACTATATTTTTCCCTCCTCCTCTCCCTCTTTATTTCAGTCTGTCCTTCTCTGCGTTTCAAAATCATGACTGAGTTTGGAATAAACCAGCTATTCGAATTTAAAGACGTGCAACGTATTATTATTTTTTATGGACGCTTACGCGCACAGCGCGGCGACGAGAAGAGACAGAATCGCAAATTACTGCTGATATAGGTATGCGCACCTATGACGGCAGTGTGGGTTCTGGGTTTGGGGTAGGAGAGAGAAGGAGACAACGGTAGTAGTCCGAATGGAGAAAGTTGCCTATGCGTATGGTAATTTGACGCTTAGCATTGCAAGTGGCTTTGTGTCCGAGCGCAATAGTCGTGATGGCGTCGCGTCTATAATCTCATGGACCACGCGAAATATAAGTACAGCTGTCGAGCGTCCTTTGCTTGATCGGTGCGAAATCTCTTTTTGAGCATTACGAGCTTGCTTTCCTCGCTGTTTAGTGGATGGCCCTTGCGCTATTCACTAAATAAAAATCGGTGACGTTGTGCGAGATTCGAGCGGATATTAAAAAACATGAATAACAAGTATAAGAAAGCAGGGCAGTAATGTGCATCCTTTTTTAAAATTTCCAGCTTTAACAACTTAGATTCTTAATGAAATCTTGGGTTATGAAATACATGCTGAAAGCGTACTTGAAAGGCACGTTTCTGGAAAAAGAATGTTTGATTAATTTATTGGTAATTTTTACAGCGTGCCTTCTCGTTAATAAATGCATTTAATTATCTAAGACAAAATTTCTGAAGTGAGGCAGGATGTGTATACATAAGAGAAATACCGCGAGAACGGCTTTACTTCAAGTATGGAGCTACTTCTAAACTGTAAAATGCAAAGTCTATTGCAAATAAGCAATTAGAACTATGAAAAGTACATAACTCATTATGCAGAGTAATAACAGAACGCTATTGCTCTTCCCGTATTTCTTTTCTTAAAAGCTAATGAAAAAATAAATGATCATCATGTCTCGCTAATGGCTACAATGATTTTATCCAATTTGTTTTTCTTTATGAAGAATTATGATTTTACCTTTATCTTTAACAATTAATTACCTTTTTTAATTAAATCTTTATGTTAAATGTAAAATTTATTACATAGAGTAACTAAAATGGTTGGTATTATTGTTAACGTTTTATTCTAAAAAGATACATTTTAAGAACATTTTCACCTAGGATCTGATATATTTTTTAAGATAAAAAATTCAAGTTTTTTAAATTAAGTTACTACAATACTACTTGAATCTTTTTTTTTTACATATTACTTGAGAATAATATATACAAAATATTCAATACCCTAAATATTGAAAGTAAATCTTTAATTCATGTCATGCCCATATTAAACGAATTAAATATTTTTAAAAAGTTGAAAAAATTATTTAGTTTGAGTAACTAGTTTTTCATAATATATTACAAAGATACATAAATAAGAACAAATTTCTAATTAAGTATTTTATAAACGTAGATTGTATAATACACTTAATATACCTATACATAATTAAAATTTATAATATACTTTTTATAATTAGCTAGGAAATAATAATGATTGCTCTAATATATATTGAAGATACTTGAAGAAAATCCATTGATAGTTGTTGATTCGAATTTGTAGATGCCCAATTACAGGTTTATAAATACATATTTTGAGTCAGAGCATTATTTAATATAAATAGAATAAATTATCAAGACTGTCAAAATAAATTTTCTGATGTTTTATGTCTAATAACACCCTATATAATTTTACGTGGAGCCTTCAAAAAAAAAAAAAATTGATAAGCTGTTGCTTCGTGATCATAGCGTATGATTGCTATAAAATCACAACATCCTTGCAGGTAATTTTAACATCGTAGCAATAAACATACAACAGTTGAGGTGTATAATGTGAGCTAATAAAACTCGAGAAGCAGGAAGGATGATGTTTGCGCTATGTTGACCCGATTGTTGGCTGATGGGAAACAACCATTCACGAGTCAAAATTTGTGACAGTTTGATAATTGAAGGTATATTTCTCGACATTTTTCATACAATGTTTCAAAAACTCTCATTCATACGCAGGTTGTACTAATTTCTTATTTGTTCTTCAATTATTTCATTCATAGATTAATACTTGTAAGTTTATCATCTAAGATTACACGACACCGCGAGATTACGATGATAATCTCTTATACTTTCGTTAGTTTCATTAGTTCAGTCATTTCATTCAAAGTCTTGTAACTTTAAGATAAATAAATAAGGCAGTTAATAAAGAACTTTAATAATTCTCGATTCATCACTGTAAACATTAATTCATTAATTTAGAGTTGATTTACAATTGGAAAAAGTGATACCTGTATCAATAAAAATGTTCTAGCCGAGGAAAGAAGTTTATTTATAAAAAATGTGTTCGAATTCTATGTAATATACTTTTCTTTTATAACGCTAAACAAGCGGGCGATCCCACTGCTTTTACAGAAAAATGTAAAAATTCCGTAAACAAAAAGCCGTGCAACGGAAACCGCCAATTAAAAACGAGCGAAAAAAGAAATCTTTATGTCGACCAAACAATTTCTCTGAGTGGCAGCTAAGTAAGGGGAATTACCATCTCATTCGAAGGTAAAGGTCGCCTTTCTTTCTCTCTCTCTATCTCTCTCTCTCTCTGTCCGTCTCTTTTTCTTGCTTTTCTTGCTCTCTTTTGCTCTCTTCGTCGGGACCATGGAGTTGCGTCTGCGCGTCAATTGCTCGGCCGTAGGTCCGTAGTACGCCTTTTTCTCCCTCTTGAGTTTCTTCTCGCGCACACCGTGATTACGGGCGACGAGGAACCCACATATATACAGCCAGCTACAGCAGCAGGAGGGGGGGGGGACGATGAAGAACAGGAGAATTCTAAGCTGCTGTCCGGTGCAGCAGCGTCCTGTGAGCAAAAACACGAGTCCGTACATAAGGTTCATAGGAAGGGGGGATTAGAGAGAAGGAAAGAGAGAGAGAGAGAGAGCGTGTGTGTGGGTTCAGGGGGATGGAGCAATTTAGCGAGACAACGAGGGTTGGGGGAGGTCAAGGGGAATTGTGGCCCAAGAGGTAAGTCAAGAATCGGTGGAAGAGAAGTAAAAGAGAGGTGGATAACAGATGAGGAGGGAATAGAGAAAGAGGGAGATAGTGAGAGAGAGAGAGAGACTGAGCGAAGGAGAGTGAAAGAGGGAGAAGAGCAGAGGTTACTTTTAATGTCTTGCGTCACGCAGCCCAAGGCATCGAAGTGAGCTGCCTCGCCTCGTCTCCTTACTAATTTGGCGCCAATTTCCAGGCAACCACCCAAGCAAAAGCTAACCGAACCATATACCTTTACTTCTTCTCGTGTACCCCACTTCCCCTTTGACTCCCTTTTTACCACTCTTTTCTCGCTCATTTATTCTCTCTATCTATTTATCTATCTACCTATCTATCGATCTATCTATCTATCTATCTATCTATCTATCTATCTATCTATCTATCTATCTATCTATCTATCTATCTATCTATCTATCTATCTATCTATCTATCTATCTATCTATCTATCTATCTATCTATCTATCTATCTATCTATCTATCTATCTATCTATCTATCTATCTATCTATCTATCTATCTATCTATCTATCTATCTATCTATCTATCTATCTATCTATCTATCTATCTATCTATCTATCTATCTATCTATCTATCTATCTATCTCTGATTAAATGCTACCCGCCATTGCCCGCGTCGCTGTTCCCACACTCGCGCGGCGCGTGCAACTACTCGCTGCGCTGCTCTCCTCGTTCCTTTTAATACCCTTTTACCTCTATCGGCTATTCCTCCTTCTGATAAAGCTTAGGTAGATGCGTGATACGCTCGAAGGAGCGACTGGAAATACGCGAGACGGCAGAGCGAGGTGGTGCAGCAGTGACGGTGGTAAAAGGGTGGATAGGGCGGGAGGGTCGGTGATGGGAATTTCAACGGGTTATGCGACGCTGGTTGCTGATGACCGAAGCGAGAGTTTCTCCTTGATTGTGTGATCTTTGGATGCAATCATGGAATACTTATCGGTCGTTTCTACGCTCATACCTTAAACTTCGTCTGTGCTTTCGATATTGTTTCACAGAATGTTTAGCTAGTTGCTTCTGATTGGCTATTTTAAAAAATTGGATTGTAGATTGTTGCTTAGTATTACTCGGTAGAATTAAAAAAAAAGTGTAAATAATCTTTATTGGAGTAAATACATTTTTTATTGGATTGTATACGATAAGAGACACGTTATTCAGTTAGGAGAACCGTTACAGTTACTAAGATGGAGAAATTAACAGAGATGTCATCTAGATTTAAAAAGGAAACGAAGATGCTTAAATTATGAATACGAAAATGATTTGAAATGAATTACGACATGCTTGAAAAAGAAAATTAGAGCGTCAATTAACGTTAATATGTATTAATTATATTCAGTTTAAAATTTGCATAATGCTGAATGAGCAAAAAGTTTTTTTTTTATTTTAATATTAATTTATTGAAATTTATTGGTACTTGTTAATATGAACGAGGTAGTTAATACGATAAGACAGTCAAGCACAGCGCGATTTTTATCAACAGGCTTTAGAATAATTAAATACTACAAAAAGGCAGGGTTATTTATTTTTTGAAAATATTAATAATTAATTAATTTATAAAACATTTCAATAGGATTTCTAAGACAAAATAAATACCATTGAATCGATCGATTTTTTCCAAAATATTAATTAATAACGAAATTGGTGAAAAATTTATTTTTAAAATGATTGTGTCTTATATTCTTATAGTACTATTTATATATAGACGGACATATTTCCAATAAATTATTAAATAATAATCGAGGGAACACCACTAAATAAATTCGTTTACTCATGATAAATTTGAACTTAAATTACACTGAATAAATAGGAAGTATACCGTAGACAAGTAGCCCAAGTTGGTAAAACCGTGTCTCACGCACGCATAAAAAAACTTACGAAACTATCATTAGCCATTTTTTCCCATCGATGCTTCCAGTTTCCAGTGAACTTCGCGCTCATTCCCCGCGTTTGAATTTCATTTCTCCATACCCGTTTTCGCTCTCATCGTTGTCCTCGTCGTCATTTTTCCGTCATTCCATTTTTTTTTCTCGTCCCCCGTTCGCCTGCTCGTGTTCTTCTCAAGCCCCTACTCCGGGACACGAACTTTACGTATGTCTGGGGATATCGCACTGGCATGCGTATAGCATATATGCACTCTGATACGCGCTATATCCTGGGAACTTTCCGCGAATCGCTCGATTTGTTGCACGTTTGCAATTTCGCGCACGATGAGCCGGTGCATAAGGATGATGGATACGCCTCACTGATAAATGATTGCCGGAAAGCAATGCACTGTACCCCCTTGTGCATCTATTCCTTTTGCTACTGTATGATTTTACGCCCTGTATACAGCGTTTCGATTGTGAATGTTTGATTCATTGCATACATGTGTCGGGACCTTATTGGTTCGTAATCTGCATTATAATATGAAAATGATAATTACTTTTTTCGATAAGGGAAGTATATAATCAGAATTCGTTGAAATGCATTATAAATTGAATTCGATATAAATAAAATGCTATTGCATTTCAAACTTGAAAATCATTTACTTTTATTTATGCAAATTATAAAAATTTGGCTATTAATAAAACTTTGTTGATGAATAATATTGCTCTTTAGCAGAAGCAGTTTTAATTTCATTTAAGCTATGAGTAGCCCAGTAATACAGATGTATGCACAACTTTACTTCACTATACTACTTATTATTTTTGTTTATTAGTATTCGATGAAGTTTATGAAAAATTATAAAATAATTAATAAAACAAAGTAGATAAATACTATTATGACAAAGAACATATTTTTAAAGTGAAAGAAAAAGTTTACCTAATTATAATTTAATAATAATCAAATAAAAACTTTATACAATTAATTCCACTTTTTCAAGATTAATGTGTATATAAATTTTTGTAATTTCAAATAAGTTGCAAGTCTTAGTTATTTTCATATTTATTTTACATCACTTTTAGATATAAGATTTTGATGAAATAATTTTAATTAAATAAAAAAAAAAATCATTTGTGACTGAAAAGTAAAAATTCTAATTCTTTGTGTAAGTAAACATTACGTAACAAAATTTATTGTAATAAAGCTTTATCAAAAGTATAAATTGTTTACGTTTGGATTGTTTATAAATGTTATACATAAAATAAAAATGCGTATCGCCAAAATCAGTAATCAGCAGCAGCAAACTTCGCAGTAGGATGGAAACGATGCTACATAACCCTACCATTCGGAACAGCCCAGTCTCTCATCGCTCTGTCCCTCTTTCGACTCCCTGCCGTTTAGTTGTGACTATTATTAAGTAATTTCATACCAATATATAATTAATGAGTACCGCAAAGGATAGCTGGCGTACGATATGGCTGCGTGGCGGTCGGATATCGGAAGTAGCTTGGATCAGCCAGGACGCCCTGGCTTGGTGTTCGGGCATCCATCTCGTCTTCTTCGACTTGCCCACGAAAAAATTGCTACTACCCAGGTTTTCTTACGATATCGGTGCTGCTGGCGCCTCCTGCCTGTCCGGGCATCCAAGGTAACATTATCACGGTCATTTTTACTTAAACAACTTCTATTACATCATCTTACAGTTCTTCTACTAATATATCAATACATAATTTAGCCATCAAGTACTATTATATATGGTTTCTCTATATTATATATTTTTGTTCCTGTTGATTAAAATTACGCTTTGATTTGTATAACTACGTAACCTAATGCTTCTTGTATTTTATATATGTATATATAATATTCTCCCGCGCGTGTGTGTCTATATTTATATTAAATTTAAAATTATAAAAAAAAAATTAATCAATTAGTAAAATTTTTAATTTTTTATAGTTATTTAATAACAATTATGCTAGCAGTATGCTTAAAAATTCGATAATACATAAGAATTCAAAAATTATAGAACAATGTCTTTTTTCATGAAAAATTTGGAAACGCTTTGACATACAGTCATAAAATATTTGCATTCGCCGAAAAACATTTGAAGCCACGGATATTTGTGTATACATATCCATCAATGATAAGACTATGCGAATGTGTCAAAGGTACAAATTATGCTTATTTAGCGACAGCGTTTGTTGGAGATTTTTTGGTCTCGCTCGGTTCCAGATCAGATTTCAAGTTAACTATTTGGTTGTGGAGAACTGGCGAAAAAATCATTAATGTTAATACATTTATATATGATGCAGAAAACTACAGTCAATCTTTAAAAATTAATTCATTACTGCCATCATTTATAGCTCAGGTACTGTAATAATTAACTATATAAATTTTATTGAATATTATTGTAATAACAAATTCAAATATTACACTAAAATTAGATATAAATAATGATATTTTTAATTTCATAAAGATTTAAACATTAAGTTAATAATAACAAAATTTGGAAATCGACCTATCGCATTTGTTTCATTTTAAATAAAATTTTGGTTATCTGTTAGTAGTAATTTATGCAATCTTTACACATATTTATTACATATCTATAACATATACAATCATTATTAAATTTTCTTCTAGTTTGGTAAAATATCTTCAAAACTGTTTACTTGGGAGATGATCTTTTGTGATAAAACAATAATCTTGAATAAACATAAAATTATTCTACCAATGCAAGCAATTATAAAAGATGTAGAATGGTGTCTTGATTCAAAGGATGTCCTAGCTATTGTTGATAATTGTGGATGTATTTATCTTAGTAATGCCATTGGTAGTGAAATCAAATGTATTGTATTATCAAAACACTGTAATATTAATTCTGAAATTGTAGCCACCAACATTTGTTGGTACTCGGATGGAATTATACTGTGTACAACAATTGGCCAAATGAACTATTATAAAAAAAATGCTAATTGGTCTGAAGTTTGGAGTATAAAATGCGTGACTTGTCCCTTGGTATTGACTTCTCATCCCATGAAGAACGATAGACTCTTCTTTATTACGATAAACGGTCATATAGTGCAAATAAACTGTTCAGAAAACGATTCAGTACCTCAACAAAATGTAATACATTTTCTTCGTGGAAAATATTTATTTGTTGATTTTTTAGAACCATTGGAAGAATATATTGTTGCAATCGATACTACCAAGGAATTTTCAGTTATTGAAATTAATAAAGGCATTGAAATCACTTCCATTAAATTAAATATTGAGGGAAATATTACAGTTATGTTACCAAATCCTAAATATCCGTTAGTAGCAATTTGTACCAGTAAAGGTGAAATAGTCTTTGTTAGTTGTTTGTATTATTATAATCCAAAAATTCTTGGAGAATATATATTACAAATGGAAATATTGGATTTAATGAAATTTTCAAGCTCTGGAAGGTTTGTTTAGAAATTGGTAAGAAGTATTTGTCTTATCGAATTTGGTTTAAATTTACATTTGTAGGGAATTTATATAGAAATACCTATAGATTTACATTATTTTTCAGATATTTGGTAGTTTGCCAGAAAACTAAAGGAATTTGTTATCTATTAATACTATCTAGTGCAAATTCTTTGCAAATACATGCTCGATTAGACACAAATATAAAAATACTTGATATCATGTTATTTGAAATAAAGAATAATTTGAAATTATATATACTTGAAGGACTATCCACTAATTCAATTAGTCATCAACTACTACTTTATGAACTTGATAGCTCTAGCAACACATTCAAAAAGAGTTCAATTATTTACAATTTTCCAAATTATTACAAAAAATTGTACAATATATCTAATGAATCTAATATGTTTGTGGGAACACCTTATGTTACAAAACAACTAAGATTTTTTACAATTAATGATATGAAAGAGATAATATGTTTCGATATTCAACCCAGTGGGCATAAGATTCGGCAAGCAAAGTTGTTTTACAATCGAAACTGGTTAATCACAAGTGCTTTAGATGGATTAATTATTATAAGAAAATCTAATCCAAAAATTAGTAAAAATAAACATATCATTATTCATCATAGACATGATATCAGTATTGCAAAGGCTACAATTAATTCTACTGGCGATTTATTAATCACACTTGGCGTTGATGGATCTATCATTGCTATGAAATGTATTCGATCGGACAATGTGCTTCCGGAAGATAATATATTCAAAAGTTTTTATGAGTTACTTTGCGTGAATTCTGAAGATCATAAAAATAATGTAATGATATATATGAATATGTTGAATAAGAAAGAGATTGAATTTTTATCTGAAAATTTACCTACTTATATTGATTCTGAAGAAGGAAATATGTCGTGGAATGAATGGAAACAGAAACAGAATAATCAAATAGAAGAAAAACAGTTTATGGCAGATAAAGGAATAGTACTAACTAAATTAAAAGATTTAAAGAGTAAAATCAACGATTTGATAAATAAAAACGAAGTTTCTTCGGAACTTGAAAAACTGCCAATGTCAGCATTCGCTTTAAATAAAACTTTTTATGAAAGATACATAAAATCAGCAAAAGATAAGCGCGAAGAAATAAGATGTGAAACTGAATTAAATTGTCTCGAAATGGAACGAGTTACTAATTGGATTTTAAACAAATTCTGGAAATCTCAAAGAATTTTGAGTCAATCAATTTTTAGTATATTTGATACAACAGAAATCTCAAATTATACTATTTCTATAGAACAATCTAAATTGCTAAATAATTTTGAACATGCTCAATTCACAAAAAATGTATTTAAAGAATTCATGAATGATCAAACAATTTATCCATGGGAAACTTACACAGCTTCTGAAATAAATTTAATATATAACAAACAATTAAGAGTTGAAAAAACTGATGAGATTAGCGTTCTGATAAGGGATAGCATTTTTGAATATGATGATGAGCCGGAAACAATCGAAGATTCTAACTATCAATTACTCGAAGGTAAAATTAATAAAAAAAATTATAAATAACAGGGTTTATTATTTTAATACTTATAATTAAAATATTAGCACTAAATCAATATTAATATACATTAAAAATTATATAATTAATTGTATTTCGATTCTCTGCGTATTATAAGAATTTTTTATATATTTTAAATATATATTTTTCTGATAGGTGTGTCAACTTATAACTTTCTTCAACAATCCACTTCCGCTTATTCGCAATTCAAAACTTATTCATTTAGTCAACTTCAAAGCAATTATATACACAATATCAATTATAGTGCAAAACTTCGTTTCTATTTCAATAAATTATTTGACGAAATGTACATTGTGAAGCAGCGGGAAATGAATTTAGTTAGCGAGCGTATCAACCGTATCCACCATATATGTTCTGAACTTCAGCTTATGTTCAATATAGTGTTTGATAATACAATTAAATGTCCGGAATGGAATATCAAAGAAAATCCAAAAACAATAATTGAAATTACAGAAAATGAAATGTCAGTAAAACCTTACATATCTCCATCTATACAAGAACTCTATAACAAACAAGTAAGATATATAAATTATAATTAACTATAAATAAAATATTTATTGATTATAAAAGCAAAGTACGATATAGGCTAAAAATTCATTTAATCAAAAGTGTAATTATTATCTGAACATTTAACAATGTATTTTAAATACCATATAATTAATATATTTATGTCCAATAATTTTCAGATTTATTTTTAGAAATTAAATTTGTTATTTTATTTATAAATTTACTTCTATTTATGTATATTTAAAGTATAGTAATAATAATATTGATTACTGCTATCATGATATATTGTCATATCATTCAACTGTAATTGATAGTATTATATTAATATAGATTTTATACCAAATGATATAATAAATCTATTATATCTATTAAATCAATTAAATTATATAAAGTGTATAAATATAATACACTATCAATCTCAATAAACCACTTTTCTTTAAATATATTACTATCCGGCTGAAGTAAATGATACAATATGCATATAATGTGCCCTTAGGCCATGGAACAAGAGAACGCAAGACTGGCAATGCTCGCGGACGATTTTCGTGAACGGGCCATACAGACGATGATGGACGGGATGCTGGAGATTCGTTGGGAGGATCTCATCAAGAATGATCCACCAAAGCCTATGTGCTTGGTACGCGGTAAAAGAGTGGAGGATTACACTGACGAAGATAATCTTATGATGAAGCGGTACGAACAGAGCATGAAGAATATCGAAATCGAACGAGAGAAGTACCGAAAACAACTACAGATTAATTATGTAAATATTCATAAGGATATTAACAAAGGGGTAGAGAAATTCAATTCAAGATTGGAAGAAACAAACTTGGTGCATAGTTTCACTCTTTTCCTTAATATTAAATAGATTAATTTCTTTTAATATGTGAATTAGACGTAAGAGATATTTTACGAATTTCGAAATTTTCATCTTCTGGATAATAAATGAAATATTATTACAATTAAGTTTCAAATAAAAATATAGATAATTCCTTAATTCTTCGCTTAATAAATAATTATATTGATTTTCATAAATTATACTTTTAGTTAAAAATGAAAATAGAATCAGCAATACAGCAACTTAATCTACATTATGTAAGAGGCTTGAAAAAGCACTTTAATTTCGTTAAAAGTTTACAAGAAAATGACAAAATAAAAAAGACAATGATAGAAACCTATCAATCAATTTCAAGAATATCGCATGAAATGAATATAATTGAAGCAGTCAATACTGAACTGTATAATAAATATGATACCTTAATAGCTAAGGATAAGTACATGGAAAAGAAATTCAAAAATGATTTTCCCACTCTTGGAAATAATGCTATTGCTACCATATTTGTACAATACAAAAAAAGACCACGAACTATTTTGAAAAGTGTATCTAATTTTGAAATACTTGACCTTGGAAAATCAATTGTTTCTATGAGACCTCTTTCCTATTTAACGCCAGAATGTTTAGAGTATTTTAAACAAGTTGCAATTCTGGATAATCGACCTAAAAATCTACCATCTTCTATCGATTCTACAGATTGGAAAAACGTTATTGCTCTCAGGCGGTTAAAGGTATTCTAATAAACTTATTTGCTAATTATTTCTCTATTATAATGAACTTATCTATGAAGTGTCGGCTATCTCCACGCAATTTATATTTTATTTTTAACGTATAATTAAATGAGTATCATTTAAGGCATTTCTAAGCATAATTTAAGGCACACAATATAAATTTAAGCAGATGTTAAGTCTGAACTTAAATTTTGCTCAATCTTAAATTCAACTATAATAAAATAAGATAATATAGTACAGAGAATTACAAAATTTAATTATTTCTTACTCTTTATATACGCGAGCACCTTAATCCAATATCTCGTGAAATTACAATACATTTGACACGGCATAATTTTGCTCGTATAAAACTCGAGCGTAAAAGCGCAACCCCCCCAAAAAAGAAGGCAAGACTAACGTATCGGAAACGATGGGTCCGACTAACATATGGCCTCTGTAATAATTAATCGTTATGTGCATTGCACAGATCGATCATGAACTCAAATTGTGCGCAATAGAGATCTGCTTGAAGAAGGCGGCCGAGGTTTTGAAGAAATATAACCAAAAAGTTAGCAACTTCAAGCTCGAGATTGAGTCGATGAAAGAGCAACAAAAGCAAATGCGTATGGAGCGTATCGAATGCGAGCTCAACACCGAGGTGCAGCTGGTTATTAAAATGGGTCAAGTAGAAACTACGGGGTTTTGCGGCGACATCACCGAAGACTTCACTGGGGTAATCGTCATTCCTCGAGTGGTTGTCGAGAGGATCAATGAAGCAATACTCGCTGCCGGCAAAGCCAAGCTAAGCACGATTAGACGAAATCTCAACTTCAAACACGTCATCGAAGAAGAACAGTGGAACTATGACTGCTTGAGGTCGAAAGTGAGGCATCTACAGGAGAATCTCTACTTCGTGAAGACTGCCCATATCACACGAGATATTCGGGATTTCCTTACGAGGCGCTCAAAAAAGTTAAATACAAGTAAGACGCCACAGAAACTGAAGAAGGAAATCGAAATGATGGCCAAGAATTATGAAAAGGTTTGCGTTTCCTTTACTTTATACGATTAATTTCATAAGGTTTACTATTTACATTCTTGTATTAGTAACTTCAGTCGTGTCGCATTCGAATTTAGGGAATTTATCTAATTTATTTTACAATATCATTAAATAAAATGGTTTCTGGAATTTCATCGGGATTTTTTTAAATACAAATTGCTGATTTAATTTCCATTCTAAAATTTCTTTTAAAATATTCTTTATAATATAAAAGATGAGCAATAAAATAAGACCAAAATATTACTTACATTTAAGTTGTATATTCCACATCTATCGTAGATTTAAATCGATAATTTTAACAAATATTAATTATATTTTTTAACAAATATTAATTATATTTTAACTTATTTCCGAATAAAAAAACAGGGCTTAATCATTTGAACGAAACGATAATTAAAGTCGTAATTAAATACAGAAACTTAAATGATAGTGAATAGTACATAATTTTTTTATAAATGACAAAAAAAAAAACAGATCGTGAAAGATTATGAAGAAAAGCTGAAAAATACTTCTGAGGAGGTGCTGCGGGTTCAAAAGAATAATGAAAAACTGGACGAAAAGATCACGAGGATGAATGTTCGAAGATGTGAAATGGAATTAAAAAGAGATATTGAGAGTGAGATGAGACATAAGGATTTTCGACAAAAGATCGTTCGACTGACTGCCCAACGATCGGCACTTGTCAAAAAGCTTTTGGAGAATTATGAAGAATTAATGGAGATTCGAAAGAGAAGGGAAATTCCAATTTGCACTGAACGTTTACCAATACGACAAATTCCTAAATTTTTAAATGACAAAAAGGATAACTCTTCTATTAATTCGTGAAATTAATATTCTATTTAATATGTATTGTATATTTTGTTTATTATATTTCATATTTATCCCACAAATTAAAAATAAAGGATTATACTACAATTAAGTCATACGAACATATTTTCAGATATATAACATTTATAATGATTGCAATAACTTTTTTTTAGTAATATTTTTTATAATTACTTAGTAATAATTTAGTTGTTTGTACTATTATAATAATATTGCAGGGTTTATTAAAATATTCTATTTTTATTTTAAATATCTACTATAGATATGTACCTAAATGTACTGTATATAATTATTTCTTTAAAACATTAGTGCATAAATTAGCTACTCAAGTTTCTTTATTATACTTGAATATCTTTGAAATTGCGTGCATTGAATATATGGTTCTATGTATGTACCTATATTCATACACAGGTAAGTATATGCATACATATATTATGTACGTTTAAATAGTTTAATGTACAATATTTCTCCGTTAAAAATATTTCAATATGCATATTACAACGTAATATTATAGATTACATAATATAATATAAATTAATTAATATATTTATAGCAAATACTTGATACATAAATCATTTTTGTTTAGAAGGGGGTTTTATAATTGAATAAAAGTAAATTTCTTACAAATTCATTTTATTTATATCATTAATTATATAAATCATGCGATTAGTAAGAAAGCACAATATATAATGGTATCTATTTAAAATTATTTAAATTTCATAAATGATGACATAAAAGTTATTTTTTAATTATATGGTATTAAGAAAATTTATGTAATATCGAATATCGTAAAATTATATTATAAAAGCTACAAAATAATATTTAACTGTTTTAGATGAATTAGTGAATATGGATAAAGTTTAAAACCCCATTGATGTATATTCATATATGCATAGATAATTCACAATTGGATTAGTATGTGGAAAGTCTAGTAGTGCCTTGTGTAGCTATATTATACGATTCTGCATAAAATAAAATATATATCATAAATTTGGTTGATTGGTACTATCAAAACAGCTACATCATCTGTTCATTCTTTTCATGTCACTTGGTTTAGTTCACATAAAAATTGTAGACGCATAGAGTGAAGGTGGTTGTCAATTTTAGAGATATAAATTTTTCCATTAGCGACTTTATGATTTTTATTAATGTCATATTTTCGAATTTTACAAATAAATATTATATTTATTAAATCACTTCATCCTTGGTTGGTTGAATTTTTGAAATATTGGAAAAGTGGGAATTTCTGAAATTTTTGAAATTACCCCACTATCATCTTATATATATATATATATATATATATATATATATATTTTTTTAGTAATTTATTTAACTGGATAAAATTTCATTAATATATCTATATATAGAGAGAATGAAAAATTTGTAACATAATTCGTAATTATATTTTTTATTACGCTATATGCTAATACATCACGTAAATTCACAATTCCTCTTAATAAATAAACGGAATGTTGTATTTGGTGTCGATCAAATAGAGATAGTCAGACGGCAATTGATATGACTTTATTACCTTCACTTATCGTGAAAAAGATATACCGATTTCACTTCACTCATAAGAATATTCTGGAAAAATGTACATTACACGAAGAAACTTGCAAAAAATGTTTTTATTCCCTAAAACAGGTGGCTTCCAAGTGCGAGGAGCGACGAAATCAAGTTTACAATTTCAATATATTCGACATACATGCGTCCATCCAACGATTTCACACGAGCGCATTCTATTTTATTCGCATGTTTCCATTCTCCCTAACGCAGCGTTAAAAAATATGTCGGCGCCCGGATTATAGTCGTTCATTCCAGCTGGTGAAAGCGTTGCTGTGGCACTCCAATCAATGCAAATCAAATCGAGAATCATGCATACGAACAAGAGAGAGAGAGAGAGAGAGAGAGAGAGAGAGAGAGAGAGAGAGAGATGAGAGGCTCTAGTCAAATCAACCGTGTAAAAGCTTCATGAATGTAAAAGACTAGTGAATGCTAACCATGTGAGAGGCAATCTCGTAATGCGTCTCCTTCGACCCTGGTGCGAATAAAAAATAATGCGAGCGATGGTTATGTCTTCCTGTAGATGCGTAATGGACTTGGAAGCTTTCTAAATTTGTTTGTAGAATGTAGGGAGTGCATTTAAAAATCGCTGAGACATGTGATTCGAGAAAATGTGATTATTCGTTCTGTATGGACTTTTTATTTAATACTCACGTTGGCTTTATTGCGTATTTTAAAGTTTTTAAAATAATAAGTTTTATCTTATTGTTGCCTTGGAGGGAATTATTCAATCATTATCAAACCTTACACCTTTATTTACTAGATCGAAGAATTCGTAAATACAGTTTCTTATTATTTGCGTATTCTCTCCCCCCTCTCACGCTATTATTCTCGAGCGGTATTTTAGAACTAAGATTTTTATATGTACTATCATGTCACTTATATTACAGCTTCTGAAAATGTAATTTGTCAATTTTGAAATTTTTCATATACGAATTATTATTTTTTCTATTTCGTATCATTATTAAAATTCTTCTAAGTAATTCTATTAAATGTGATATTATTTTAAGTTTTTAAAAATTACTCTAATCTATAACAATATATAGCTTTAATTACATATTTTACTAATGTAAACAGATGAATTGAACAAAAATTTGAAAGTGAGTATGGTACTTTCAATTTATTTATTGTTGAATACATTATTTGATAGAAACATTACATTTAATAGAAAAAATAAATTGAAATTAGACGCAATATTTTCATAAAGTATTTAGATTTATCAACTGTAATCATTGATTGATATTCAAAATTCCTTACTTAATTAAAAATGATAATATTAGTTACATCTATTAAATAATTGTAATTTGATAATAAGAAAATACTATAATTAAAGTCTCAAATTAATTTTTATATAAAAGTTTTACTTTTTTATATAAAATAGAATATGAGATACGTCATCTTCTTAATCATGCACAATTTAAATAAAATAAAAAAAAGAACTGTAAAATCTCAAATTTGATAAAATGTATAAACCGTTGAATATTAAAATAATTATTTCAAAATGCGACAAGTATTTTAATTTTTTGACTTACCGATCCAATCTTACGATAACATTCATTTTTTAAAACGCGCCTTAAAACTCGTCAAAGTTATAGTACAGAAATGACCAATTCATGGGCACAACTTCGACTTGACGCGCCAATATAATATTCTCCTGTACGTGGTAATGAATCCAGGGTGTAGTAGCCATTACTGAACACAACTTAAGCAGGTGGAAATAAGTAAAAAAAAGTATTTACGGTTGATGGTCAAATTGGCTAAAGCGTTAAAAAGAGAATTATTGAAAATGCACTTAGCGAAATTTTTTTACTTTTACAAAGAATTTTATTTTTCTTTATATTTATTAATTGATACAGCTGAGAAAATAAAAAATTTTTTATTTATAAGATTGGTCATCAATAATGGTTGAAAATATTTCACTAAGAAAATTAATTTTAAATAATAAATATAAATTCTTTCATAACATTAATAATAAAAACAATATATTAATGCTCTTTGTTGTTTAATAACAATTATATTTGAAAAAAAAATAATTTTACCAGATTCATGTACATACAAAAGTAGCTAAGTATTGGTAAAATTATAATTGTTTATGAATAATTTAACTGATTTGGATGAACAATGGTAAATATGTATTTATAGACAGTGTTTTATGAACACATATTGCAAAATATGAATTTTGTAGTAAAACTAAAATGTAGTAAAACATTCCTAATAATAAGTTCAGCATTTTTCTTTTTTTTTTTTAACGCATTATGTTATTTAATGAATGATGCAATAATGAATAAAATGATATATGGAAAAGTTTGTGTACTGAAATAAATTATTATACTCTTCATTATAAATTAAAATTTTGACAATATTTTGTCAAAATATTTTTAATCCAATGTTTTGGTTTGCAAAGAAAAATAACAATTGTTTATATTTTATTTTAAAAGAAATTTTTATGTAAAGTAAAAAAATTATGTTTTACTTTATACTTGGTAATTTTGGTATTGTAATTTGTCATCATCATTACAATTATGACTTATGAAATAGTGGATAGTATAGATTTTGAAATGCTTACAAGGCACTTTAGGAATATATTATTACGATAATAATGTTAGTATATCTTGTAGAATTACTAAAAATTAAAGAATTTGATTTTTTATACATTCACATTTTCGCTATACGATCTATGTTATTAGATTTTTGTAGAATTCGTCGAATATTGGTAAAAGAAGAAGTCACGAAATGTTAACATGATGTAAAAACTAGAATATGGAGCGTGAGGAGCGACAAGATCCACGTTTCATTAAAATAAAAAAGAAGTATATGGCAGTGTCAGGACAAGTTGTAAGGATGAGGCAAAACCTCGTTATTACTATAGGTCCTTATGTTTGGCGTTGGTGTTCGGCGTCGTCGATGATACAGCTCGCACTACCTTCTCTCTCTCTCTCTCTCTCTCTCTCTCTCTCTCTTTCTCTCTCTTTCTCTCTCTTTCTTTCGCTTTCTATTTCTCTCTGGGCGTAAGCCCCCAACTGAACGTCAAAGAGGAATCTGCAGTCCTAAGGAGCGCGCCACTTTGAGACTATAAAGAGACAAAGGAGCGTTCGAGATCTCGACGCTGCCAAGCTACAGAGCCGAGCAGTAAACTCTTGTTTTCACAAAAGGTACAGAGAGGTTAAAAAACAGGAAGAAGGAGAAACGAGGGAGCAATAAGGGAAAACAAGCGCACTCGTCGAGAAATATACGGACTTGGGTAAGAATCGCTCGGTGACGAAGTGCTGGATTTTACGATTTTTGCGGGTACGCGCACCAATGTTTTCCTTTTACATTCGTAGCTGGAGCTCGTGCTTTTATGACAATTTCTACGTTGCACTTTACCTTGCATAAACTCGCACCTAGAGAATGAGAATTTTCGTCTCTTGAGTTGCGCTCCATGAGCACGTGCGAGTTTCTCGGACGATTTATGAGCCACTAAGCGGCTATTAGACCGCGGTGGGGATAGAGAGGAATAGCCAAGTGCGGCTTAGCCTATACGCTATTTTCGTGGATAATCTAAGGCTCTTAGAATCCGTGTTTAGGCCGTTCCGTGGACCGTACTTTTTCCGAGCGGAATATATTCGTTCGCTGCAAGGACTGATGGCTTTCTCAGAGTTCATTGCTCGTGATAGCAGTTGAAGCCAGCCTTAAGCTACGCTCTCCGCTTTACGAAAAATAGAGGCATCCTTAATATACTGGTATCAACCTTACACATGTTCTAGGAAATTAAAAGTGTAATTTATTTCAGATGGTTGTAAAATGATTGGTTCAATTTAAAAGTAATAGAACTGGTTATCTTTAGTTTTCTCCCTAGGAGAAGAAAATACGAGTGTTCTGTTATTATTAAGTAAAATTATTTTCTCACAGTATCGTGCTTCCAGCAAAATTATTAACTAATTTCGATTATTTAAACATTGAAAAATTTTTTGCAATAAAGTCGGAATATTCTTATAATATTGATGCTCATATATCAGTAAATTCTATAATAAAAGTATGTGTTAATATTTATTACAGATTTTAAACAAGTTGGGATATTAAAGAACTTTTTACATTATACGATATTTATTATTTCTATCGACAAAATAATAATCTACAGTATTTAAAAATTTATCCAAAATACAAAATACTATAAAAATTTTTTACATAGTTTATTTTAGAAATAATAAATTATAATATAACTGCATGTAAGTGTTGTATGGGATTCAACTATTTTCAGATACAGATTAAAATTTCATTTTTATAAATAAATAATTTCTTATAGTCCTAATATAAAACATTTAATTTAAATATTAAACAAAATACATGATATAATCTAATCAAATAATATAATTCTCGTATTAATTAATTTATTCAGATAATTCAAGTAATTCATAAATTGTAATGAATATAATATTCATTTCAAAACGTGCAGTTGTAATATTTCATTATTTAATGAATTGGAAAGGTGAAAGTTTAAATAACAATCATTTCTTAAAATTTGTTTGAAAAATTGATATAATTTGTTTCAACGTAAAAAATGTATCATTAAAACTGAAAAATAATCCAATTTTTGTCAATTATCTTAATTATATTAAATATTGATACTTCGAATGTTAAAAAATATTACATCGTATCATGTAAAAAAGTTGAATATTTATTTTATTTGAGAAATACTGACGCTTAATATTACGCCATTGACAATATTTATAAATTGCAAATAAGTGAAGGTACTAAATAATTATTGACAAAAATTTTTTTATTTCTGTATGTGATTAAATGAAGCTAACAAATTTATGATCAAGTTGGAGAATTTGTATTTATCAATTTCATAATAAATAACGCGAATTTTTTTTATAACTTATTGCCTTAAAAATATTTCTGATGAATTAAGAAATATTTATGTTATAATTATTTTGCTTTTTTAAATATTTGTAACAGTAACTGTCTAATGCAATTTTGTTTTCAACTACTTTCAAGCTATATTACCAGGGATCAAGAAACAATATTATTTCTTGAATATGTGCATTAAAAAAAAAAAAAAAAAAAAAAAAAAAAAAAAAAAAAAAACACTAAAACTGAATATACATATATTGAAAAGTACTCTCCTACCTTTGCTTTGTAGTAATGCAATTTTGCATAAGCTTTAGATTTGAATTGACATATAAACTTGTAAAGTTTCTATTGTCCTGTCGTAAATCAAGTTATTTTTGTGAAGGGCTCCGTAAGATTGACATAAAATGGTTATTTTTAATATACAGTAGTAGTTAACAGTAAAAGTTTCTCATATACATTATGGTACATTTTATTAAATCTTAATTTTATTCAAAAATATTAAAATAAAAACAATTAATTGTAGTATTAATTCATGCAAAACAAAATGTAAATATTATTATATTAACATTATACTTTTATTTATGTCGTATATTAAATTTAAGAAAAATATATAAAATATATATAATTTGAATTTTTATTATTTCTTTATCTGTCCAGATAAATCATCACATACTATTCTGTCATCAGTACTCAAAACTCGATATACTTTTTCTTATAGAGATTTAAAAATTTCTTTTATTCAAGATATCAAGTAAAAGAAACTCGAAACGAATACTACTTATCATACTATATTATAACATTGGGCTTTTCTCGCTACTTTCGTACATGTACATAAAACAGGCTCATCGAAGTGGTATTAAAGCACTGTTGGATTGTCAAAATATGGACAACGAGAAAAAAATCAATGGTGCCTTCGTGTACACATATACGTATATTTATACGGCTTGTTGGGCACGCGGACCCGCTCGACTTTGACATTTGACGTTAATACGCTGGTAAGCCGGACAGTGGTAGCATTATGTATGCGCGAGTCAATACGTAAAGTCTTTTTCGAATACGATGGAGAGGATGGGCAAGAGGCAAGGCGAATTGTGAAAAAGGAGCGGGAGAGTCAGCCAATGAGGGGTTGATGATAAGGAAAACTAATTCTCGTTGTTTTCGGAGGATTTCACTGAGCATAAGTGATGTTGTATTTGCTTGTTAGAAACATGAGTTCTCTGCTTAATGTATATTTTGTCTGTGTTCTTGCCGCCTATCCATTCATAATATCGTACATTTCTTCGTGCGTAGGGGTTTCGAGGTTGTGATTATACAAGAGTTTAAGGGAAAAGTCAGCTTATTTGCCCATGTGATTTTCAGCTAAAAATTTAAAATGGAATAGTGCTACGGTTATTTCAAAAATAACAATCACGAAATTTATTAATTTATTTCTTATAATTAGTTATACTAGTTCCGTTCAAGGTCGAATAAAGTATATGTATTCCAAATATAATAATTATAGATATCATTTTTAAAATTATAGGGGAATAGGAATCATCAATTTCAAAATAAATATTTCTTATAATCTATTAATATATTTATTACTTATTACAAACAAATAATGTTTTATTTTTGATTTTATGATTTTCTATGTTAATTTTACGAAAAAAACAGCTTATTCTTCAGAATCAATTGTACAATTTAAAAATCTACTATAAATAATTTTTAATAATCGCCCGATTTCACCAATTCAATGCTTTGGAATTTCTGCTTACCTTAGATTGAAGAATATTAGAAGTTTTAATTTATTCTTTTGGATCTCGTTTTTGCATTCGTCGAATTAAATGCAATATTATGCATTATTAGCTTATAAATTCAAACTATATACATTATGTTAAATGGAATTACAGTTTTTCATAGAGTTGAAAAATGTGTGTGATTTTTATATATCTATATTTTCCGTTTTAAAGTATGTAAAGTATGGAAATCATGAAATTAATAACCAGATTAAAGTATCCAAAGCAACCGAAGAAAATTCGATTGATTCCATGATACGTAAGTATGAAATTAAAAGCTTCTCTTTTTAGTTCGTTTACCTTTCTATTAAAGCCAAGTATACTTAGAAATCTTAAACTCGTATGCAGATAGTAATATATTTGCATACCTATCAACTCACGCAATGAAATTACAATGGCCCTCGTAAATCCAACGCACAGGACCACGTGCTCATCAGAGGCTTGATTACTACTCACTATTTTTTTTCTCTTCTCTCTATATTCGAATCTTCCCTGATGAAGGAGCAATCGCATTCAGTTATGCCCTCGGCCTTTGGGAAGCGATGAATCAAAGCAACGCGCGCGTCTTGAGTATCGCGCATGGGGCAATTTGCATCTGCGTGCGCCTCTTCTGGGCGTGATTCCCACCGTTTCGAAACGCGTAAAGGTCCTTCGTGCTCTTTTCGCCTCCCCCCTCCCCCCTCCGCCATCAGAATTTTCGGCTTTAGACCGATCCCATGATTCGACCCCGCGATATATTTGCTGAGAGCCTACCTACCGTAGAGAGTTGAGCAGATTGGGCAAAATAAAAGCCCGATGCTACCACTTATATGCAATCATCTAATGCGATGATTTTAGTATACACACGAATTTTGACTTACAATTGCCGAAAAATAAATCTTCGTATTAGAGAAAGATTGCGGAAGAATAAAATGAGAAATGTTAACAAGCGGATTTTCGGAATTATTTTGAAATTCGAAAGTGACGTTCCTGTGGTTTTCTTTCACTAAAATAATTACGACCACTCTTTGCTTTCATTATCATGGTATATTACTATATTTATTAATTTACAATTTATTTAAATAATTTAATTTAATTTTGAATATAACTATTGAATTAATTGTGTTTCAAGTTGATTAATTTAATATTCAATAAAATCACAATAAACTTAGATACTCTTCAATGTTTGCACGTTTAAAAGAACCTTATAACAATAGTATTGTTTAATTAATTTTGTATTTAATTTCTTTACTGTTATTCTTTTGGGTTTAACCAATTAAATTTTTCTTAGTTTCAATATATTCAAATTTATAACACAATTTTCTGAATAAATTCTAAATGCTAATTGAAACTCAATAATTAATTGGTATAGTTTTCTCAGCAATAATATATAAACTATGACACATTCATAGAAATAAAATTAAAATTTTTTATATTTCCATAAATATGATACAATTAATTTATAATTCATGCATAAAGTAATATGTACTTTTCGCTACTCTCCTTGATATTTTATCTTTGAAGTAGTTAATTGATATCGATACATTTAAACATAAAAATTTTTACATAAAATTTCTAAAACGAATCTTTTTGGTCTTCACATCCACTATAATAATAAAGATTTTACGTAATTTAGTATAAAATATTGTGGCTACTGCAAATAGATCCTGACTTAAGGCATTTATTAATATCACACTTTACATTTTCAAGTAGTACCATGTTGGAATTTCTCATCGTCCTTCAAGAGAAACGTTTTCCCCAGAATGCAAGTATATCGGCACACATAATAATATCCGTACTATGATTTCGTAACAATTATCGCTACTAAATATAATCGAGTGTAAGAGGCTGAAAGAAAAAGTCACGAAAAGGAGGTAGGTATATAGAATTGTAGATACACGTAGGTATCGGTCGAAAGGATGGCGAAAAAAAGGAGTTGCCATGCTGAGGAATACACGCGCGACCACAAACACGTGACCTGTATTTAAGTTCCGCCGTCTTCTCTCGAGATATTGCCTGCTCTACTCGAAGGAACACAGTTCGCCGGTCGCCTCTAGTCTTCTTATTTCCATCCTGGCACGTCCTTCCCGAGCTGCCGTCGTGCACGCAAACGTGAGAACCCTGTCCTCCGAAAAGGACTCCGGCGCCTCGTACATTTGCGCGGGGTCACGCACACGCACACACGCACACATAAATGGTACACGTACAAGGGCTGTGCGTGCGACGTAGCCGTCACTTTCGTTCTCGGTGCGATATGCGCGCGGCCTTTACCACGCACATCTGCATTTATTCATTTTTAAACGGCAAAGTGCCTCTTGGCCAATGATAAATACCAAGTAAAATCATCAGCGCCGTCCTCATTGGATATTATATATTGCGCTGGCTAACCTGCGTAATCTCTCCAGCGTAAGACGTAATTGTTTTTGGCGAGCGCTCCTTTTTATCCATCCTATCGGGTCGATTGAGCGCATAAATGTTGTAGGCGAAATTAAAATCGTGTTCTTTTTTTGTTTTTTTTTGTGAATGTAATAATGTAAGCCAAATAGAAAACACTTTCGTTTTTATAAGAGTAGTATGTATGTATATTCTATTATATGCATGTATATGTAAATAAAAAAATATTTATAATTCATAAATTATAAATCGATGAGACTTCAGTTTATTTGCTAAAGGCAGCGAGTTTTAGTAAAAAGCTTAATCCTTCTAAAGTCACAAATTCCAATGAAAGTGCCAATAATTTTTTGGTCTAATAGTACATATAATCAATAGATAATATTCTTTATTAAAAAAAGAAATTTTATAATGACACTTGAGAATATAAATTCATAATTGATTTTTATATAAATACTAATCATTATTAGACTATCTAACTCGCACAAATGAATATTATCGCAACTGATGTTTTCGTTATAAATAATATATTTTCCTTACCAAAGTTTTGAAATCTTTTTTTCTATTATTAGAATTTTGTACTATTAACAAATTTTATAACAATTATTTGACATATACTTAATTTTCTCATTATTATAATCATATTTTGTTTGTTGAAATTCACTATATGATCTAAATTTATATTACATCAATAATAAAATCATTAAAACATTATAGAGCTATAAGTTCATTCTTGTGAATATTTTATAAATTGAATCTTCGATTGAATAGAACTAGCTTAAGGATATTAAAAATATTTTGAATATTTTGCATTCCATTATGTAAAAGTATAAAAATTATTTACTTATAAACACCAGTATTTACGCAAATATACAGATTATTAATATTTATTAAGATTAACAAATAAAATAAAATACAAAGTGAATTGAATCTTTCTCGAATCAAAATTAAGCCCGTAAAATTTACGATTTAAGAAAAGTAAAGAGAATTTCCGTGAATGTAGTATTTCTGAAAAGTAAATCTCAGTATATACACAAGTTACTCGATAAGTCAGCTACAACACGTTCATGCGCGAAAACAGTTTAAAACGCACATCTGCCGACGCAATTGAAGCGCAATTCGATGCCAATCCGATATCTCACCTCCGTTGAGTTGAAAAGAGAGAAACATGTATAGAGCGGCACTTTTCCGAGAAGAAGAGAGAACATATGAACAAGAGTATGAGGAAGAGGTGGAGTAGGAAAGGGGGGGGGGAGATGGACCTTACGATTTCACGCTCTCGCGCTATACCAGCGCAGCGGATTTATCGGTAATCGGTAATAAATTCCGAAATAAATTGCTCGAGCTCCAGCGACCATCAGGTACAGATAGTCTATATATACGTGAAAACACACAAATGTATACGCGCAAGTCCGGATTTGTACAAGCCAATCTCCGCAGCGCAGGACACTAGTGCGCAGAGGAGAAAGAGAGCGAATGAGAGACGAGTGGAGGCAAGCTTAAAGAGATAAAGATAGAAGCGAGCAAAGCAAACAACAATAATAATTATTTGATATAGGCAATAAGTTAGTGCCGACACAGCAGCTCGGTTTTCTTGTTTTCTCCGGTCTCGCTTGTCCGGATCAGCCGTGGACGTTTAAATCTCCTCCTCGTCCTCTTGTTTCTCTCTCTCCGGTGGAGCACAGCCCTGTAATATCTATAATGGGATGTTCTACTCGAGTGACCTGTCGGCTGGCGCTAAAATTAATGGCGGCCGAGATTTCGCGAGCGCGGGGCTATGGAAAGAGAAAGAGCGGCTATGTGATACGACCGCGCGTATTTCGCCTCTTCCGCTTGCATAGCACTCTTTCTTTGGTTCCTCGGCGTGCCGATGATCAAGGATCCGCGTTCACCCGTCTCCGCTGTATTTACACCGCGTGCCTCAGAGTTTCGAACCACGCGATCGACAGATATGTAATGCCGCTGTGGAGTGCGGAGAAAGAAAGACCATAGATATAACGGCCAGACGCTCGATGAGAAGGAGAGTTGAACGGGGAGAAAGTGAGAGAGCAACATATGAAAAAATTGGACATCTGGGTTTGTTTTAGAGTCTCGAGAGGAGGCACAGACGGATTCGAGGATTATGTATAGTGGAGAGTACGAGAGGGCGGTGTAAGGGTTATTTACTTGTTATCTTACGCGGATGAGTCATGATAGTTTTTCGCTTTGCTAGAAAGGAAAATGATAGAGATGGGATTTTTTCAAGTACGATTCTGTTTTTGCACTAAATTTATGCGATCTGCATTCACCGCAATAGCGGATTGTTTTCAAATAAACAATGACAGCTCGAATTTTTACGCAATACCATTTGTAAGAAGCAAGTGTAAAATGGTCAAGCGAGCGACGAGGAACAAACGTTATTACAAAAAAAATGATTGTATTTTACAGGAGATTTTTACACTTCCTTTATATTGACTGCTATTAAATATACTTTTATCTGTAGATCTATAAGTAACATGAATTTTCTGAATATATTACGTGCAGGCGTAAATGGATGGGATTTGTATATCACGGGCATTTAGGCCTAATAAAACTCTCGATATCATAAAATGGGAATAATTTATTAAGTATTCATATTGTACTCGCATCACGTATGTAACTGTGCAACTTCTTGTTAAATTTGCTTTTAGCGAGATTACGTATAAAGCCCTAACTTTACGATTCCTCTGCTCGATTCTTCTAAATCTGTTGAATTGTTCGAAAATTAAAAACGCGTGCGAAAGCAATGTTATGTCATTGTATTTAAAGGAGCGTATATTTTATACCGATGGTTTTCTTCCCCCTTCCTCCTTCCTCCTTTCGACATTACCCGATCCGCATTAACCCATCCCCCCTCGCATGGCAATTACAATAATTATATCACTTAATCAAACGTATTCCAGTGCGAAAAAGAGAAAAGTAAGAGCTTAATCGAAATGCAATCGGTAGAGCGGCGCGCGCGCAGGTATCTTCGGCCAGGGATAGCGGATCGAGGGTAAGAAGCGAGGAAAAGGAAGAAAAGAAAGGTAACAACTTTCATCGTAATTCAATTTTTTCGCAGCGCGTGCAGCGAGAAAAGCTCATAAAGTGAATTGGAAGATGATTGCGGCAAAGGGGCGCTGGCTGAGCGCGGATAGATGTACGAAGGCAAGAAACACACGGAATAAGGAGAAAAAAGAGAATACGGCGCTAGTTGGCGGAGGCAAGCAGGAAAGACTCGTGTTCGCGCATCCCGCGAGAAGCCGGCGATATTTATGCGGCTGCGACCCCGCGGCTTGCACTCACCTGCGCGGCCTCTATAAAGATGCACTTACCGCGATGGCCGCTCAAGCACGTACGAGGCTATAAGACCAGCTCGCTGCGGAGAGCTGATGGGGGTGGAAGAGGGAGGAAGCTGTCTCGCGCCGATGATATACTCGAGCTCTAGTCATCGCGCGAGGTGCTGCTTAAAAGCCGTTTTCCACTCGTTCCGTACCGCTTGGGTGCTTGGCGGCGCGAAGATTTGCGCCCTTTCTAGCCCCCCCCCCCCAACCCTTATCGCCCATCCCACTACCCCTCTCCTGCGTGTACACACAAGATGGTGCACAATCTTACCCACTAGCGTACAATGCAGCCTACGCTCCATGTATTTTCTGCAAATGCTGCGAATGTGGACGCCGGAGCCTTCGAGTGAAATTCGAGATAACAACTTCTTTGTTGTAGGTGAGGCGATACCTTGGCGGCATTACGAAAAATTGCTCAAGTATTAAGGGATATGAGCTTGGCTTACTAATAACGAGATCGGGCATATTCAAAATTGTTTATCATGGAGTGTTAAATAGGCTTGATAAGATATAATAAACTATGTAATTGGATAGTTGGGATATGGAACGAGTCATCAGGGCCGAACTTTGAGAATGGCGAATTGAAATTCATAATCTAGTATAATGTATTTGTTTAGAATATCAATAGCAAAGACAAATTATTTTAAATAGACTGATAATTATATTTTATATTTTCAACGCAAATATCTCTGGGTTTAATGTTTGCGCTTAGTTTCCGAAACTTCTTCCAATGATCTGAAGTCACAGATTTTATAATTATCTTACAATTAAACGAACTACCACTTCATTAAAAATTGAATGTATAATAATACGAATGTATGATTTTATTTTATTTTTATTACATTCTGAATGTATCAAAATTATTAAAATTTACCTTTAACTGTATTTCCAAATGAAATAATAACAATAATAATATTTTAAATTTATTAAAAATTTATTTAATCACAAAAATTCCTGTAAATAAAGGAAAATGAAAAATGTTTAAATAACGGTGAATTTATTTATATTTTAAATGATAAGTCACACTATTATGTAGTCAAAAGTGTAATAAATATAAGACCTAATGCCTATATATTTTACTCTATTCACGTTTGTAGAGAATGTATTCATGCTTGACATATTTTCATGATGTGAAGATATATAATCAAGAACCAAATTTAGAAACTTAGAATTTAACTAAAATTCATACGAGGTTACAAATATTTTATATTTAGCGATTGCAAATTAAATACTTGATAATTAATGGTCATAAAAGAAATATGTAGGAAGATTGAAAAAAAAAATAAAAAAATATGTTAAGTACTGAAAAAGCTTCACATACTATTGGTTACTATATTATCAGAAGGTTATAAAAGTTTTTAGTATCAAACTTCGTATTAACTACAAATATTGTAATTTTATTATAATTTACAATGAAATGAATATTCAACCATTTCAAACACTTCACATGGAGTACTAAGTATCAGTAAAGTAACAATTGTATTGTACACAATATTTTCTGACTATGTATCAGAGACATGATTTCAATTTCTTTATGCATTAATAATTATATTATCACTGCAGAATAAGCATTGTAAATAATAAATCGATATATTTTGAATAATACTTTTCGTGATAAATAAATAATAGTTCATTTGAATTTGAAAAGAAACTCACCCTATACGGTTTAAAGAAATTATTAATTAATTATTGTAATTAATTATTGTAATGAAATCGAAAGAGCTCGAATTTTCACGCCAGAATGTTAGAATATACATGCACTAAAGTAAATCATTATACTGAGCCTTTGTAAAAGAAAATTTATCGTGAAACAGTTTTGCAAATAGCACCTCTTCACACCATATCTATAAAGAATTCGATTATATCATTGGCAGACACAAAATAAATTCTTCAGTAAAGTTCGTTTCAAGTTATTAATTACTTAATCTATCTCTAAAATGTTTTTAAAACATTGTATTCAAATTAAGTATGTATTGAAATTAATAAATAAGGATAACTTTCTTCTCCGACTCTAATATTCTGAGTTATAAATCGAAAGTGCAAGTCATGCTGTATGGCAAATTGGCGTGACTTCCTGTAATTACGCAATTCATTGAACCTTGACACGCTGATAACCGAATAAAAGCACGAGCTTGAAATTGACTCAATTACTGTATGAGACAAGGTATATACTGGTTGAAAAATTGTAAGACATTACTTTTATAATGACAAAACACATATGAATATAAAAAAGAAATGGATTGTCATTATTCTTGTGAGTCTTCTAGCGTACACTTACAAGAGTACTTATTAGTATTTTATTTTCGGTTAGTTAAAGATTTATCATATTTTCTAGTTCACAAAGGATTCTGTGTGAGTACTTGGATTTTGTAAAGGAGATCGTTGAAAAACACCTCATATAACATGTTGTATTTCAGAGATAAAGGATTGCTGTCTTTATAGCTCCTAACCTTAAAGCTTGACACAACACTATTATTGTATGATAGGTATGATAACATTAGCGTTTAAAGAATATGAAGTTGACTTCCTCAATCTTTTTCTTCCCAAAAATATTTTGAAAGCCTTTTAATGATTGCAGACGAACTTATTTCTTTTAAATCACCTAAAATTACCTTCATATTTAAAGCTATTATTTTCTTCTTTTCCTGTCGTTCATGTTGTTTATAAGTTAAAATTACAGATGTTCAAATATTGCAATATAACGTTTATAATAAGTTTGAAAGAGTCTTCCTTATTATAAATGTAAATATAATAAAATTCTTATAATAATAACATTATAAATAAACCAATTCTTTTAAATTATAATTTTTTATTTATACATACTATGCAGCATAATTCATTTTAATTGTTTCAAAAGAATTCTATCACTATATAAATTGCTTATTATAAAAATCAATAATAGAAATTTTAGTAAAAAGAATTTTTTTAAATATATGTGTGCCAATAAATGATTAAGTTTCTAAATACTAATTATCTTTAATCTTATGCACACCATAGAAGCATATCAAAAACTGTGATGAATCGTGCACTATAACTTCCTGAAGTTGCGTTTTAGATTGAGTATAGCTGAAGGTGTCACGCAACAGGGTAGATGCGTGATTTTAAAAGAGGGCCTGTCACCAGTCACCCTGTTTGAAATGTTTCTTTTGCATGAAAATATTTGCAACCCTTGATTATCAGTGTTACGTGTTTTTGGCTTTCCGCGAAGTTCTTACCTTCAACGTCAGCTTGAGTTAGAAGTATTTTAGAAGATTTATTCAAATTAACAAGTCATTACGCTTCTTAATTCATATAACGAGAGAAAAATACTTTTTTGAAGCATGCTCGAGTTTGGAATTCGAAAACAAACTTTACAATCATGTTAATTGAATCTAATTTCAGTCTTTCGGATAAGATATATTCACTGGCTATTTTGAATACTCTTCAATATCTTTTTAGTGCAAATATATTAACTTTTAATTATACTATTTTATGATAGATATAATTAATGAACATTAGGAAAATATCGAAAAATATAAGATAATTTTATATTTCGAAACTTACGTTCGGAATATTTAAACTGAAATTTAATATTTTCTGAATTTTTTAATAATTTCACGTCTATTAAATATAAAATTAACTATTATATGAAATTTACTCCACTTTAAATTATAGTAGATATCCTTGAATAAATTATGTTTAAAAAAAAATACAATTTACATTTATGAAAAGTAATCAAATTTTTTATTATTAAATATCTATTTTTTAACAAAATTATTTTATTTGAATAAGGAAAATATTACTTCACTATTAAAGTTTATAACATAATATAAGCTATAAATACAATTTAAATGTATGGATTGTAAATATATTTTTTATATAAACTCATATTAAATATAAAAATATTATATAAAAATTTGGTAATTATTAAATGTAATGCATTTTATAAGTAAGAGTTCAAAACACAAAATTATTCGATAAAATATTACTCTACGCTCCTTAAGAAGTAACATAAAAAATAAAAGCTTAATCTTCAGTTTATGTGACTATTTCGTAATAAAAATAAATATGTCCATAAGACTTTCATTTTATATATTTCTCACACATAATAAAATAATGCTAGGGTGTACATAGCTCGAGAATTTATCACAAAGATATCTCGTAGATTTTCTGTTGATTATGTATAAAGTAAATGCAGTTCGAGAGAAAGGTCACGAGGAGGGAACGTGTACACGTAGTTAGTCTCATTTCGGGAATCTAGTAGTACATCGGGAAAGGGTGAGGCTGAGGGCGCAAGAGGAGCCAAGAGTGCGAAAGGAAGGGAATCTCTCGGTTGGATAATGATAGTGGGACTCATTCTGCGGTACGCCGGTAACGGACGCGAGTTAATTAAAACCTGGGCTGAGTAATACGCTGCACGGGGTGTTCCGGAGCGACAGCCCTGGAAAACGTAGGGAGGACGCCGCCCACCAGAAAATGATTTGACACTTCATTATTCCCGGAGCATGTGGGACCCCGTCATTAAAATAAAATTAGTCCCGGCCGATTCGCCCCACAAGGGCGATATTAGAGGTGCGCAAAACGCTGCACGGCCCACTAATTCCAAAACGTCAAACGCCGGCGTTCGACCTCCAAAAGCGCTAGATTTTTAAACCTATTTATTCGCATATAATCGTCCTGACAGGGCATCATAATGAGATCTGTTGACGAATGGTTGGGTTCGGTGAGATGTTTTGTCTTCTCGCCTTTTCAACTTTGCTCGAATTTTTGTTGCCAAATTTAGCTCCTCGATGTTATATGTATTACGTGAGTGCAGTAGTTTCGTCGGCTTGATATACCCAGAGCTGAGAGTACCTTGTAAATTTTTCACTTTGCTGGTCCGTTCAAATAAATTACGTAGAAGCATATAATTTGAAGTAAAAGTTGTGCACATCCTGGCGCTTATGCTATTTTGTATGACTATAAGATTTTCCTACATTAAAGCTGATACACAATCATATAATATTACAGTTTAACTGTTTCATTACATAGAAAATGGTAGTACAATTAAAATGAAAGTATAATGAATATGAAAATAAATCTTTTTAAAAATATCCTTGTCCATTAAAGTATAAAAATAATTATTTAAAATTATTAAATAATAATAAATAAATATTCGATGGTAATATTAACAAAATATTAAATCAAATTAATAAACAAATATTAATAATAATATTATTGATACGAAAATATTGTAATCAAAATATTCTATACATATTATGAGATGGAAAATTTCAATTTAAACAAAATTTTTGTTTGTGAATACATTAATGCATATATTTTATTAAATGTATACTGCTCAGTATACTTAAACATAAAGCTAAACTTAAATTGCATATGCAAAATTCATTAGCGCTTTTCTAGATTCTATTAAAGTAATAGGAACCTGATATAAATTTATTTTCTACAAATTATAGAAATTGAATCGAAACTATTTGACTTTAAATAACTAACATTGTCTGTATCGAGTTTCTTTGATTTTATAATAAGATACTGTGAAAAATATTTATTAATAGCATTTAATGAATGAAGTTCATAGCCAAATGGATATTTATTCATTTGATTGAATACGCTTAATATATTAGTTGGTTCGTTCGTTCGCAAAGTTCATTTTTACGAATATCAATAAAGTGAATATGGCAGTTCAGAAACCAGTTTTAATACATTAGTAATTAGTATAATAGAGATTTATACTTATAATTTACTTTTACAATAAAATTTAACTTTTAGTTTTTCTATTATGATAAAAGATATATATATATATTTGTAGAATTTATTTGAAAAAATATTTTAAGCGTCAACTGATCTCAATAAACTATCATTATCTTTTTTTATGTAAATAAGGTTTTTAAAAAGTATGCTTGACTTATTTACTTTTTTAACATTACACCCTTGATACAAAGTTACGCCAAAAAAGAATGTGGGCAAATATTTCTTGAGTAATTTATAAAGGAAAAAAAAAATTGAAACTCTTATCATTAGTAAAAAATAAAGCGGACCAAAGAGTAAGTCGGTATATTCATAAACTTGAACACAATATTCCAAAGAGAAAAAGTTAGCCAAATTTGGGCCCATAGAGTACGCGGCGCATTAAGTACAACGGTCAGAAGGATTGGTCATAACCCTGTGCACCTGCGGACTCATCTTTCGCAAGCTACTATTAGACTTGTGTGCGCACGTCACTTTGTGCCTCGGTGAGCCAGGATCTCATGCAATAGCACAAGAAGACGGAGAACAAATGATAGCGCACTTATACATTACCGCGCAGCCTCGCGCACAGCCGCATTCTTGAGCGAGATTTGCGCGCGCACTTTTACCGAGCTCACATGCGAGACTTCACTAAAAAATGTGGGCTAGCATGTTCGAACAAGCGAAAGTGAAAAGAAGAGGGAAAGTCCCGTGTGATCGACAATAAAAAGACAAGTAGCCTAGGCTTTATAAAGTTGCGAATTCGGCTTGAACAATGATGAAAAATACGTTAATGAAAGCCCCTCCAGGATGTCCATCTGCAGTAGGTCCATGGAAATTTTTGCAGCAGTCCAGATGAATTTCATAAGTGTTCCATTTGATTTTAATATAATATTCGAGATATAGCAACTATAAAATATAATCAATCATTTTAAATTATAATATACGTGTAATTACGATAGTGCTGCATCGCCATTGCCACAAAAAGTTTACCGCACGCAGCCGCTGTAATCTGTGAGCGTATGTGGATAAACTGAGACTAATCAATGCGCCAATTGAAGTTGAAGAAATTTCTAATATCATTTAGGATACTAAAATTTAATCTTGAATATTCGAATAAATTTTCTTACACTTTCATTTCTTACACTTATTAGTGTATTTTTTTAGTATTAGAGATACTGTTATTGATAATTTGCTTATTATTGCATATAAGGATAGTCTATCAGTAATCTGATTTAATTTTTTTTAATTTTGTTTACGATATAGTTAAAATAAACTTTTGTTACATTTGTCTTGGTTATTATGTTCATTAGTAGTTTAATTCTTTATACAGAAACAATTTTTAGTACTATAAGTTTTTACAACAGTGCGGTTAAAATATTTTCGTAATGTGCATTTCGAATACTGACCGACGTCAGGTATTTCAAATTCGAAATACCATTGAAAGAAAAGGTGAAATACCTTCTTATAAAAACTATTCAAAATATTAAAATAATGCAGTGAGCACTCATAAAATATACTCGACATCATTGGCTTCATAATCAGAACACCATTGTATCCCGACACCACTTCTTTCATTGTGATCACAAAAAATAAATTTCACCGAAAACGAGAAATAAAAAAAGTCGATGTAAGGACGACGATGACTAGTCTTTGAGCCAAAAAATAAGACAGCGGTGTTTGAGAAAAAGCGTGGAACGCCATGTTCCTACTTGCGATGGCTTGACTCCGTTTCTTAGCGGAGCTGCACCGTAACTTCAACCATTATATAGTAGTAAATATCGTAACAACTCGTCGTGCAGCCCCAACAGTTGTAGAGCCATTGCTGGGACCGTTTCTGGCCCTGACTACTTCCAGGCTGTGACTACGGCCAATTACATAATTGTTGAAGAATTACTTATATACTACAGGTTTACGTACGAGGGGGCAGCGAACTTCCTCTCCCCCATTCTCTCTCTCGCTCTCTCTCTCTCTCTCTCTCTCTCTCTCTCTAACCCTCTCTCGTAAACTGGCGAACGAACCGATCTGCTACCCTCATTCAATGACATTCTCTGAGGTTTTTACAACCTCTTCACTGCCTGGTTCTTCTTTTTTTACTTACACATACATATATATACATTTATTTATATATACAGGAATTCTTCTATATGATCAGTCTCTGCTCACGAGAGTAAAAGAAAAGAATCGGCGTAGAGAGAAAGAGAGAGAGAGAGAGAGAGAGAGAGTAAGCAAGGGATGGATGAGAGAGAGAGATGAAGAGGACAACAGTTTTATAGACGGGAAGATAAATAGAAAGAGAACAAGGTAGACAGACGAAAGTAGACAGGCGGATGAAAAGAGAAAATTAGACAGAAAGACAGGCAAACAGATAGGAAAAGAAGAGAGGTTGAGAAATGGATAAAAAGGGAGAAAAGGAGAAGTTTGAAACAGCAGCTGTCGAAGAGTTCTTGAGCGAACCGTCGGTCGCACGGCTCTTCTAAGCTTTGAGACTTGGTGAGAAGTCTTGGGGGAAGACAAAAAAAAATCGAGTGAGTGGAAGAAAGGGAGTGCTGAAGTTTTTTAAAATAAGTTAGCGAGGAAAAAAGATTGCGTGAAGCTATAACGTGAATTCGTGTTAGTGGAAATTACGATTGCTGATTCAATTTAGATTTAAGTTTGAAGATGTCGAGTAATTTAACCCGTTGAACAGAGTTTCCAAGTATACCACTTTTTTTTTCTTTCTCGTCGATTTGTTTAAGAATGCCTTTATAAGGCGATTCGTGATCAAAGATCACGAACCTCAGGCGAAAACTTCAAAATTAAAAATAATGAATTTATTGTACTAAAGTTAAATGCTTATAGTAGATTTTTTAATTTTTTAATAATAAACAGTTATGATATCAGAAAGGTGTTTAAGTTCACGAAAGCACATTAAATTATAATTTATTTATGATAACTACTTTACTTCCAACTAATTTGAATGTATTATTATTTTGACAGAATTATTTAAATACTAAAAATACATTATTTATTGTCGATAAATTATATACACATATAGTCTACCTATCCTTTATTTAATGTAGTTAGATTTAAGTAAGAAGTAATTTAAGTAAGAAGATTAAAGTATGAATTAATTCATTTCTATTCTAAATAGTAAGAGAAATGACATAGGTCAAAGCTCGTTTTTATGTTACTTAGGAAATAAACTACAACCACTTAATTTCATTAAAGAGCTTATAATTTATTTTATTCAGTCCTAAAACAATATTTATTAAAAAAAATATTATAACTATTTTAGCTCGTATCGTAGGTTATTATATATAATCATATTTTATCTTGTGTAGTATGTGATTATATGTACATATATAATATTGTAGACACTACAGTATACGATAACATATAAAAATGTAAAATCGTTTGGAAATTAAACTTCATACGTGTAATTAATGCCAGGATACTGTTAATTATAATAATTTTGTTTTGATAATGTTACTATTTATAAATATTTTAAGACATAGTTTCTAATTTCATTATACATAATACTGTACTTGTAATCATTGGTAATAAATATTGTACTGAAAACAAATTTTTATTTATAAACATTTTTTAAATATTGTTCCAACTATATGTAGCGTGTCATAACAATAATTTTTAATTAAGATAAACAATGGAAACAATATATTAAAAGTACAAATTAGCTATTAAACGTATATTAATTTATATATAATGTAGATTTTTAATATAAAACAACAATCATTTGAATTACTTGTTTTTTTGACAAAATTTTCTATGCGTCATAAATGAAAATAGAAGTGTATGAAAAAATGTTAGAAATATCAAGGATAGTATGACAGTTAAGTACAGCGGATAGAAATTGTACAGGCGCATTATTATATCTAGAAGCATAACTACTGTTCAATGAAAATTCATGTGACGTTTTGCTTACTTTTCAGTTTACTTTTCAGTTTACTTCTGTCAATTTTCTTGTTTATACTATAATTTTTCACGATTATACCTTTTGCTTAATATCTTTCGTTTCACTTTTATACTCAAACAAGTAGTTAATAATTGTATAACAACAATACTAAGAATAATAGTAAAAGGTGAATATAATGAGTTAAGCTAATATAAGGCACATGAACTTAAAATTCATATTCGCTTATGCAAAAGAGAAATTCTATTATAATTTTCTATAAATAAACTAAATATAATATTAGGCCGTTTAACTGATATGAAGTGCTTTCTAGATATCTTTTAACGAGAAACATTAAACTGATATTAATAACACACACTTACATACATACATATTGTTAAATACGTACGAATTGACTTTTTTCATAAGTTTCAATTTGTAATATATGTTTGAATAATTAATAATTAATAAACTGCGTAGATTTATTAACAATCAGTTTAAAAGTAGTTTCAAAGTTTTCTTATATTACGCTCGAAAATGATTATTCGAGTAAAAAATTATAAATGAAAAGGCATGGATAGTAACGATATCCATATTAGTTTTAAGTAAAATCTGAAAAGTTGTATATGAATGCCAAAGGACTTTATGAATCAAACGGAGCTTTCTATCTTTAGAGGTAGTCAATATGAAAGTACATTTTTAACATTGAAGATTCATAGCGAATGTGTGATTTGCATTGCAGATAATTTGTAAGGAACAATAAAACAGTATTCTTAATAAAAATCATCGATGCGGACACAGGCAGTAAAATGTCGAGGTTGAAGAGAACTTAACGAAAGCTCTATAACGTGAAATAACAACGTACAGGATGTTTCCACGGGTGGTCGCGCCGATCGCCGTGCTTCCGTAAACTGACCGATGTTCTGCATCCGCAACTATGCAGAAAGCGAGTCAAGAAAAAGTCGCGACGATGGGCTCCGTGCGCAGCAAATATTTTTAAAGGCGAGCCGTTAAAGTCAGCGACCGCGTACAGTGGGTTTGACGGTAAAGTGCCAGGACGAGATTCCTCGGGAATTGCTGGAGACGCTTAACGCTGCGCCGCAAACCTGCGATGGAGATAAGGATCAGCCTTCGCCCGATCGAAGGACTATGTGCCGCAATTTTACTGTCAAAGACTAGCTTGATGCATTTGGGCGATTACGGGGGCTCAAATTCTCTGCACGAAAGTTGGAAGAGCAGGCTTTTCGGACATCAACGTGCCACTGGGTTCTGGCATGATTTTGCCTTATTTAGAGTAACGATCTCTACTTATTTTGTATTTTCATTATTATGCGGAAGGAAGTAAATGCGAGAGAAGTTCATCCTCAAGACAAAATTTCGATCGCATTGCTGTATGGAAAATCGCGAATTCCTTACAAGTTGGCTCTGTTCCTCGCGCTCGGTAGTTGCCGCCTGAAGTCATCACGACTATTTATTCAAAATCGAGAAAGCGCCGCTTATTATTATCAGTTTTATTCCACTTATTTTCCCGGCTGCGTTCATGATAATTTGCATTTTGATATTCACAAGGAAATTGGTCTCGAAACTTTGACGCCCGATTAAATCGTGCGTGCTTACATGCTCCAATCGTGCCAACTTTGAGTCGGTGAGCCACACGGATCCTTCGTGACAGAGTTCTGACAAAAAATTGAGAAAGAACCAAAGCCGCGCTATCCTAATATACGGCCTGCGGCCTCCTGGGAACTCGTTGGGGCGCTTCCTGAGAACTTCCTGGGAAATCCTTGATGAGAGCAGTAGGATTGCAACCGCGCGTATTGGACCCAAACGGGGTGGCAAATTATTGGCGATCAGCGAGAATAAAGAACTTGTCGCTGGGCCAAAGGGGACAGATGGCCGTCCATCGCGTGCATCTTGTCGTGCAACGCGACTCGCGACCGGAAAACCTGCGGTCGGGATTATATTCCATCGATTGCCAGAGATTTTTTAGACGATGAGTCGATGGGTCCGATCGCGTGATACGACATCCACGCCTTTGGCATGTGCACATTGTCAGCTCATTCGTCTTCTAAAAAAGCGACTGTGCGTGGTTGATGATTCTGTTTTGTAAATATCCTCTGCCTCCACTTCGAGTTTTTGAATGCCGTTGAACGAATTGCTGATGAATAGTCCTTGCTCCATACGCTAATTCAAGAATTTCAGATCATGGATTTCTGTTTCCTTTTACTTAATCATATTATATTCTTAGTGTGAGCTATTGTATTGCTGAATACAAGAAATTTTAGTCTACTTTCTTAATATACATAAAAATATAATTATAAAAATATAATAATTAAGTAATGCAATTAATTAAATAACAATGCCATAATAAATGCTTATTGTTATAAGTTATGTGAAAATGTTTTTTTCTATTTACATAATTTATGAATCATTGTCTGATTAAATATAATTTTATATTATCATATTGTGTACTTGAGAATTTGACATATATTATAACAATAACGAGGAATTATTTGTAAATGTTTATCTTTGTAATAATTACTTTAAAATCGTAAACCGTAAATTATTTATTGGTTTTGTTAAATTCGAAATGTTTATGTATCAAAAAATTTTAACTACTTAAGTGTACCTTGATTAATATCTTTATAACTTCTACACAAAACTCATTCCAAAACATTAACTTTCAATATTTGTTATAAAAATAGCGATGAATGTGAACGAACTGTTGAAGTCATTTTCGAATAACTGAATTACGAAAGAAATTATTGACAAGAATAAGATGAAATATTTCAGTATCCAATAATAATGTAATGTCATAGAAATGTCTCAAATTTATTTGAGTAATCTACTTTATCAGATTGAAAAATCGATAAATTGGCTTAACTTGTAAATAAAAGCTGATGGTAAAATACGATTCATGTTCAGTTTTAAAAACGCAGCGCAGAATTATATAGGATCGTAAAGTAATAAATTAACCAAGAAAAGTTGAAGTGAAAATCAAGATGTAACCAACGCTTGACGAGGTAGTGTCCAGAGCAGTAGAGATAGAGATAGAAAAAGCGTGTTATCGCTCGTTGACAATAGTCGAACAATTATAAAGGTGCAATTTCAGTCAAAAGCTCTTTTATTTATCATCGGATTCCCCTGGCCTGTGCAGCTATAGCGTGTCTCTGCGGCACCGCCTGGCAGCCGATTGTGTCTCGTAGGCTCCGTTTTCGCGGCCCTTACTCGTACTTCCTCGCGTGTAATCTCTCTTCCCCTCCCCCTTCTAGTGCTCCTCCCTCTGACTCGGTTAATTTGCTTGGCGCGTGATCCCCGACTCCGCGCGCAGGGAGGAGCGAGCGAGCGAAGCCTGGCGTGACATGTGCGCGACGCCGAAATTGCCGTGAGAGATTTTTATCTGCGGCCAGATACGAGAAGCCGATATTCACGGTTCGACATGGAAGCCGTTTTAGACCTCCTCCTCACCCCACCTCGACCCGGCGCTCCTTCTCTCCGTCTCTCCCTCACCGAATCTGATTAAACGGACGGGACGACTGGCCACGCGGGCCTTCAAACGTGTATTTAGGTGATCCTCGCTTGCTAGCACGCTATGCCAACGTCTCATATGTGGCCATTTACGTATACGGAACGACTTACCTCTGAGTATCTCTGTTTATGCAATGTATATGTCTCAAATGATCGATTAAACTAACGTATTTCAATGTGCTAATTGAATATACATCTCATCGCTATTCTACCGAGCAATGCCGCTTTTTGCGCGTACATATAACTAGCGCCCGTGATGCTGGAATACGAGTCCGTTTACTCTGCTTTTGATTAAGTTATTGGATACTTCGATTAGGATCGCTTAGACTAAGCTGCGCGATAACGGCGCGGGCTTACCAAAGCGATCACGGAGTTCTGACTACGTGACGAGAATCGATTGGGCAGTATGAGTAGTCAGGCAGATGTACGATGATACATTCATTTTTCTTGTAAGTAGCGACGCAAGATAGATAAGAATACTTAATTATAAGATAATGATTTTCTTAACCAATTAGAAATTGGGTCGGTGGGACGCGCTTAGAGAGATAAGCTTCATTTCAATAACAAAATGGTTTGTGGCCTAAATCTTGATTAATGATTTGCCTTACGTTGATTATACGTGTTTTTAATGTACCAGTCGCAATACAGCATTTCACTGAACAAGTTTGAAACTTAGGCATGCAATACAATATATCGTGTATAAATTATTTCATGTTTTATAAGTAAAAATTGAAGTTGTCAGAGAATTTTTTAATTGATTTAAATACTTGGTAAATTTTTTTTATCGTGTAATTTTTATTACGTTTGATTTATATTGATAATGTCCCATCAACATGATTACTAACTTATATTGCCTTTACACCGTCGGTTTTATTATTATCAGTATATATTGTTATGTACAGACATGTATTTTTAGAGTAATAGCACTTGGTGAGATTCATTAAATCATCATGTTTTTAAACCTCATCCTACAAGAATGCCTTCGATGCTTTCAAAGTTAATTAATAACCTTTACAAATTTTCATACATCTTTGTTAATTTAATATTTAATAATACTCTCTTATGTAACAAGTTATTTTTTGAATAAACGATTTTATTTTTCTATATACTTCTTACCCTACTTATATTCATAAGTAATTTTTAAAAGAAGTAAATATTTTAATCATTATGTTACATGAATGAGAAGAATACACTAACTTTTAAATATATTAAAAAGATTTCTCTTAATAGTTTAATGAAAAGGATCAATGGATAAATGTTTTTCATGTTTGGCGTTTGAACGATTCACAATTAGGTATTAATTAAATGAATTTTATCTTGTGCATTCCTAGGCGCTTTTATATCTTTATTTTATAATGTAACTATACTAGACATCGCACAACTTGGGAAAAAGTTTTGAACAATTTATATTTATGCTTACCATGATTGCTTTCGTAGTTTGTCAAGTTTGCATTTATATAATTTGCTATAAAATATCTTCGCTACAAAGTATTTATCTATAAAATTTACCCCTCACTGCATCTCGTATTAAGTTTCATCTATTAGAACGTCATAGACAAAAAGAGAGTTTCCATTGTTTCATTAAGTGATAAGCGTAGTTGCACAAAAAATCTTCAGCTACATCTTGTTAAGTGCCTCCAAATATCTATCAATTATTCAACTAAACATCTCCTTACAATACTGATAGCATTGCATCAAAATACCCTTACGAATATATATATTTTCAGCCTATTTACTTACCACGGTCATTATATCTTTTGAAGTGAAGCGCCAAAGAGCAGAAGGCAGGCAAAAAAGAAAAAAAACAAAATCGTTAGAATTATATACTCTACGAGTACAATCTAGGTATCGGATGAAAGCTATCAGCTGCCGAGCAGCCAAAAGACAGGAATGTCTAATGCTTTGGGCTAGAGGAATAACATCTCATCGCTAATACTAGTCGTATAAATAGGAGAGCGTGAGCGGTGGGCACACGCTCATACATTTACGTATTTTCCCTTTCTTTCCACCCGCCGATCAACCCAATGCACACTTTTAAAAACATTTGTACGTGTAGTGTTGTGTATAATAGTGCAACGTCTGTGTAAAAACGTCCTCGCACGGTGCTACGGAATGTGGTTTTTATAGCCGCCTACTCCTGATAGTTCCGTCACGCCTTCAAGCACTGGCCCATCATTAAGCACATTGCGTATAGGTGCGTCTAATTTTCGGCGAATGCCAACGTCCTCGGTCCCTCGCGCGACTTTTACGCACCCCGACATTACCTACGCACGAGTGTCTATCCACTAAAGTGAACTGACTGCTGTACGAGCGTGTCACCAATGGTCTGGCCAACGGTGCACACTTGCCCAACGATGTTGGCCGTTCAACTGTTGGCCGATGATGCCGATAAGCTTAATGGCACTCGGATGTATATCGAGATAGTGGTGGAAATTGTTTTTTTAATAGATAGATTAGGGCCTGACATTTGAATATCGAGTGATCTCAAGTGCTGATATACATTTTCGGGTCCAATAACGAGCCTATTTTCATTTCTGACTCTTAGCGAAAATGTATATTAGCCATATATTCCATTAAATGTATTGTTATATAACTGATACGTACAAAATAAGATTGTTTCACTTAGAAAAATTAACATACAATTTTAGAAAAATAATTTATAATATTATCGTTTATCGTTTTATCGTTCAATTATGTGTACGTTAGGTATAGTCATATTACAAAAATATAGGTTGTAAGAGTATCGTGCAGTTAGTACAAAATCTATCACATACAAAACAATAACTTGAACTAATCTTATTGACGTATAGACATTTCGCTCATTCAATTACAGTAAATTTAATTGGATAATTTATATAATGCTTTCTTTCATATAAACACATTTGGAGTTAAGTGATGTATGCAAATACTTATTACTTATTTATCTTATGTGTTTTATTGACTAATATAAAGGTAGCCTCTATTATTTAAATAACAAATAATACAAATAATTCACGTCAAATATTGCGTGCATTAATAAAATATAGTCACAGTTAATTGCATAAATAAAGCTGATGATATATTTACACTCGTACGTGTATTTGCAGCCTCTTTTTTTCTTTCTAAAAACAATAAAATAAATGAAAAAAAGAAAATAAATTTAAAAGTTTTCTAAAGACCTTTTTATTCTATTAAGGTTGATTCTGATACTTTTTTTTCACGACAGATGCTCTATTCAGCTAAGCTTTTGCTGTGTATATATTTTCTTCTAGTCATTCTCGCATTAAAATGTTAAACGACGCATATATTTCAAAATGTATTTAAATGCAAAAATTACGTACAAGTTTATCAAGAATCATACACTATTTAAAAAGTTCTATTGCGTTAAAATTTTGTCAAAAATTTTTTAAAAATTAACAATATCTTATAAATGATAAAATATTTTCACATTCTGAATTATTGATATATAAACATTCAGATTACGATAAAAATCCAATTAAATTATTACATAAAAATTCTTAATATAACTGTAAAATTACTTCGAAATTTCTCGAAATAAAACAATATATTAATAATAAATAGATAACTACAAATAATCTTGAAAATAGATAAGAGAGATCTATACACTCGTTATTGATAGTAAATAACAACGAGGCATGCACAAAATATACATTATTTGAAGCAATACCCATTCCAATGCGCACATAGCGAATTCGGGATTTTTGCCACCCGCGCAAAGCCGCAAGAATGTCAGATTTAACTGAGATCGTCGAGATCGCCAAGAGGAGAGAATGGATTCCTTAATGCTCGCGTGCGCGATGCGCACGTGCATACTATCCGCGTGCACGACGGCCTGACTTATTGGTAGCGTCAGGAAGCCATAAAGCATGTCGCGCTAACGCAACACAGCAATGCTCTGAGAGGATACCATTATATTTGCGTCAGCCTCCGCAAGTAGAAAGTGAAAAGAAAGCATCCTACAGCACTTAATCGATGATTTAAGGTGGAATGAAATTTACGGTGAAAATACGATGTTGACTGAGGTTTAATGACGATCGCGACCTGCGGTATCGCGAATCACGCGTATGCTCAAATTGAGTCCCCCTTTTCTCATCGTAAATGTGGTTCGAGCGCGTCGAATATCATTAAAATAGCTGTTGACTCCATTGCCGACTATTACTCGACATCCTTCTTGAGATTGATCGTCTATGAAAGATATATTTTGTCATTAAGCCTGTAACTCCATTACGATTTATTTGACATTACAAATAATTCTTAATGTACGTTTGAAATTGGTAATTATTTCGCTAAAGAAAGATATTTGTTATTATTGAGTGTAAAGTATGTGATGAAGAAGGATATGCGGAATTTGTTGAAGATTGAAACCTGTAGATTTATTTAGATTTTTTATGACTGTACTTAAATTGAATGATTAATATAGCGAAGGAGAAAAGTATGTTTTCATATAAATAGTTGCTAAGTGACTTGTAGTGATTTGACCGAATTAACAATTTCGCATTAAGGACAGTTAATTATAATTAACTCTTATACTTTCACAATAATTAATAATGCCATTAATTATCAAGATTTACCATGCTTTAATGTTCTTTTGTAATTCGACATAATGATTCTTTTGTTTACTGTGACATTAATCCAGTCGAGATTTTCAAATACGTTTTAATAAAATTCCATTATCTTCTTTTACACAAAAATGGAATCATCCTATATATTTTATTATTATTATTTCTACTGATACTATTTATTTTTATTATCGTTATTATTATGATTATTGTTTAATTTATATATACCGTAAAGGTCTTTAAAATTAGTTAAATTTTTAATCAAGTAATAATTAATAGTCGCCAAGGTTGTTATGTGTAAAGTATTGATTAACTCTCATATGTGAGTATCGTTGTTTGTATTTCTAAGACAATAAGTACAAGTGAACGATTCTGAGATAATTAAGCGTTGCTCGAAAATATACCAGCACTTATTTATTAAAAAGTTCTTTTTACATAGAGGTCTTTGAATAATAAACTGTTATTCTTCTAATAATCTATTTTAATTTTATTCTATTGCATTTCATGTAAGAATTTTAGTAGTCAATTTTCATTCTCAATGTTTTGAGGTTCAACAAATCGCCTTAAATGTAAATAAGTAGGTGCGATCTGTGTAATAAAGAATAGGAGCGGACGAAGACTTCAACCAACCAAGGAAATTAATAATTGTCAATCGTTGGTCTGAAATACGTTTTAAAGTTCCAATCCTAAGAATATAATTCGCAAATAATCGTAAAAAATGAGAAAGACAGAGCGCGAGATGGGAGTG
>NW_011948413.1:2367439-2406938 GCF_000503995.2 Ceratosolen solmsi marchali
ACTCCTCTGTCCCGCCTCTTGATGATCGCAGGGTAGGAGAGACCGCATGGGGGAGTCGATGGGCGGCCAACGATAACCGGAGACCGCCTCCTCCTCCTTCTCCTTGACCACCGCCGCCACCGTCGCCGCCGCCACCGTCGCCGCCGCCGTTCCCTCTCACTCTCTCTCTATCTCTATCTATCTATCTATCTATCTATCTATCTATCTATCTATCTATCTATCTATCTATATATATATCTATCTATCTATCTATCTATCTATATATATATCTATCTATCTATCTATCTATCTACTATCTATCTATCTTATCTATCTATCTATCTATCTATCTATCTATCTATCTATCTATCTATCTATCTATCTATCTATCTATCTATCTATCTATCTATCTATCTATCTATCTCACTCTCCTTTCTCCTGCTCGGCCTAGTTGTCTTTTATCTCTCCAAGCGTCATTCCCTCTCCATTCTGGTCAGCACAGAGGCGCGCGCCTACCTGTCTTTCTCTCTTCTCCCACACCGCACCTGTCATCTGCACGAGCCACAAGCTGCCGCTGTTATGCGCGCACCCGCCGAGTAATACCGCGAGACGCGCGAAACTCTCCTCTCTCTCTCTCTCTTTTCGTCGTCTCTGTCTCTCTTTCATTCGTTCGTTCGCTCGCTCTAAGGTCGTAGGCACGACGAATCCATTTATCTCCCCCGGGGATACGTGTACGCGAGTGTATCTGTACGAGGCAAGGATCGAGTCTCGTGTGCGCAAGCAGATTCCGCTGGATAATGCGCCTCCGCGCCTTTTGATATCACCCTTATACAATTCGTGAAGCTCTGCTTGTCTACCCTTTTTCCGTTTCCTCTCTCCGATGGCCTCTTTTCGGGCTTTATGGCGGTTTATTTTAATCAACAGCTGCTTGTAGATTCGCGGCGGATTGTCCGAGCGCTGTACTTTTCACTAGCTCTGTGTAGATAAAGGATTTTACTTCTCTTTTCGCTCGCTCTGTACTTACATAACCTTGTGCGTCGTAGGCCTACTCGTGTATTAGATTTCTTTTACAAATGATAAATATTTCCGTTATAAAACTATTTTAACAAATAATTTCAAATTATTCTTCAGTGTAAATCCTTGAAAACTTGGGGGACTTACTCTGTTCTTTTTATTTAATTTCTTTATTCCTAGAATGAGGAGGCTACTGTGTTTACCGATTGTATGAAATTTTAGATAATAGAATACTTTTTTTAATGGTTATCAAGGCAACGTAAAATTGTAAATTTACTATAATTTTTATATTTCTTTATTACATGTCTATAAAATGTGAATTTATAATATAAATTAAGCAATACAATGACTTTCGTTGAATCAGAATATAATAATATAATCATGTGAAACTACTATTTTTTTAGTAAATTAATAACAATTGTATTTTAATGTAGTTTTACAATACACATACCTTTCACAATACATTGTCGTGATTAATCTCGTTTATAGTAATTATCAACAGTATTAAATGTAATTTATTTGTATCTTTGAGTTAATTTTATTTTATAATTTGATATATTTTGATAATGAACCTATGTACATATAATTGAATAATATGCATAACTTAGTTCTTTAAGTGTTTAAGTGATATATGAAATATTTAACTTATTAAGATGCCGATTTATCATTTTAAATATCGACGAGTAATCTGTACAAGTGAATAGAATTTATCGAAAAAGATAAAAATAAATCACCATATTTAAGAAAAGAGCACTTAATATATCTGGTTGATTTATTATTTTGCATATGCATCTATATTATGGAAGAAGGTAGAAAATTAACTGACATAGTACTGTCAATTTTCCTAATTTTAACGATTAATATATTTATATATAATAATAGCTCATACATTACTTTACGATATTCTATAATTGTTTAATAAGATATTATCAAGAACACAGCATAAATTAATAATGTTATGTAAAATCAATTGATATTCTATTCTTAACCTGATCCAGTAGAGTATCGTTGTTTTTAATTAAATAATGTAAGGTCAGCGTTCGAATGAGCTGTATGATAAATAATATAATAAAACTTTTACTCGAATATATAATCTCTAAATATTTTTTTAAGAAATCTGATGCTGACAGTAAATACAGATTTCTAAAATATTGTTTAAAGACTTAATCGAATTTACTTAGACTACTCAGCAAACTTTATTCATCTTGAATTAATTATTAATTTTTTTATTTCACGCCAATAATCTTGCTAATAAGAACTTACATTGTACAGAATCTGCACACTCTGATTGTCATCTTTCCTTTCTTATAATTTGACTAACGCGTATCCTATTAAGTAATGGTTTGTGGGAACCTTCTCCGACACTCAAGCCTATAAATAAAGAGAGTAAAGAGAAAGGAGAGAAAAGTGGAAAAAGCCAAAAAAAGAATCAGGAGTATCTAATATTGTCGCAAGTGCATTTATAATTATAGCTCATTATGCAAACAACTTTTTTCTCAACCAGCTTAATGTATGCCCGACGATGTGCATATAGGTAAATACACTTGCATTATGAAGTCTCCCTTCGAAATGCATATACACACCTGTTGAGCCGTTACTTACTCGAAGGTGTCCTTAACGTATACGAGTTGACATGCAAGAAGGTCAAGCTCGATCCAAGTGCCGTTGAACTAAAAGTCCATGTATCTAATCATCATCCTGAGAGAATCGATTAGAGGTCGGAATGAAGGTCAAGCCGATTAAGAGCGACGCGCGCTCTCCCGGATAAAAATTGTAAAAAGAAAAGCGAAGAAACGAGTGCGCGGACTTGAAGTTCTGTGCAATTAAGTGATTTACTGTGGACCATCTTGTTTCTTCGCTCCTCTCCTCAGTCCGTCGTCGTCGTGGTATTCTCTTGTACAGCTAATTATCGTGCCGAGCGGGTTTCGATGTCAGTCGGATTTTTTTATCCGTTTGTCAAAAGATTTATCAAGTATTTTATGCGGCAAGATAATAAGCAGATTTATTTTTGATAATAGTTCTCATTTCGCATTGGGTGAATAAAAGCATCAGGACTTCTTTGGATTACTGTGAACATATTTACGGCGAGTGAATGTACATATAAAGTTTTTATAATTACGGGCTATAAAATTACAATTGTGACGTGGCATGTTAAAGAATTACAAAAGAACCGCGGCAATTAGTGGTTTTTTTTCACGTCAAGTCATCTGACTAGAAGAGAAATATTTATTTTTAAATGCATTCTTAGCGAAACTCTCGTTTTATTAAAAATGTTGGTTTTATGTCCAAATCGTGTACTTTTTTACCCAAATTGACATGTAATTATTAATTATTTTTTACGAAACTCACTTATAAGCTAACGGTATTATTTTTATTAGCAAACTTTCGTTTCATACATATTAAGATTCGCATATTTTTTTTATTTAATTTGATGTTAGGTAAGAAAAAAATACAATAAAATAATTTACGCATTACTAATTAAATTTCATTCGTAAGACGTAAGGTCAAAGCTTTATTTCCGGCATTTTAACCATACAATTACAAATTTTTTAAATAATTTTGGATTATAGATAGGATCCTAAACTTGCCTGATATAACGTTTATTAGGAAATACTGGCCATCCAGCTTAGCTTGACGTGTTACTATAACCGAAAATAATAAATAGAGGTGAGCTTGTAACTAATTATCAAAGTGAAATATCCCAATTTGTGACAATCAACAACATTGGAAACATTCAATATAATAAATACATTCTTAGCAAAAGAAATGAATTTTTTATTTTTCTACAGATTTTACGCGTTTTTTTACGATTAGTCCTTAAAATGTCTATGAAAATTTATGTCACAAATGAAAACCGGTTTCCAATACACTTTTGCTTATGTGGTTTTCAAATAAGGCATCTAATTTTAACTTTTGCATCGTCCAAGTGTCCGCATCTATTTCGTATAATTTATCGTAATTCTATATGATTAAAAAACTAAAGACTGGTTAACGTAACGATACCTTGTTAAAGTAACAATTGCAACTGTCTAAACTATTATTGTACTTATAATTATAGAAATCAAATTTATGTAATATCATAGTGCAATGTATCGCAGGTACATCGTGCACGTAATTCTTTGGTTATTTACCGCCGATTTTCCCAAGAAGAATGCCGAAAATTCAGGATTATGAATAACTAGTGAAAGGGTAAGGCAATTTATGCGATATCTAGAGAGCCCATCCAAAGAAAAGCAATATCCTTTAGTCTTCCAGAATAAGGAGTAAGAGATACACTAGAAAATAAAAAGTCAGAAAGACAAAGAGATCATTTCTCAAGGCGACGTATTTATACAAGGGTCCCGGTGCTGCACTCCTGCGAGCGTCTCTGATTAACGAACGACTACTTTTCATTTCAAAAATATCTCCGAAGCTTCAACGGAAGAGAGAGAGAGTAAGAACAAGGGCAGCACCGGGGTCGATCGTAGGCGTGGCCAGGACAGTTGCTTTCGCGTGCGACTCTTCGTTTTTGCGTGCCAGGGAGGACGAGGCGTCGCATGCGCCCCGCTCGTGAAATCAGAAACGGCGGCCAAATGTGATGGTAGTGGTAGCGGCAGCAACGGTGGCGGCGGCGGCGACGATGGAGGCGGTAGTGATAGTGGTGGTGGTAGCCGGGCTAAGTTCCGACGCGGTGAGAAAATAAATAAAGAAACGTGCTAAACCGAATAGGAAGGCAAAGGTTGCGAGGATTGTGAAAGGGAAGGGCGGAGCGGTGAAGTAGTTGATGCAAGAGATTGGTGATAATTCGCATGTAATTACAGGTAGACACATCACTGCAAAACATAAACTTTAATTTTCGTAGGTATTTATTTTTTCATAATGATGAATGTTCATTTTATAATCGATCTATAATATATAATACATCGTAGCGTTTCAATTTATACATAATTACAATCGTAGATATCGCTCACCTTTCTTAACGTTTAATAGTTGTAAAATCGATCTTTTCGCGACTTCCAATATTCCCCCCTCTCCATTTCATTATCTGTCTCTCTCTCGGCGCGCGCGTGTGTGTGTGTATTTATTTCTCTTTCTCCTTCTCACTTCTTTTATCTTAACACTCATCTTTTTCACACCAGGCGATCGAGAAATTTGCGCACGCGCGTTCTCCTTCCGCTGATACGCCAAGGAACGCGTCAGTGTAGATACTTGCGTGCTTATATTTATTTGTGTACATGTTTATATGTTTATGGTGACGTGCATATATATGTGCATGCATAAGTGTACGAATATATATGCATTTGCCAGTGTTTCCGTAAATCTTAATAAAGAGAGAAACGCGAGAAGAACAAAAAAATGAAATCCTACAAGGTAGACACGTAGAAAAGTCCTTTACTCGAGCGACGGATATCAACGCGCCATCGAAGTGTGTATGTGAATAAGAGTATAACTGTGTTTGTACGTGTATTTGTGTATAGTGTACGATAAAAATTAAACGCAATATATTTACACGGATATAATAAAAAGTCATTAACGGCATTTAAAGTGCCGCAAATTTTGGGCGTTATATCGGTGATCTTTTTCTTTTATTTTATTTTACTATGCCTCGATTCATTATTCTAGAGAAAGGAGGAAGTCCTGCGTACGGCAGTCGCCCGCTACTGGCCGTTGAGACTCCATTCCTATTGAGTATTATGTGCACTCAGCAAAATTAAGTGAAACAGAACAGTTCCCTAATTATTTAAATGTTACCTAGTACAAGTTAAGTAGTTCAGTCTATAGAAAATGATTTTATTATACAATAAATAAATTTAGCTTTACTAATAATATTGTAAAATAATATACTACATCGCGAGGAGTTAAATGTTAGATCATGGCTGTAAAAACCAAATAAAAATTCTTATTTTCATAAAAGGTTTTTTTATGAGATTTTTTCAGTTAGAATCGTCTTATTTCAATTAATTTTGCTATTTTCCGCGTAGCGGTAGGCGTTCCCAATAATGGAACAATAAATAAAATCAATCTATTCTCATTTTATCTAGAGTGCAAGACACGTGTCCATCATTTTGATTCACTGGTCGATCTTTGTCAACTCGCTTTCGCGGTTATCGCTAAGTCACCTTGCTTTTCTTTCTCGCCGAATACTTTATTTTCCGTTTCACATTTGAAAAAATCTACGTCTATCATGTGATCAATAAATTTATTTTCCGATTAGATACATAAACATCCACAGCTTGAAGCTATGAGATGTATCATGTCGTCACTTCGATATTATTATTACAATACGTGGTGCTTTCCTTATCCGATTGGTTCATTAATTTTTCCTCTCTTTCTCTCTCTCTCTCTCTCTCTCTCTCTCTCTCTCTCTCTCTATATATATATATATATATATATATATATATATATATACATGCATTTAAATTCCATATAATTTAACAATTGTTACGCGATACATCGATTAGGTGTGCGTATATACAGTGATGATACTAATTTATTCAATGGATTAAGCAGACAGCATATTTTTTCTTATTTTTGCTACAGACCATTGACGTTATCACAATAACGATAAGGGGCCAAACGCTGACATTTTTGCCGCCGCCTTACCCTTATCGTTTTTTTTTATATTTTGGAAATACTCGGCCGATCGCGTTTTTGAAATATCTTTGTCTTATAATTTCTCATTACGCGAAGCTTATAACGAACAAAATTTGCACATAACACAACGAGCTGCACGATTTAACGCGCTATTATACTACTCTTAAAATGAGGACGAAACATTATCTCGTAAACGATGGAGAGCTATTCGAGGTTATTATGTTCAGTTTTTTTTATCTTACAACATACTCTTTAAATCATTTATACAATTTTTTCAGACTATAAGTGTCATCCATGAAATGAAAACACTGCTCATTGGAGGTATAGTACAAAGCGATTCGCCGCTACATAAATCATGGCGAAATCGAGAAAGAAGGACATCATCACATACGTCTAAGAAAAGAAAAGTCCTTCCGACTCCTATCGTAGCTTATTGCACAGTATAATTCCATAAAACATCAGCGTTTTGGCATCACAGTAATGGATAGACCCGCCCAAGCGGCATCGTTGCGCGATGCATTAGAAACGGTCACGACCCACTGGATGAAATAATCGGCAGATCCCTGTGAGCTTGGGGGTCACGCGAGTGTGCATCCCTTACGGCCTGTGATATGAAGACGCGTTGACAGCCCGGCACCGTGCATCTTGCCTCCTCTTTGCCGACATTCCTTCGCTCGTCTAAAACAGCATTCGAGGGCGAGTCCGGCGAGTCTGCAGGACGGTTATCGTGCTCATGCGCCAGCCTTGTCAGCTGGTTCAGATGGTTAAGACGCTGATGTGCCAAGCCGTTGAACCCGGCAAAGTGACTGGCAAAAGCCGAAGAGAGTCCAGGAAATGTGGCACCTAACTGCGTTGGCAGCAACAATGGATGGGGTGCCGGAATCCTGGCAGCCAAATCCATGGCGGCACTGGACAAACCAGCCGGCGCAAGGGGATAGGGTCCGAGTGGACCGATTCCGGCATCGGCGTAGAGCCTCGCTAGGAACTCGCTATGCAGCATCGGATTTAGCTGCGGGTCATCGGCTCTTGGAGAGAGATTTGACGGCAGTGAAGTCGAGAGCGGCGGACTCGACGACGTAGAGAGTAGCTTTCTATGTAAATTCAAATTGGCCGAGTGCCTGTCGCGCGAGCGTTTGGAAGGGAAGGCCGCGTTACAGCCCTCGACGCTGCATCTGTGCATGAGTTTGAGGTGCACGTTCTGATAGTGGGTTTTGACGCCAAAGTGATTCTGAAAGACTTTGCCGCAGGCGGTGCACCTGCGGGGATTCTCTCGGTCCAGAGGCACGTCCTGTCCGCTGACGACGAAGCCGCCGTTCTCGTAACGCGCGTAAGCCACGAGACTATTGTCCATATCCATGGCCGCTGTGGAGGGCGAGGCGCTGGATGAGCGTGAGCCATGAGAGGAGTTGTCCAGGGTGATGTCCTGGTGCATCGTGAGGCTGGCGGGGCTGATAGAGCGATGGCCAGACCTCGAAGGCACCTTCTCCTCCTCCGTGGACTCCTCCTCCTCCACCGCCTCCTCCTCCTCCTCCGCCCCCTGTTCCATCTCCTCCTCCTCGACTTCCTCCTCCTCCTCCAGCACTTCCACCTCCCGCGCCGCCAAGCCGTACGGCAGCGTGATGCGACCCTGCGACAAGGACTCGAGTTGACGCAAAGCATTCGAGGAGTCGAGGGATAGGTCGTCGGCAGTGGTCGGGTGGCTGTCGATCGAGCTTGGGGCACGAGAGGTAACCAGGGTGGGCTCACCTTCTTGATTGCGTAGCGTTCGCTCAGCCTCCTCGGTCTCTGTTTCTGCCTCGGCGTCCTCGTCCTCCATATCCTCGTCAAGAATGTTGCTACCGCTGTTCTCCGGGACATCGTCCATCGGCTCTTCGTTCTCATTGTCACGCTGTTTGGGAAGCTTCTCTTCGTATCTTCTACCCTCCTCCTTTATTTTTAAGGATTTTTCCGTTTCGCCAGTCATCGAATTCCTTTCTGAATGTTTGGAACTTTTTCTTTTGCCGTCCGTCGATGTCTCGCTAGAATTTAGTTCCCAAGCCGAAGTATTTTCTAGACTTTTAAGTGTGAGATCTTGATAAGTTGAATACTTTGATTCTGGACTAGCCAGACTCTTGGATGATCTGGCGCTGCTTGCTCGCGAGCTTAAGTCCCGCGGTTCATCTTGCAAGTGTTCCGATCGACGTTTCTTCTCTCCATCATTGGCCGATGTTGATTCTGTTTCGCGTTGTAAGTCGGATAATCTAGAGTTGCAATCATTTTGAGTAATTGGCGAGCTAGCCACACGTTGCTCCTTCGGTGAAGGAGAGTGTTTTCTATCTTCAGCCTCTAATCGTGACATCGACATGTCTTCCGGTTGATCCTGAAAGACTGCATCGTTCGAGGAGTCTCCATCCGTTGACGATGAATGCGTCTCAGCGGGAACGGTGCATCTCGTCGGATGCTGAGATTTTCGTTTTCTAACTCCTCGGCTATGGAAGGCCGAATTAAGCGAGTGAGCATTTATTGTATATGAGTGTTGATCGACTGTACTCATGGAATCGTTATCTTCGTTGCTATCAGCGTTGCTAATTAATTCGTCGTCCACGTGGTCACCGAGGAAAAGTTTAGGTCGCTTCGCCAAACTAAAGTCAGCTGGCTGATCATTATCATCTCTCAAGCTAGGTAATCCTGTCGGTAAAATTCCGTCATCATCGCCGACCACGACAATGCCATCGTCATCGTCGTCGTCATCGTCGTCCTCGCCATCTAGAGTTACAGATCGGTTTTGCGATGTAGGTGAAATAACGGAGACGTTGCAAGCACTCGACGCTCTAGTAGTTATTGTTGTATTAACCGATAAAGTCGATGGTGGAATGCTCGTTGTAGTTGCGGTCGTCGTGCCAGCTACGGTTGACGTTGCCATTCGTTGCTGAGCAACGGCTTCCTCGTACGATCTCGCTTGGTTTTGGGTCGAGGAGAGATCAAGATGCTTGAAGTCCAGAGCGCAAAGCGAGGCCGGCGAACGGAGATCCGGAGGCGGAGTAAGCAGGGGAAACGATCCGAAAGGTAGATGATTCAAACCACTTGGCGGAAGTGGAAGTCCGGCCTGCGGTGGTAGAACTAGGGCATGAGCCATGGATGAACGACCGTCGTGCGGCGAAATCTTCCTCCTAAGATGCGGCGAGTGTAATTTAGGATTCGGATTGGCACTATGACGATTCCTTGAGCGCCTCGAGCTGAACATCATGCTACATCCTTTGACTGTGCACTGATGCATTTCTCTTAGATGCACTGCGCTAAAATGAATCTTCAATGCGCCTTTATCGCAAAAGGTTTTCAGGCAGACATTGCACTGAACTCGCTTCTTTCCAGTAGCGGGATTGATGAAGGGTGTGCCTAGGTTCGGGGGTATGTTCGGCGATGCCCCCCACTGATGTCTTTTCCCTGGTGAATTTGGTTTCCTTCCCGGAACACCTGGTGGTCTACCTAAAGGAGCGTGGTGCATAGACATGGATGTATGCCGCTGTTGTTCAGAATTATGCTTCGCCGCTGTATCTCTCCTACTCAAGTTAAGCGCACTTCCGGAATTCTCGTCGTCGTCTTCGTCGTCATCGGAGCCAAATTCGCTGCTTTTTTCTCCGCCGCTGTGCACGTCGACGCTCGAAGCGGCCATACCTATGCTGGAGGCCTTACTCATAATTGATGGTGGATAGTGTCCATGGAAGCTTGGTGGCAGAGCACCCGACGAGACCGCTACAGCTAGTGGATGGCCGAACGCCAGCGAAGACGAGGAAACTGCAGCCACGGGGACGGGAGGCCTTAGCGATGTCGGGCTGTGCGGACTCTGCGGGTGTCTCGATGATGATTTGCGTGAGGAATGCAGTAGAGATTCGGTGGACGGAGGCGCCGGTATCGGCGGGAATGCCGGTAAGCCTAGGGTGCCAAGCTTCCGGAAGTCAAAGGGCTGCATACTCTGTAGTCTATTGAGCGGTGAAGTAAAGTTACAGCCAGCCGCCTCGAGAGATCTTGGTGGAGAACTCGCCCTGCTTGCAGTCAAGGAGCTACCCGACGAGGAGGTATAGTGCTTCTGAGTCGTTGGCGACAAGGACGAGTGCGATATTGAGTGGGGTGGGGGCGGAGGCAAAGGATGTGGCAGTCTCGAACCCGGGGGTGGTAGGCCACAGTGCAATAGATGCAGCGGTGGCGGTAGATGAGCTAACGGCATCGTCGGGGGCGACGGTCGCCTGCTCGGTGACATAACATCCGATGAACCGGACGAAACACCACCAGCGCCACCACCTGCGGCGAGCAGGAGCTGCTGCACGAAGGGACGCGTCTCGGCAAATCTGAGGAACTGCTGTAGGACCAGCGGCTCCTCCTCAGCCGAGCAGATACTCCATCGGTCCAGCACCGGGCCGTTTTGCGAGTCCTGAAATGAATAAATGAACGCAATCTTTACAAATCTGTGTTATAACATATTCAGAATATTTATGTTTCTTTGTTTCCAATAGTTATAGTATAAAGTTAACAGGTTTGCTAACTTTTCCTTACGATGCGACAGCTCATACAATTACAGATTTCTCATTGCCATTCATTTAAATTTAAGTTTATTTGAACTTTATACAGAAACTTTTTAGATTCATTCGAATTCAAATGGAATCATTACCTCGCAGACTAACATCCAAATAATTTAATTAGCTCGTTCGACAAACACTTGTATTTGTGATTACATATATCATACATTATATTAGGCAATGTTAATATTGTTACCGATATACAAGATAAAAAGATAAATTTATTAGAATTTTAGGATATTTATAAATTCAATCGTCTTTTTTCGATTTTCTTTAAATTAAATTTAATTTAAATATTCATTCTAAGCAATGAACATACAAATTAATATTTTTACATTACGAACATATATGCTTACACATATTTACGAACAATAACTAATTAATAAAATTCTAAAATCCAATCTGACTCTTAAAAGGCCAATGTAATATTGAAGGGTTTAGTGTTCATATTAATTGTACTTTACTTTACTATTAATTGTAATATTAATTGTCTTGAGGATTTGCTAAGAATTCCACTAAATTATTCAATAATATTACTAATGAAATGAAGTTTTTGTTGAAAAAGATTATGTTGTTGAAAAATGTACATTAAAAATTACACACTTTGTTCAATGTTAAAAAAATGAAATTATAAGTAAAATAAAAATTCTCACGTTACCTAAATGAAAATATGTTGGCAAACATTATTTGCATGTAAAATTTCTGCGATACTCTATAAGTAACAGATGTTTCACACGACAAGAAGAAGGAGAAATCGATTTTAGAACATTTGTGCAAAAAATAGAGTGAAAAATGTTTCGTTAGGACGAAGAAATTCGTAAGGAAAAAAAATATGAAAAGAAAAAATATAAATATAAAAAAATAAAATGGAAAATACGCAAAAAAGAATGGGTGAAAAATCATAAATTTGCCTGCTTGTCGACGCGGTTCAATTTATTTTCAGCTCACCACTCAAGAACTCTAATAAATATTTACCTTCCTTGTCCTCAGCTTAGCCGATGGTAAAAAAATCTCCAACTATTACACTTATTTTTATCCGATGGGTCGAGGGTATCGGAGGATATTGAGATTATGCCGCGATGCGTATCGAGCGCCTCGCGATCTTATCTACTTAGCGCGAGTGGGACGACGTCATCGTAAGCGGGCGCCAGAGGTTCCGTTTTTCTCCTTTTCTTAATAAATTTGGCTCACAAGTTCGTTTTGTCTAGCTTCTGCTTTTCTACACGGGCCATGCGAGCTCGATACGAACATTGTATATTTACGAATTCCGGCTCGCGTCTCTTTGACGTTACACAGGACGCCTCCAAAGCACCGCGACGCTGTTACTTCCTATCCTATGTATATTTCTTCAATGCGCAACGCCACTCGATTTCTGGACGGTCCGGATAACACTCGGGTGGTGAGATTCCCGCATTCTTTCCTTTCCTTTGCACGCTTGTCGCTTTACCCTTTGTTAGGATTTTAGAATGCGTGGGTGTCAAGAAAAGTAAATCGATCAAATTTTGTTTTGAGAAACTTGAAATCGCATGGTTTACGTAATTTTCTAAAGTAAGAATGTTTAAAATATCAAGGAGATATTTAATTTTTTCGCGACTCTGCTTTGAATGCTTCAACAATATTTACGATATTTTTTATGTGGAATTTGATATGTAAATATGCGAAAATTCCACAGAAAATATTGCGAGTTTTACTTAAAAATGAAAGTACAGCTTTAAAATATCTTTTCAACTCGTAAAGATAAGATATACAATGTAGAAGGAAGTTTTGTCTAGTTCCAAGCACACCTGCCTGTAAAGCATAGCATTCGTGCGCAAAAAGCGATTCAACTACTATCCCCTCCCTCCGCCCCTTAACTCACTTGCTCTCTTTATGCGCGTACACATGAACACACTCTCTCTCTCTCTCTCTCTCTCTCTCTCTCTCTCTCTCTTTCTATCTATCTATTTATCTATCTCTCTATCTCTCTATCTCTCTATCTCTCTATCTCTCTGTTTCTTTCTATGTCTCTTTATCCCTCTCACCTTTCTTTCTATCAATCTTGAGAGCGATACGACAACCAGGGTAGTGCATTCTCGAAGAAAAGAGTAGAGACGTGCGAAGACGTGAGTAATGGAAAGAAAGAAATGGCAAGACCGCCTCCTCGAGAGTCCGCCTTTGTACTCGTCAGGACGCGTTCGAACGAATCCCAGGCTACCATATTTCTATCTCGTTCGCTCCGTTGCCCGCGCGCGATCGGCGCGACCGATGCGTGACGCGTCTGGAACAGATCTCTCTCATTCTGTCTCTATCATCTCCCACTGAAAATTCCGCGAAGCGGGTAAACGCTTGCCCTCCCCCTACCCCTCGCCCTCTATGATCCCCACCCCTTACGATCGTTACGTAAAAAGGAGTGGAGAGCGCCCGCGATGTTAAAACAGCCGTTGCCGATACTTTGCAATGAGAGTCTGAGAATTCGCGCGACGAACCGACGGACTACTACTACACACCGTGAGACTCGAATTTTCAATTTAACATGCGAATGAGGTTGCGGCGGCATATTCGTCACGCGCGACAAGAGGTGCAGCTGATGGAATTCGGGTCGCTCGCGCGTATGCTCGATTATTTAAAAGGGATATGAAAGTTGATCCTTGTTTTCTTTGCGGCTAGTTAAGGATATTACATTGATTATTAACGCTTTACCGGATTACGCCATTTATCATGCGAAAACTCAATCTTGATGATGGAAGTTGCCGAATCGATAGTAGCTGTCAAGCGCCATGCATTTAACATAAATGCATGACCAGTTGCAATTTTTCCTTTTCTTTCTTTTTTTTCTTTCTTATTTTTTATTCAAAAACGGCTTTTTTAATAGGGAGGTAAAAAATAGTCGAAATTATTCTTATGAAAGTTCACGAAATGTATTGGAAGTAAATACAACTTGTATATTAGCTAATTGGCTCAAACATTATACTAGTTTAATACTTAAATAAGCTTAATAGAGTTTCTCGTTAGACTTCATGAACTTGAACTAAATTCTTTCAACATTCTCATTAACTCCAAAAGCAATTTCTTTGAAAAATCATATTATTCCTGAGCTCTTTAAATAGAAAGTTTATATAAAAGATACATGAAATAGAAGCAAAAAATATAATTTCTCCAATCATGGATATTAGTAGTTTTATGAATTTATAATTATCCATATAATATCCAAATAAGGGACTTAAGATATTTAAAGTGTAGCACTTATTAATATGCACCTATTAATATTGCAAGTCATTATATATAGCATTATTCGAACGTTCACTAAATGATTGATTAACCTAATATTTGCTCTTCTTTCTATGTCTCTCTCTCTCTCTCTCTCTCTTTCTCGTTTTTTTTTCTATCTGACTTTTAGAAGACGCGGAGAGGGCAAAATTTACAACCAGCGCATGAATTCACGTGTCGTCGCGAGTATGTACATTGCGACAGACATTTTGTACGGCTGTGCGGCAGCGCGCGAATAAATGCACGCGTCTCTTAAATAATGCACATAACGGTTTTGCGGCGACAGGATGGATTTGTCGGATTAAAGGAACTTTACCGAGCAATAATTTGGGAAGAAGGATTGAAACCGCACCTGAACGTTCCACGTTGGCCGCTGTGAAACAGTTCACTTTCGACTAAAAATATCAAAAGCGAGAGGAAAGAGTTACACGAAACGATTATTCGCGAACTTTAATGGTAACATCATATAGTAAAAACAATTTCACTGAAGTAAAAATCTTTCAGACAATTAATACAATTAATACAATTAAATTCAATACTTTTGAAACAAGTACCGCTTTAAGTAAGTATTTCAAAGAGATGAAAAAAACCATTTGTCAAAATTTTTAATTGGCAGTAGTTTTAAGTTGTCTTCTATGTCATGGTTAAAACATACAATATTAAGAACATACACGACAAATATAATATTAACAATGTACAAATCGCAGGCAGGAAGATGAAACCGCCGAAATAAGCGACGAAAAAAATTACTTTGAGGCATACCAAAGGCTACGAGCACTTACTCACGATCGAGTAGGACTTTCAACCGCAAAACGAAATAAAAAGCCAACGTAATTTACATCGCGCAAAATCTTGGTGCAGCATCCACACGTGAATTCCTCATTGCGGATCCCATTGCGCGCGAAAATGCCACACTCCCGTACGCAACGGTACGCCTCCAGAAACAAGGAAAGAGAAATGAAGAAGAAAAAAGCAGATCGCACGAAGCATAGGAGTAGGTAGGGAAGTCGATCTTCCGAGTTCTTCAAAGATTTATGATCTCACTTCCAGGGCGTAATGCGGGTGGCCGTCAGTTTGCGAGCACCGCGTGATAAAACTCAAGGAATTTCTCAAATGACTCTAACGACCGTTAGGCGGCCAAGGGCTCGGCAGCCCATGACGGGCCAACTGATCGTACGATTTTTGCGCGACCTGCCCGAGCGAGACATTCAAATTGGCGCGATCGATGCGTAGTGATGTTTGCATGCGCCAAGTGTGGGAAAGTTTTTTCCTAAACGATTTTCCTCAGCTAATTGCTTTATTTATCGAACGACGAGTGCGCCCGCTCCTATTATATTCCCTCCGTTTTATCTTTACGAACTTCACATACCGTCTATTTTTTATAACCGTTACAAAACTTCCCCAAGTGTCGAATTCATAGTTTCCTATGAATTTTTTTTTCTTTTTGCGTTTCTGTTCATACATTTTTCAATACAATGATAGTTGCGTTGTAGGCCAATTGGCATTTATACGGGCATTTAAGCTGAGCACCAGGTACATTTACAGGTTTGAACGACGGATTTTTTATACTTGCAATAAATATTATTGGAATGCACGAAATATAAATGTATCAAAAATAATTCTTAGTCTACATCTATCCTAAATCAATCTTATACTCAAATTAATTAAATAACAAAGTTAATCATTCAGAGCACAAAGAGAGACTAAGGTCGGAATAAGTTAAACAGTATTGTTGCTGAAATTCGACATAATATCAGCGTGATTAAAAAATCGCGCGAGTTGTTGTTGAGGTAGCAAATCCGAGAAGACAAACAGCGGCTACGTGTCTGTAACTTGTTCAAATCGATTATCGCAATAAATGTGCGAAAAACCCGCCCCGCATAAAATCGCGCCAAAATAAATGGGCGACATGCAGAGTCTGCACAGGAATAATGACAGGTGTTGAAACACTGCTGATGGATCCGTTATTCATCTACCGCGATTTTACCTAAGACTGAGTATCGCTTCTTCCACCTTTTCTCTATCCCTCTTTCCGATCGTTTTGTGCAATTTATGTATGCGTTATGAGAAGCAATGACGATTGGACGGTCAATAATAAGTAAGCATTCCTTGCTTCACTTACTCCGATCCTAGGCTGACGGATACAAGGGAGATAATGGAGACAAAAAGATTAATAAGGAGAGACATTCAGAGAATTAGCAAGTGATAGATAGATAGATAGATAGATAGATAGATAGATAGATAGATAGATAGATAGATAGATAGATAGATAGATAGATAGATAGATAGATAGATAGATAGATAGATAGATAGATAGATAGATAGATAGATAGATAGATAGATAGATAGATAGATAGATAGATAGATAGATAGATAGATAGATAGATAGATAGATAGATAGATAGATAGATAGATAGATAGATAGATAGATAGATAGATAGATAGATAGATAGATAGATAGATAGATAGATGGAGGCTGGTTAATAGTGAAAAAAACCCTGGCCCTACTCGCCAACTTATTCCACATAGTCATATTGGTATTTCTTACGCTTGGTCAATTATCGTACGAGTTTCATTTCGGGCTGATTCCAAGAGAGGAGGGTGACTGTACTGTTGGCGATCCGCGGCAGCGTCGCCTATTATTGTATACTAATCGGTTGGGGCGCATGAGCACCAGGGTGACAAACCAGTTGCCTTTTTTCACCATGACTTGTATATCAAATTTTAAATAGTGGCGATATAAATTAAGTCCCTTGACTCATTGTACAAATCCTACAAAAAGCTTTGACAGTCTAAAGATAATTATGTAAAAATGTGGGCTGCTTAAATAAAATAAATGATTACGGTATTACTGTCAATGCCTTTTAATTTAACGAGAAGTATCGTGGCACAACTCACGGGCATATAGTTTCATCCAAGGTATTGTTTGGATAGGCATTTGGCCTGTCCGAGTCGAAGCTTAACACAAACCTATCGCAAGTGTGCATAGAGTGCAGAGAAAGAAAAGTTAGAAAAATAATTTTGTGCATTAACAACGCACTTTCATAAGAATGATGATTAAGTATCTATTTTCTCCGTGTAGGACCGCCGTTGCGTAAAGCAGTTACACGGTGCGCTTGCGTGCCGTCTAAAATTTCCGACTTAAATTTCATATAGAAGAGACTATGATCAATGAAAATGGCGTCAATCGAGAGCAAGGAAGTTTTGCTCAGTCCCTAGAAAGTCCAAGCCAAATATCAATACCACCAGCGACAAATATTGACATCGCCGCTGTTCTGCCTAATCCCCCATAGATACGAGAATTTTTCACAATACAGGAAGAAGGAGACTTGAAAATTGAGACAATGAAAATTTCCCTCGCAATTCTCCAATCCACGTAAAAGCGACGCGCGCAACCATCCAAGCGAACCATCGTCACTTTCATCTTATTACGAAACTCCGGGACCCCGCACTCGACAAAAGCGAAAACAAGGATGTGCGCACCACGGCAAAAAGCAGGGACGTCATACGTAGCAAAGATTCACGTTTATTCCCATTCGACGAACTGTCTTAAGAAAAAAAAACGAATAGGAAGACAAGTCGCGAACGCGCATGACGAGTTAATCGTCGCAACAGTACAATAGCGCGTTACAAAAACACAGGGACCATGAAGATGGGAGTGTTGAGGAGGGATCGGAGAAAACGGACGAACAATTACCGCGCAATCGCGCGTACGCATATCTAAGTCTTTTCCCACGGGAGTGTAGCGACGCCGCCTCGCGGTGGGCCTCTTCTCCGCTGGCTCCTTCGTCACACATCACGGTTTCTTCCGTTTCCGCTTCCTACGATCGCCCCTGGCAGTAATGCGCGCGCCCGCGATCCTTATCACTTGCAGCCGAGACACTTGAAAGGAGGTGGGACTCAAAATTAGCATCTCATGCGTATTTGATGATTTGGTATGGAGGAGCACGCGCAAGTGTCGCGGGACTCGCTTTACTACAATGTTGCTGGCAATCGTTAGCGAAGTATGTTGGATCGCGGGAAGCACTTTTCCTCTCGACGCCTGAGAAAATATACTTGATTCCTCTAAGTTCGGCAAAAACGACTCGGCGCGCGAAAGTCTTCGGAAATCCAATGATTTTTTCTTGGCCTCGCGCTCCGATATTCTTATAGATACTTGGGGATGAAGAAGACTGCATGATTATTTTTATAGTAAGTATGTAGTAACAGCAAATATTTCATTGTTCATGTGGAATACGCTTTATGGCTTTGAAAAATCATCTTATTGATGCGTCAAGTGTTCTTGTCTTAATAACGAATAAATAATATGCGGAACATTAAGTATCATTATAATAACCGAAATATTTGATAATTAAGAATTCATTTTTACAGAGATGTCAGTTAGTGGAACAAGATTCAAGGAAGTAAACACGAATTACGAAATATTCTTAAACACGTTTGTATGTCCATGGAGGAGAAGAAAATTGTAAATATTCCGTATATACTTAATACTATCGGAATCGCCAATCGTATTGTCTCAGTATTTTCTAACGCGCAAGAAGACATTTGGTAGTCAAGTATCTTTGAAGAGTTAAGTTTCAAAGATAGAGTGATGACTTAGGGAATAACCGAATGATTGTGTACTGTACGATAAAGGCGGTATAATTAGTGAAAGAAAAGCATATAGAGGAAATAAAACAGGAGAGGGAAATTATGGGAATACTCATTCAATAAGTTAAAAAGATTTGAATTAATAATTTATATGACACGGATTTGAATATTAAAATATAATATAGCGTATTAGTAATGGGATATTAATAAAAAGTTACAATAAAAAAATTGAAATAGGAAAGAAAAAAGACTGGTACGACCACCAATAGTCACATTATTAACTAGAGTGAGTCTTTTGGTCGTCCAAGTCTTAGAAAAGCAGCCCAGGTCGCAATTAACGGCCCTATTTGGAAATGCCATAACACCTTTCGCACACGATTCAACATGCGTAACGAATTGACTAAAGTCAAGGCATGATTGACGCCAAATTCTGATTCGAATGTCGTGTTATTTAACCTCGTGTGACTCCACCTGTCGAATTCTCGTAAATTTTGGTACCACTACCTTTCATTAGCAAGCGCAAAGTTTCGAAGACCAAAGGTAGAAAATTTCTCACTTGGCCACTAACTGGTTTATATAATGGAGCGGGATCCACGTAAACCAAAACATGATTAAAAATCACCCGATTTTGCGCATTTATCCTTTTACACTACTGTTGAGACGCGGGAACAGTGGTGCTGGATAATAATGGCAGTCAAATCGATAATTCGCGAATTAATTAAATCGGATAAAATTAAAGTAAGGCTAAATTTAAAATATTTATGAACTGTTCGAGAGGAAATTCGTTTATGAAAACTTTACTGCGCGCAAAGATTTTAATAATTCTTGTACGTACAAATCGATGGCATTGCGACATTGTTAAGAAAATAATGTTTGCGTATAATGCATACTGACGTTTACTATGCCAACAATTATAATTGTACCTGGAACAAGAAGCACGAACTTATGACTCTAGTCGTTATTATTCAATAAACCCAGTGCTTTAATTGATGCGTGACGCTTTAGAGGGCATTTTTTCCATTTAAAAAATTTGCTGCTCTAATCGTACATTTAATTCCGTCGCTTCGTAAGAGAAACATGGAACAATTATTTCTTTAAATTTCACTTTGTATATAATAGATTGTCAAATTTAAAGAAAGATTTCCATAATCTCTTTGGCATGGTCATTTGGTAGATTAACATTATCAAACGTTCATCTATGTGACTATGAAGTGCGGCAAAGATTTTGCTTTATCTTTAAAATTTAATTAAATGATGAGTCGAAAAATACTATTGCTATATGTACGATATTGGATAATTCAATTTCTGTATCTACTTATAATTTTTTTGTAGCTAAAAATTTACATTAAAAAGATATAATTTAATATTACTATATATTACATTATTATTATGCCATGTAATAGTCTTAAAATATATATCGTCTGATCAACAATATATATCAAACATTAAGTATTTAAAAGCATAAAAACTATATGTTTATCAAGAGTGGTGCATCTTATAAAACATCCTTTATGACAAATTAATTTTTTTTGCATTCAGAGATCAATATCTTTAACTTGTCAAATACATTCATATCTACAACGTATCGTTAATTCAATCAACGATTACGATGGGCATAGATTATTGTTGAATCGTCGCATCGACCAATATATACACGGAATTGCGTCAAAATTGCACGTCGTTTAAAATTAAGTTAATATCCATAAACAATTATTTATATTATTTTCACTAGAGACCAAGCACCAAAAGTACATGCAGCTCTCTGTAAGTTTTTCGTATGCTCAGCATTGTATGAGCAGCCAATTACGCGCAAACAAGAGACAAAACGACCAAAAGGGCAATTCGCACACATAACGAGCTCTCTCGTGACTATAATCTGGAAATTTTCCGCGACCTCGCGCGCGATAATCGTTAACCCGGTGCGCACACGCATACACAAGTATTTTGCGCGCTTCTATTATTCGCTGCCCACGCACAACACTCGTCTCGTCAAGTCTGGAAATTCATGAACACGAAAAACCGACAGCCAAAGACAAAAGTTTAAACGCGGAGGTGTACGCTTCGACTTTCAAGTCTTATAAATACAAATATTCGGAGTTAAGATGCGCAAGGAGGAAAAACTTTAATCTCTAACTAAAGTCTCTTCGCGATGCGGCGGCTCTTTATGCACATTACACACGTTCGGCAGCGAGCGAGTTCGACGGTCACAAGGGGGGAAACCGGTTTCCCGTACGCTTAATTTCTCGCTAACATCGGCACATTCAGTTTACACTGATAGTCCCGGAGATTTCTGATGTGCACTGTATGACAGCCGCACATCTCAGGATCGATGGGCTTAACCTTCGGACATCAGCACTTGTTTTTCCTTCTTTTTACCCTCCTCTCTCTCAATCGGTCCTCGCGGGGGATAGAGGGAAACGCGATCATTTTTCCGCCTCGTATTCGTAGATATGCATACACTTGTCGTGACGGTACATCTACACTCTCTTTCTCCTTCTCTCTCTCTCTCTCTTGCGCGCGCGCGCGTTCTCTGACTGACTCTCTCACCTATATGTAAATATATACATATATACATCGTATAGGTTTTAGATGATCCGTGGTTCTTACTGGAATAACTTGCACGGGACTTTTACTAGTATTACGGGCACTTTTTAATTTTTGCTTCATTTCGAGTGCGTAATTTGAATTATAGTGTTACACTACGTAATGTTGCACAAGCTTGGTTTATTGTTTTTACCGATCACCAAAAACACTCATTTTGATTTTCAAGCTTAATATTTTGAGTGAGTCTTTTGTTGCATCCTGTTCGTTTTTCAATATTTCAGTTAATTTGTTATAGAGCACTTTTAATGTTATTTATCACTAGTACTCGAAGTACAGATTGCTTTTGAAAATTAATTTTAGGTATGATGTCGTCGGTTCACTGCCGTCATTGACGCATTTTCTGTTGCTGTCTTCCGAAAAATATTGATCTTATACAAATTAATATTATCGTATTCAAAATCTTAAAATACACGCGGTAGTTGCTTGCTTGAACATCAATCTCGTATTTGTGGCTTCAAATTACGGCTTCATCTTCAATCGTTTTCTTGAATCGGCAGCATTTATTTAATGGATTGGACCGTACACTTCGATCAAATTGTCACTCAATGTTCGTGAATCCTCGCACAATTTCACACCCGAAACACTAGCTACAAAACTACACTGTTGGTCGTTATTTTTAGTTTTCACTGTTCTTAAACTCCATTTCTCAAAACCCCACTCTTACAGAAGGAGAAATGCGACTCATCACTAATATGAAGATGTCGTCAATCACAGGAAACGACATCGATTTCGCGTCCATCAGAAATTTCTATTTTCAAAGCATTAAATATTGCAGTTCCTATTTTGGTATTCCTCTCCGAAATTTGTCTCTTATTACATGTTATACCAGAGTAACAAATTAGTCCCACTAATAACAAGCATTAATTTAGTATACTTAAACTTGTGTGTACACATATACACGCGCGACATGCATATATTCATCTGTGTACGTGTGTAACAGGCAAACAAAGAAATAATATTAGTGCACAAATCATGTGATTGCTGTTAAACGCGGACGTTAAAGTAAAAACCCATGTGAGTGTATTAAGAGAATTGGTCGATGTTAACGTAAATGTCAAACGTCGACAGTTCGTCCGAAGAATGGCACCCACGTAGGACACACACAGAAGGGTTACCAAGAGTAAACGAGAGTAAAGACAACAGCAGATTATGAAAAACTTAAGGGTCGAAGTAGACGAAATATGAAGCGACAAAAATACCGGCCGAATGTTGACGACGGCGAGGCTGTCAGTTGAAAAAGCCGCGAGATATATTTTCAGCGCGCCCCAACACGTGAACTGCCGTCGGATGTCCCGGGCGGCAGTGACTCGCACGACATTATTACAATAACAATAGCCAACTCACCTGCAGTATGTAACCACGCGTGTAATCCTCGTGGGTCCAGCCAAAGGCGGCCAGCAATCTGGTCACTTGCGCGTGGGTCAACTGGTTGAACAACTGATCGAGGAGTATCTTAAGCCTAATGGGCAGCGCGCGCGATCCGTAGAGAACAAGAGAGGCGACGTCAAACGCGGCCGTCGGCTCGACAGTCTCTGAAGTCGCTGGCCTCTCCTCCTTCTCCGCGAGTCTGCTCGGCGCTTGCTGCCGCCGCCGCCGCCGCTGCTGCTGATCCCCACCAGGAGCTTCGCTACCTCCTCCGCCGCCACCGCCGACGACGCTGCCGCCGCCGCCACCGCCGCCGCCGCCACCCTCGACCCCGTCGCTGCCCCTACCAGCGCTATGTGGGCCGGAGGCGACATCCCCACCAGTTGCCCCGCCGCCCTCGGGGCTGCTTGACAGTCGCGCCAACGCTGGAACACAAACAAACGGAGAGGGAAATGACGAGTCTGGATAATGGTGGGGGTCGGGAGAACTCGACTAAGAGTGTGGCGCCCTCTACTTCTATTTACTGCCTATCCCTACTGCCGCCGCAGATACACGAGAGCGCCCTTCGTCCTCCGTCTTTTACTACTCAAGTTACCTTCCCTCTTTCTCTATTTCTCTCTCTCTCTCTCTCTCTCTCTCTCTCTCTCTCTCTCTCGTTTTCTGCAATGTCCTGCCGAGACTAGAAGCTCCTCTCCACCTCTACTAATTCTATCTCCCTCACTCTTTATGTATTATCTTGGCTTTTCGTCGATGTTTTCCTTCTTTTTACGCTTTCCAGAGTCCGCACTGTACGAGCCAAGAGCAACGAGATGAGAGTCTACAAGTGCGTTCTAGAATTTTCTCACAAGGGAAAAAGGCAATGAAAAAAAATGATAGAAAGAAAGAAATTACGCGAAATAGCCATTATAGTGATGCGGACATCGAGCTGGACGACAGAGATGGAGAGAGCACTACTCCGACTGCCAAATCCAGTACTTCAGCATTTTGTATAATTTTACATTCATGAATAAATCACTTTTGTTATCCTACTCCGCTATCACGAATTGTCATACAAACCCTTTATATTTTGATTTAATGTTTCATACTATATTTAAAAGATCTATCGCCTTTCATAGATTCACAATGAATTTGATGACATTGCATTTGAAAAGTTATATATATCATGTCTTTATTTGTTACATAATATGCAAATAATAGTGTAAAATATTATAGATTAGTTCATAATAGATAATAAAAAGTCTTTTGGTTTAATTGAATTTTCTATTTGTATTTTTAAAATTATTTCAGTATTTATTATGCACATACTGGCTTAGTGAAGATATTTACTTAGTACTTATATTATTATATTATTATTATATATAGTATTTTATTATATATAGTATATTACTTATATTATTATATATAGTACTTATATTCTATACTACTTAGTATTGAATATTATGAAAGTTTTGAATGTCTCAGATGACTTACCTTCGGTGTAATTGAAATGTTCGATAGTTTAATTGATTAATTGCCACAACTATGTCCAGCATTTGACTCATATTCATTAGTTTATCGAATATCGACTTCGCATACGTAGAGGTGTATTTTATGTATTTTAAACCGATTGGTTACAAGCAATTTTCAATCAATATTTTTTTATGGATGATTCATTATATTGGATATTTATAAAATTAGTAAAGAATTTATGATTATAATGGTTTTGTTATTTTACATATTTTTATAATATGAGCTTATTAATTTAACTTATTTAATTTAACTATATAATTTCAATATAATTAATTCTTTAAATTTCTTTAAAGTTTTCGGATTGATAGATTTTGGAATGAATTACTCTTTTACAGTTTTTGAATCAGAATTCGACTGCATAGTCGCTCTATTATGGTGATTATTTCGCATAAATTATCAGGCTAGTTGTACTTTCACTTTAGGAATTTCAAATTGCACGGTATATTTAAGTATATTAAGTAGCAGCATCATTATTTCATTCTATTTATTAAAAAGAATATAGAGTAATAAATGAAAATCGAAAGTATACTAACATTATACTTTATATCGTTATACTAATGTAAATATAACATTGAATAATAAAGTAATATTTATTATTATGATATTGATTTTTTAATAATTGTAGTTATTATGAGAAGTCCTTATAGTGCACTCTTCGGACACACTGTTTATTTTGTAAAAATATTTAAGACCATATTTAACATACTATTAGTTATTATAAAAAGCATGAAAAATTCTGAAAACTTTAAAGTAACCCAATGATAACAACTCTATCGTAATAATCTTCATTAAGGAGGCCGATGTTTCGATCAACAGACAACTTTTTAACTACAATAGTACACGCTTGATGCGTACAGACGTTCTTCGATCGTATAACCTGCGTAAAAGTAAAAGTTACCGAGGTTTGACGATTGAGCCACAGCGCATATTCCAAGGCCTCTATATATTATTTTAATAACAAACGCAAATACGTTTATGTTCTGTTGTTTGTTACTTCACTCTACATTTTACTGCTTTTGTTGTTTACACGGGTAATAAAGAAATAGATACACGATATGGAATTGGAATTTATGGGATGAATGACGAAAGTTTAAAACATTGCCCAAAAGCTGAAAGGAAAATTAGAAATTAATGAAAGCTTTGGAATGATTGAATTTCTGGTATTATTCGATAAAGTATTTATATTTTGAGTTACCTATTTAAGCACTTTGTTTATAAAATTCAATATGCGTTCAAAAATTATTGTAGAAAAGGCAGTGTTATCATTGATTATTTAAGTGTGTCATAGCATTATGGTGAATCATAAATATAAGTGAGAAATATAATTTGTGATTTAATACCAATCATCTATTTATATATCTAAAAACTATATTTTTAATATGTATCATACCTAAAATTATCATGGAAAACTAGCTCCATCAATGTGATTCGTAAGAATAATAATTCATTTTTCATTGTTGAGATTAGTCTTATTTTATAGTGTCTAACAATTTTTTCTTAACAATGCTTGAAAATCATTGTAAATTTTATAATTTCATTTATGTGGGAATATCTCTCTCTCTCTCTCCCTCTCTCTCTCTCTCTCTCTCTCTCTCTATATATATATATATTTATATATAATACTCACTTCTTTTATGATATTCTTTATTTTTTAATGTTATGTTTGTTTAATTATAAGTCTTTATTTATAAAGACTCAATAAATTTTACGACAGACCAGAATTCAATAATTAATATAAAGTTTCAGAAAATGCTTAACGAAAATGAATATTTTACTTTGAAGTAAATCACACATATTACCGTACGTAGTTTTTATAATCATGTATAATTAAGATATGTTTACCTAACATATTAAGTAAATTTTATTGTCGTAATAGTAAATGATTGAAAATAGAATACTGCCAATGATTAAACTCTGATTTATAGCATAAAGTATAATTGTACAGCAAATGGAATGCCATTTATAAATTAGGAAGAAGTTAATTGATTAAAGCATTAGCTATAATTACTAGTAAGGATAATAATTATAAAATACTACAGTTTTACTGAAATATAATTTAATGATATAATCGATTTAATATTGTACCGAAGACTCTTGATTATACCAATTGAGAGAAACTAGTAATATATAATTTAATGAACAATAATCTAGTTGTACAATATAAACATTTAAATATTCTTTACTCGTAATATCATACATTTCATAATTGTTCATAAGTAGATTTCCTTTCATCTGTAAGTGTTGTTCTTAATCTAATTAATAATGTTCGTATATAATTGATTGTTGGCAATTAGGAATGAAGATTTAGGCGCATGTAGTGGGCTTCATTCGCCAAGACCACAGTTTCAAATTTTCGCTTGAATGAACCAAAATTCCTTTGAAAACACTTTTGTGAAAGTACGTCGCCAGTGTGCGCTCCTTAATCCGCCTCCAAAGCTCCAAAACGCATCCCATTTAGGAGATTTCGTTGGCAAGTCCATGTCTCTTTGCGCGAGAGTCGAGTAAAAGAAGCCCGCGGAGAAAGAAAGGCGCACGCGCGCGCGCGCACGTCCAACTGATAAGATGCACGTCAAGGCACCTGGACGATCCGAGGCGCTTTCCCCGGTGCGAATCCGTCACGCTTTTCGCGCGTTACGATTCCATCGCGCACGAAAGTTCCATCGGCCACCTTCCGCGACCGCGTAAACATACACGTGTGCGCTCAAGCACGTACAGGCATACGTACAGACAGTGCGGAACACGTACGTGGTGAACGCGTCGATCTTTATCGGCGGCAGTGTCGGCTACGCGGTCTCCCTTCTTTTTTTCTCCGTCTATCTTGACGGCGGTGGCGGCGGCGGCGGTGGCGGCTGTGCAAGTACGGTTGATGAAGCGAATGCGGAGCAGGACGAGGTGGAAAGGGGCGGTGAGGAAGAAGAGAACGAGGTGGAGGCGGAGGAGAAGATGGAGGAGGTGGTGGTTGAGGAGGTGGAGGAGGTGGAAGCGGAGGAGGAGGAGGAGTAGGAGTAGGAGTTGGAGTAGGAGTTGGAGTAGGAGTAGGAGGAGGAGGAGGAGGAGGAGGAGGAGGAGGAGGAGGGAAAAAATTGCATACGCCTTCGAAACGAAAAATCGGATGCACGCGCTGATTCCACGTTTCGCGGGAGAGCGGATTATCAGCCGTGTGCGATCTGATGCCGTTAAGAACGCGCTTAGTCGGTGCTTTTCGTGGACGTAGCATTTCCCCACGCTCGCTTTTAATGAGAAACTTTTTGGGGTAATTACCGTCTTCGTTTAGAGAGAAAAGCGGCCGGGTTGTTTATTGCGCGCAGGGAATCATGAGCGTCTCTTGCGTACTCGCTCTGTGTGTTGATTCAATTACGATTTTAATTGACACGCGCGCGCTTTTAAATTTATCAACTTTTTTTATAGCCACTGTCCATTAGTAAATCTTATTTCGGATGACTTATGTTTTTAATCGCTATTAAAACTTTTTATACATTGTTTGTGGAGAAAACTCCTGCTCGTAAAAACGGAATTATTACTAATTAAAGGTGTCGTTCACCTCTACCTGCATTGAGGTGCGCGCAGAAAATTTCTTTTATAAAATTTGCTTCGACATTTCTCTTAATAGCTTATATTTTGAAGGTGAAATTTTGGTGCATGTTTCGTTTCTATAGGGAGATTCGTGCATAGCAGATCGAAAGATCCCTTCATCGGACAACATACGCATTCGTCTTGTTCAGCGATATTGAAATATTGGTCGCTAACTAATCGACTCGCTGGCCCCGAAAGAAGCTATCGATTCACATTACGTGTGGCACTAATGAGGAATAACACGGATATATCGGCTCTCACAATAAAGAGCTTAATCCATAGGGCATTTCAATCTCATTTCCCAAATAAAGGATTAACAAAGAGGGAATGAAGCAGGCAACTGTGCGAGCGCCTCGTCGGCTGGATGAATGGCTTCGAAAAGTACTATAGTCGGACCTCACTTCCAATTTCTTCGATTCAAATCGAACGCTAATTATAATGCGTTGGCGCGCGTAGGCTGCCGCATGCCAACATCGAGAGTCTTTAAGATTCTTTTTGTTGTGGGTCCGTTCGATTCATAATCGATACGTGGGGGCAAACTAGGGTGGGACTGCAAATGGAAGCGGGAAGAAAGGCGGTGCTTGTCCTTCATGCACAGCTCGTACGCGAGCTATACACATTGACGAACTTCCCCCACTCTCTCTCTCTCTCTCTCTCTCTCTCTACCTCTCTCTCAATCTATCCATCTATCTATCTATCTATATATCTATCTATTTATCTATCTATCTATTTATCCATCTATCGCGTTCTGATTTAGGCAGCGGTCATCATTGTCGTCTTATATCAATCTCGAAGTTGATCGGTCGTCTTATACGTACATATATTCATGCAAGCATATGGATTGGACTCGCGCAGCGTGAGTCCCCGGAGGCCCGGTATATAGAGCCGACAAAAAAGCCATCGAGTCATCGAGCGATTGGGCGCCACTTGTCATTAATGACTCTCCGATATTTTTCGATTTAAATAAAGAGAGGCGATGACAATCTCGCGCCACCATCTTCGGGATAAACCTGTTTTGTAGGTGTAGAGGCCCTCGCATGAGCGATGGAGCGGCGAAGACCTATGCATTTAACGTCGCGTATGGGTTGTAAATGAGGCTGGTAGCGCGCGTGCGCGCGCGCCACGAATAATCGTCTGGGATACAGCCTGTTTACGATCGTAAATTTCAATTTTTGGCCCTCGGCCCGTTTCTCAATAGAACGATCAGAATTTATTTCAGTATTCCGATGCTAAATGCAACGATCGTTTCATTAAAAATTCATTCACAATGCACGCCGTCGAAATATTTCAATTAGTCAATTATTTTAAATATGAATGTAGATATTTATATTATTGGTCCTACTTAATAAAGTAATTCTCTCATAAAAATCCAATATTATAAATATTGGCGCAAAAAAATATTTGATTTCATTTTATAAATTCAAGTTTTTTTTTGATAAATAATTGTTAAATTGTTAAATAATTTAAATGGGCTAGATGAAGTACATCGTCGAGTGCAGAAAAATATGTAGCACAGTTGCAGTTGTCATAATCTTATGTGGTTTGTAATAAATATAAATCGACATCTCGAAATTCACTAAATATCGGTTTGATCGTTTCGTTATTTATTTCCACTCTCCAAAATTGGCCGAATGAATTTTTTAAAAACTTATTGCCTCCGACTATGAAAAAGTCAGCTCTAAACTATTTTTATTGGTACGTTGGTTAATCGAAATTTAGTTGCACAAAGTGTTTGTTATTTTAAATTTATTACTAGAAAGTGTCAAAGTTAATTTTGTTAGGCGATCGTGAGATCAAGAATATTGCACATTTTTGTGTACAATTTTTAAGAAAAAATAATGAAAACTCACACGTGCTCACACATACTATCCATAGTCATATGTAGGCCTATGCATGCACACACATGAACATTTATAACAATAAAAAGTAAAAAGTAGAGAGAGATATGTGATCCAGCGCATGCATCGCATTGCAATACAGATTCGAACGGCTGAGCATAGGCTCTCAAAATTAAAGCTCAGCCGAAAAGGATGAATGAATCAGAATCGCGTTTCCTGCATGGACCATAATAAACAAACGGGATTAAACTGTGAGGAAGCCGGTGCCGCACCGCCATCCGGGATTGCACGCACCCTCGTAGCGTTTTTTTTGCGGCCATTATTTCGCACTCGCGCAAATACGGTGGTGCAGCCTTGGCGTATATGTCGGCACGTTACAGGGGCTCTGCATCGAATATCGTATTACCCGGCGCAATGCTCGCCGGATTTTCACCTTTTTTCTCCCTTTTTTCACTTTATATATACGTATAGACGTGCGTGCACGTGCACTAGTGCATTCGCATGCATGTATACATACCAATGTGCGTACATGTGTGTATTTGCATATGCGTCGATGCATTGCCTTGTCGTCCAATCGTGGTGAGGGTGCATATATTTCTGTATGCGACCGCGTGTATCGGATTTTTGAAACGTCGTGCTAACGTCAATATTTGGTTGTCCCGTTACGTGATTTTCTTGCTTTTTTTCGTCACGGTCGAAACGGTGCGAGTTTATTATATCATGAGTCGATGGAAAAATATTTTGATTTTATATTTGTTTGTAAACGTGGAAAATGTATTTCGTCCCTGCCATGAATTCGTGCCATCAATGATGTGGTTTTATGGAGGTTATAAATCAATTTTTTAAGTTAATCAGATATCTAGCTATTGACTAATATTTGCAATTCCTATTCTTTGTTAAAAATCCGTTTTTGTCTTTTTTGAGAAATGAATGCCCCGAATGTTTACAATTCTAAAACATCTGAAATATAATTTTATATTTACTCGCATGACGCTGGTAACAATTTTTATTGCACTGTTCTAATTGCATGGTCAAAAATTCAATTATGGTTGAGCGAAATAGGAACGAGCCACCCGCGGTACAAAGACTCATAAGAGAAAATGATTTTAAACCGAACTCTATAAAAATTTTCTAATATGTACTCTGGATAAAATTCGTAAATTAATATAAAACTCAAAACTCGGGTAAATCATTAGAAATCGGAATTGTCTCACATTCCACACATCCATGCTTGAGATAATTATTTATTTTTAATGAATAGCATGCTATCTTGTATTCTTTTAATTAACATCCCAGAGTTATACGAACGAAGTGATAGGTCGTTAATGTATGACACGTATATAGATTACGTCCAGCATACTGAAACTCTGTGGAATAAATGTAAAGATAATTCGACTTCGATGTAAGGCTCGACTTTCGCTCGACTCGATTCTCCGTTGCTCGAATGAATTTTTTAAAAACGTGCCATTAGTTAAATGAGCCTGGGCTTTGTTAGCTACGTGCATATTCCCAATAATTCGAAGTCGTAGTGTTCGACAGCGGCAACCTTGGCCAAAAGAAAAAAGCGACGCATATTTATTTACATCACGCGCTGCTTTCGATTCGGCCGCTTCATAAAACCGAGGAGCCCCATGCCGCGCGCGTGCGCACACACGTACCAGCATGCAAACAGAGGGCGAGGTTAGTCCACGGGACATCGGCGTAATAAATGATAGTTTCGATAATTAGCGGCTCCTTTCGTGAGCTTGACGGAGAATGAAAACCGAGCCTCGTATGCCAAGTTAACCCGTGGAGATTTGAGTGCGTCCCTCGCTCAGGTCGGCCCACGGTTTCCACGGCGTGCAGTGTCAATGCGGTTGGTAGGAGATGGCAGGTGTAGTCTCCGGAGCCATTGTGTAAAAGTGCAAGATAACCTTAGGAAATTGCACGCGAATGGCCGAAGAACGCGGCGTGACCGGGTTGACAGCTACGGCAACAATGGGACGAAGTCCCGGGCCTCTTGTACGACAATGCCGGGGTCTTTTCCACGGACAATATGGCGCCCGACGAGTGACCCGTCAGAGCCTCGGAAATATATGATCTAGTACAGCCACTCCCGGCACCTCTCCGCGACTAACCTGCACCCAGTACATGCTTTTAATGATCCTGTGCTTCACGATAATCCCCACGTATTTCTTTGCCCCCGGCAGGCCCACACTTTATTTCAAAATCCTTATTTAATGCCGTGGGCTACTCGTTTATTGGGTCATCCAATGAAAATATTCTCTACCGATGTTCTACACTTTAATACCTGACTTTATTCCTCTCTTCTTGAGTGTTTGTCCCTTTGTGAAGTGGGCGCAGATTTATAAGGAATAAATTAAATTTTAATTAATTTCTTTACATACTATATCTCTTTACATTTTGTACATTTATACCATTTATATTTGTAATGTTAAGTTTACCTCGTAGTGATATTAAGCAACATTTGATACAAGTAGTAACCAAGGGGTGAAGTAGGACAAACTACCAAAATTACATTCCTTCAAAAATTGTATAATACATCATGTCGACTATAGAATATTGAGATAAGATTTTCTTTATATTGAGCATCTCTTTATGATTATGATTATAACTTATCATTAATTTCTTATATACGATATTTACAGACCAATGCATTAATTTAATTAAAGCAATTCCAATTAATTATGCAGCGACAATTTTTATTCTATAACTAAATATATATATATATATATATATATAATACAAAATTTAAAAAATGCACTTTCACAAAGAAATAAATGCTCCATATTTTTAAATTAGTGTTAGTAATAGCTCTTTATATTTAAAATTGAACGAATAAATCATCAAATAAAATACAAAATTGTTCGCAAGATACCATGCATTCCTGGTTATATCGTTCGTATCTCGTATGGAAGGACTCAAAATTATTTGATAAAATATCACGTATTTCTATAATAACATTTTAAAAATTTATTTAGTGTAAAGGATATGGAATGTTGAAGAGTCAATGTGAAGGATATGAGATCGGATGACTCTTGAAAATATGGGTTATTCGTAAACATTTAAAGATAGTGAGATAGAGCGAGAGCTCAGTGCGACAGAAATGGGGGATGAAACAAGACAGAACTCAATAAGACATATCGACCGCGGTAACTCCCAAAACGTGCATAAATCACAGATTGTGAAAATGTCGTGACAGTGAAGCTTTGTCGAGACTCCTCATAGCGCCAGGACAATAATGAAAAACTTAAACCCCGAAGGCTGCTGGTAAATCGTCAATGATATACTTCCTAGAAGTATGGAAATACTAGGGAGTATCTGTTACAGGGTGGAGAAAATCCGTCACTAGTCTCAACGGAGCAATATAACCTGTACTAGCTTCTGTCTCGTTTATCCTTCTTTCGAGGTAGTAGAGCAAGTGCAACTGTGTTGGATTCGATGGGTTTGAGCAGGGAAATGAGAGGGGGAGGAGACGTGCGATTTCTCCAGGATGCTCTGTCTGAAAATTACTGGAACGTAGACCGAGGGTGACCCTGTCACATTTCCATTGTTCTATTCCTTTATTCGAGATATCACCGTTGGCATGACCGAGTACTGAATAGAAAAAGTCGTCACCGAGGTAAGCTAAGCCCGAGTCTATGTTCCAATGTCATTTTCAAGAGCGAGCTTTTACCTTTTTCCTTTTATTGTTATTTGCTTGTAGGACTCGTTCGATTTAAATAAAAATTTGTATAATTTTCTTGTTATAGTGATATCATTAAAGTTTGACCTTCAGCTTGACTAATATATCATGTATATTTAACCATCATTAATTTTCATGTTTTTTTTAGAAATATGCTACATATAGAATTTGATTACCTATGTATTTATCTAACTATAATTTATTGGCATTGAAATTCATGCATGTTACCGTAAAGGGTCATTACAAATATAGCTCCCATATATATAAAATCTTCTTTTTTTTAATACGGCAAAATTTTATAATTTAAGAATAGAAATTGTAATTTAAAACTATTTCGCATTTAATGCTTTGATTTAAAAGCTCATTATATTGTTTAGAAATTATACAAATTCATGAAATATCTCAGAAAATTAATTAATTTATTTGAATGTATTTTTCTAACCAAACATCAAATTAAATTAATATCATTAAGTACCTATTTATAAATTTTTTAAATGAACTCATTCTGAACTCATAGTCTTTTCCGTCACCTTATTTTTAGTTCCTGCTATTTTATTTAAAAAAGTGTACATAATTTAATATAAGCTAAAGTTTAATTAATATGCTTATTGCTGAAATTTATTGTTACAATCCTTTTAAAATATATTTAATTGATAGTATATTTAATTGTAACTACACATCTGCTTCAAAAAACTATTGAAACGTATCCAAATTTTTATATATTATGTATTGCCATTTTTAATGATCTATTGAATAATATTTATTAGATTAATAATCTATAAAAATTATATAAATAAATGTGTTTAGCTTAATTTTTAGTGAATTTTTACACCTAATATCTTTCTGAAAAATGATTATATAGAAAACTTTGTTATTACAGTTGTATATAGAGTAATAATAAAAATAATCAATTAATTAATTGTTAAATTAATCATTTAATGTTGAAACATGAATAAATAAAAAAAAATGTAAATAAAGATAAATTTGAAAATGTAATAAAAGAAATTCAGAAAAAAATTTTGCTTTCATTTTCGATTTAGAATATTTTTCAATTATTTTCTATAGAATATTTTACAACTTTTAGTTGTATTTTTCTGATGTATTGAAAGACATCAATTAATTTCAGCTATTTTCATTATTTCAAAATCTGCATACAATATTCAAATTAATGAAACTAATTCTGCAATGATAAGCAGTTGAATAAACAAATGTTAAAAATATCAATTTATGAGTATAATAAATATAATTAATTCGATGAGAACTGTATATTTGTTTAGTGTAGAAAATTAGCAGAATTTATGATTTATAAAAGTGATTGAAATAGAAAAAAATGAATACACTGAACGAATAATCATGAGGGATGCCTTTGTAACCAATCCATATCTCTAAACAGAGTTGCCAAGTTAATCGAAGGTTAATCTATGTATATATTTACGCGTGGTACGTACATACAGGTATATGTCTAAAATGGTAATAAGCGAGTGGGCACGTTCATGATTCGGGAGCAAAGGAAGCGGGAGAAGCCGTTGTAAGTAGCGCTGCGACGGTAGTCCAGGCCTACCGAACATCTCGTTTGTATAGTACGGTAAACAGAACAGGGATTTCCGACTAATATATATATAATATACGTATCTTTTCGAAAGAGAGCGAGAGTAATGCGGGAAGAGGAAAGCTCACGGGGCGAGAGTAAATGGTATGTAAACCGTCCCGACGTTCACCCTTGGCCTCTCGCTCGCGCCGTTCTCCGCAAACTCCATTAAAACATTATGCACGTGTCGATGCGCTTGGAAAATCAGATGCCAACTATATAGTGAACTTGCCCATAACGTATTGATATTGCCGCCCGCGCTCACTCATACTATAACGGTTCATCTCACGCTCTCTCATTCTCTCTATCGTTCTATCGTGTTTTTCGCTTGTGTCCATCGTAAGCGAGAGCGGCTCGTTATTCATGCATTCATATTCTTGGTTTGTTCTTTCTTTCTCTCTCTTTCTCTCTCCTTTCGTTTTCAGGAAAATTGAAAATTTCGCCCATTTTGCGCGTCATGTAATGTTCCTGATTTTTTCTTTTTACGGCCACCCGTTCGTTTTATATTTATGAAACATTCAGAGAATTTTAGAAATTTCTCATCGCATAACATGTATCAGATTGTATCTTAATGATCAGCAATTGTCGTAGGAATATATTTTTGAAAAGTAGATATTCTGTGCCCTATTTTTATTAATTACATTGTTGTGAATATTGTTATCAAAATATTTAGTTAAAGCAAGAGATATGTTTTTTATGCAATATATTCATGTATGAAGTTATAAAAAGAAAATATATTGTAATTTCTTTATATTTTTTTCGATAATAGAAGTATATATAAATTTTAGCATGTGATTATTTTTTAATTTTTTAAATTATCATTGTATTGTAATAGTAAGTGAATTTACACTAATTAAAAATGACAAATTTCAAAATATATATTTATGAATCAGACGAAGAAAATAAAGTATTGTATTTTTACATTCTTCAGTTTATATTCAGCCATATTCAGTAACATCATTAATTAAATATTAAGATTTAACCAAAAGTGATTAATTCCAAGATTATTAAATAAGGCAACGTACATTATGCGAAATATACATTTATATTTATAATATGAATAATAATAATAATAGTACTATAAGCAATGTAATTTGAAACTTCACAGAGCCAAACATCTAACTACTATGTTTAACAACATTTAATAATTTCGGTTAGGTCAATTTATATAGTTTCATTATATATTTGTTATTAATTGAAAGTTAAAAAAAGCTATGAAATGACTAACTCTAGCAAATATCATTTTAAAGTTTCTCTAATTTTTCAAGTTATTTTTAATTATTCATTATCTTCCTTCAATTCGGGATAGAAATATCTTTAAACAAGTTGTAATAAAAAAGCTATGAAAAATTTATTTGCATTTATTGACTAAAGCTTATCTAATTACGACTAATGTATATGGAATCTAATAAAACCATATTTGATGTGTGTAGAGTTTACATGAAAAAAGTGAGAAAAAAGTAGGGGAGAACGGAAATCGATCATCGATCATGAGAAGTAATGATAATTATTTCACAGCTAATAATCCCTAACAATCGGCGATATCGTTCTCAGTTGCCTGTCTCCCGGCAAGAAATCGCCTTACGTCATTGACGCAAATTAAGAAGGAAAATCGAAACTCAGCACTGCTGGAGAAAAAGGAAGACCAAGTTAATCAGAAAACATCCGAAAAGCACACAATAATACTGGACTAAAAAGACACAGGCGCCCATCGAAGGTGGACGCCCGTATGATGATGCACGGGCGCGTGTATCGGGTTTCCTTTTCTCGTTTCCAAAGAGCCATGGAGAGCGATTAGGCCAGTTTTTAAAACGTAATATTGCCGACGTCACGGGGCCATTTGTCTTGCGTGTCGGCGAGTGAGAGGACTCGCGCTGCGGGATCTCTCGCATCTTTCTTTCTCTCTCTCTCTCTATCGCATTTCTCTCTCTCTCTCTCTCTCTCTCTCTCTGTCGCATCTCTCTCTCTCTCTCTCTCTCTCTCTCTCTCTCGGACACGCAAAATAATTGTTCGATGAGATGAGAAGAGGGAGGATGGAGAGGAGACTCCAGGGTCTCCAACTACTTCCTTCTTTTTCTTATTCCCTGCTGTCCACCGACCCAATTCGATGCCTATTTCTTTCTTTTCCTTTTTGATGACGATGGATCTCGCACGCATATAAGAAAATGAGAGAGAGAGAGAGAGAGAGAGAGAGACTGAACTCATATTTGCGATTGATGTTTGCGTCTACTGTTGGATGCCAGGTTCAGAAGTTTCGGATGGTTCTCGACATCTCCTCTTATTTTTTTGAGGTGTGAACATCCTTTCATCACAATTTCAGTATCTATGCGTATTACTTTTATATATTTGTACCCTTTTTGGAAATTACTTTTTATTGATGGATGGTTTTTTATTTAACGTAATTGAACTTTCATTATGTGTTTGCTTTTTAATGAAAATTTCATATTATATTAAGAATGTATAATTATTACGAAATGTAGAAATATCTGTACTGGAATTTTATTGAATATATCTAAATTCATAAGTTCTTAAGCAAAAACTAGAAAATGGAAGTAGCTACATACGAGCAATATGATTACATGTGTAAATGGATTTATGTGTGTAGATGTATGAATATAATTATAATTATATAATAAGATAATCATATTGATAGTAAGATTGTCTGCAAAAAGAATTACCATTTAAATATTGATCAAATACCTTTTGAAAAAAGTAACAATTTCTACCTACACACACACACACACACATACATATATATATATATATATATATATATATATATATATTTATATATTAATAGTATAGTTTACAAAACAAAATTATTTTGATATTAATAAACAGAAATTTAGTATTGGATATGAATTTTATAGGATGATAAAAATATCTCTATACTATCTTCTTTAATTGTATATTTTGAAAATTGTTATTTTATTTCAATACACGCTGTATTCATCATAATATCAAGTTTATCGCCGTACATTTATTAATATACTATATCAAGCAAATAATATAATACATCAAACTTTTAAGTAAACTAATAACACTATTTTGAAACTTCATAACAGAATGAAATATTGTGTAGATTAAAATAGCTATAATTAATGTACCTTTTCTTTTAAATATTATTTAAATACAAATAAATTGAAAATAATTTAAACAGGGATATGTGATAGATGTAATACAGACTACATTTTAAAAATGAATATTCCAACCAATGTCGTTAATTCACACGTAACATCTTTTTTATATACAAATGTACAAAAACATTGAATTCGATGTTTCACAAAACGAAACAAAGTCTTTCTCGATTCGAGTGCCCGTGCCATCGACATTCCCCTTTTTCATAATACACACTTCGTCGCCTCTCAGCGTCGTAAAAGATGAAAAAGATCCAACCGGTTTCGATAAATCATGATTTATGCTGCGCAAGGTACACCAAAGGCTTGACCTTCATTTTCATTCGATATTGGTTTCGTATGAGAAGGAAAAAAATAAAGAATGTCGAAGCGACAATATCACACGAGTGCTTGCTGTGTCGCAGTGACAGATGTCTTGCTGGAATTTCATTACAAAACTTATGGTACTCTCACTGAGAATCTTTCACCCGTGATTCCATTCTCTTCTGGCCCGTATGTTTTATGCTCCGATGTGATAAGCATCGAATTCGAGCAGCTTCACGTCAAGTTAAAAACATAATTTTTGTTCTTATCGCATGTTGAATGCATTTTTCTATTATTATGAATGATTTCTTATTTAAATCGAATTGCAAGATTATTTTCAATTGAATTTTATAATATTTAAAAATTAAACGGAATTTTCAATTTGTATTTATTTTTAAAATCATGTCTCATTAATTCTTACAGTTCCATTCACACGCTTTTTAAACCATTTATGCTCTTTTTCTAATTCTATATGTATATTTGCTTTTATCAAGAAAATTACGTTAAGAGCCTAATTAAATTTCAACAAAAACAAATGCATAGTTCGTCACAGCCATAAAAAAAAATTGAACGTTTCTACAGAAATTTCGACCAATTTATGAAAAAAGAAAAAAAATCATGGCAGCATGACTCAGAAAATTTATAACAACGTGCGAGAAAATTTGATGTTCACCGATGAAAGTTCCTAGAAAACTTCCAATTCCATCGAGATAAAGATCAATGAGTTCAGTTGCATTTGAACTATCGTGCGAGGCATAACGCAAAACGCGCCGCAAGGATGCATTTGGTATTCATGCGATTTTGATGCGACCGATGTAAGAAGGTCAGTGGCTAGTCTCTGGCTGACTGTCTATCTTAAATTAGCCGAAAAGATGGATCTTGTCCAGGCTCACGATGTTTTTCGGGTCTCTGCGTGGACGCGCGCCCTACGTTCATTTTAA
>NW_011948413.1:2407022-2417247 GCF_000503995.2 Ceratosolen solmsi marchali
GGAAGATTGGGTCAGGGTGAAGCATTATGGAGATTTTGCGACTCTTAAAGGAGACGAGCTATTCTATTGTGCGCTCACCGCGGGAATCGGGATTAAATGGATGGAGCTTACATATGGCGAATTTTACAACCAAATTGAATTACGAATTACAGACCAGCTTTTTCTTTTCCTCTGATAACTGCTCTTCCTGCATTTTGAGGGGAACTGGGCTTTGACAGACTGTGAATGTAATCGCCCAAATATTCGTAAGCTATTGCAAGTGTTTGGTAAACCTGGTAGACTTAGATATTATATACTGAAAGCAGGCAGGTTTCATTTTCATTTCATTGTTATGGAATCAAGTTTTTGAATGAATGAATTTGCGATGAACATAAATAGTAGACTATTATACGTATTAGTATTTACGCCTAAAGATTATTAATTTCGTTAAATTTATTAGATGTGGTATTATATTAATTTTTAATTGAATGATACGCAGTTTCCTACATTTATGGATGGTAATAAAGTATATTAGGGACGATATTTACTTGATAATTGCCTTCGATCACTATTCATTTTACTGTCACTTATAAGATTAGTAAAAACTAATGGAATAATGGAATACGTAAATTAATAAAGAATATTGTGATATCATTAACAATTTATTAAATTAAATTAATTAATTAATATATTAATTAACAATTATTCAAAAGATATTTCTCTCGAATGATGCATTTAAATGCACGCAAATGTCCTTTACATTGAGCTTTACGTTTAATCATATACAAGGAAGTAAGTAATTGAGAAATGTAAGATATGCAATACCGCTATGGAGGAATTCGCAATTTTGCCGGAGGTATACAAACGTAAGTTCCCTGAAAACAAGTCGACGGACTAATTCGCCATTGGCAGAACATTGTTAATCTTTTGCGTACGACAAATGCAGAGAAATAGATGACCAAGATATCTGGTAGAGTAGTAATCGCCGGGAAAAGCCGATAATCAAAGAAAGGAGGTACTGACAACGCGGCTGCGAATCGTCAATCAAAAAAGGACCGCTTGCGGTAACAATAATTGTTCGATATGAAGGCGAGATTCGCGCGCTATTAATATCTATTACCTTTATCTCAGGCGGAAGTCGCGGGAGCCGACGTGTGCGCTTTACAGTAACGTCACAACGCCAGTAGAGCAGACGCACTGGTCAACTACAAGTATTTCGCATTAGAGCTCGAGGCGTTCCGCGCTAATTAATTGAGTTAAAATGCTGTTAAACGAATTGGCTTGGGATTGAGTGCGGGACGCTCAGCTTTCCAGTCACGGTCTTCCTTCTTCGTTCGACCTTTTCAATTCTTTTCAATATTCATTTAATCCTTCGCAATAAAGAATCCAGGTATTATTAGGATAAAGTTATAATTCCGAAATAATATTGTGAATTTGGCTCGCGTGCCGTGATGCGGTAACGACGGCGGTTTATACGTGTGCGCAAGGACGCAGGACTACGGGTGAGTGATATGCATTGATGCATCAGTTTGCGATACTGATACTACCTGTATGGGAACGAATTTAATTCGTTTCGATCGTATCGAAAGAATGTTACGATGTCGTCCGATCATTGGGATCCTTCTATTACGAGTTTCTCGTTTTGTTTTTACATTTACGATTAATAAAATTTAATTGACATCTCTTATATGTCGATTACTTTGTCAATTTATGTTTTCATCAATAACGATTAACTAAAACTCTTATTGTCAATGTTGTGCTATTTGTGTTTAGAAATAATTCTATGACATTTATGATACTGATATTATTGTATAATAAATTTTTTTGTATTATTATTGTCTACAAGCATATACCACGAACAGTTTTATTAATTTTACTTGAATGATCGTTTATAACAATACAATTATCTTGCCAAAATATGTATCTATGAATACAATAAATGAAACAATAGTATATCATATAATATGATTTTTGACGAACATTTTACCCTACACCTTTTCCGTACAATATTGAAAATTTTTACAATATTAACAAAGGGTCATTTGCTTTTCAAAAAAGTTTAATAGCATTAAAGAATTCTAGGTTTCTTCGTGTTTGATTTAGAATGTACGAATGTCAGGTATTCGGACGGTCGTGTAAATTAAAAATGGTAAGAGCGGAAATGTACCCAAACTGAACGTTCCGTTCTCGACTTGTTAAGTCCTGATCTTGACTACAAAATTCAGTTAATATAATTAATCTCTTTGCAAGTAAAACATTTCATAAATAAAAACTTTATTCACTGCAGAAGATAGAAATATAGAAGAAATACTTGTAACATCGTTGAATAGAGGATCGTTTTTTACATTTTTGATCATCAAGATTTGCGATTGACTCGAGTAAATAATACACACACGTCAACAGAAAGCAAATTACCGCGTTTTTACAACAGGAATTCCGGATAGTAAAGTAATTTGTAAAATCAAATGAAAAATACGATATACAAATAATAGTGTTATTTCGCAAAAGTTAAAATACTTTGGATCTTTCTGAAAAATAAATTAATTATCTATATATATGTATATACATACATAAAATTATTCTTATGGAGTTAAATCGTTCAATATAATAAATTAACAAAAAATTCCAAATATAGTTTTCATTTATTTTCTGATTATCAATGTATAAAATGATATTGTATATTTAAGCTATTAAAAATTACAAATTATATAACGATTTATAACACAGTAATATAAGTATAATAAAGATTTTCTCTATTAAATTGTTTATCGTTTATTACATTGTTATTGAAATTTATAATGACACAAAAGAATTCAATTTTCATTCTGTCTATAGAAACAGTCATCAAGAAAATGTAAAATAACGCCTTGAATTCACCAGAGAAAGAGAAATTGATGCCGTAACAATCTGTAAATGAATCTCTATTGATAAACAGCGGTGTAATCGACTTGTTACAGAAAAAAATAACAACACAAGTGCCGGCCAACACTTAAATAGGAGGCGCTCGTATTCATCAAAAAGCGCAAGTCGTTCAACAGGTAAAATATGGGTTGGGTATCACGGTTGCGCGATATTGTCGGGGAGTCGAGGATGACCACTGTACAGGAGGCGAAGAACAATCGGACGAGGAAATTGCGCGCACGGATTTCAGAAAACAGAAACGGACTGTCTATTGTGTTGCTGTCACCATGGACCACTGCTGATGGGAAAGCCGATGGGACGGCGCTAAGAGCGCGACTCGTGTTTCGAATTTTCATGAAGAGAAACTTTGAAAGATGAGACGTCAGCGGCGCCATGACTCTTGTTATTTTTCCATCCACCTCCCCCTTCTTATGCTAGTAGCCCCACCCGCCGTCCATACACCCACTCAGTTTGCGGTCTTTTCTTTTGATTTAAACTGTCGTTAATCATCAGTCCAAAGTGAATTGTGAATTTTCCTTATATACGTAGTCTCTAATGTTTGCAGAAATGACTCTTAGCATTGGAGCTTATAGAACGGAAAAATAGAAATATAATGTTACGTTAAGTCGGTATTTTATTCGACGTCTTTACAGATGTCATTTTATTCATGTGTAACTGCAGTGATAAAATAAATCATAATGGTTTAAGGAACATAGTTTTATTATATTATTTAATTAGTGTTTAACATAATTCTCATTAATCTATTTAAAATCAAACAATTAAAAGTATGGTTATCATCATTTAGTAAATTAATGTTTCTATTATAAAATATTATACTTTCAATTTACATAAGATAGAATAATGAATTGAATTTTTTGTTGCTGAATCAAGTCTACAAAATAATTATTTTTCGATAATTTTATGGCTTGAAAAATAAGAGAAGTAATAAACAAGATTAGCGTAATGATAATAATTTAGGAAATGCTTAAATAAAGCTTATTCATATTCTAGCGATACTGTTTTTCCATTAATGCTCGACGATTATCAACAAAATCTATATTTAGATAAAAGAATTAGAGATAATCAATTCCATGTTTATATGCCATTTAAGCATATTAAAGTGTAATATTAATTATGAATGGATGTGCGTAATATCGAGAATAGCCGTACATTATTATGAAGAATTTATTTTGAAATAAAATAAATAGCAGTAGATAATAATTAGTTTTGCTTGTTGAACTGTGCGAAACCACTAAAATGCTGCCCATGAATTCGATCCCATCGATTGCCACGAGGTAATTTACAAATACGGAAAGTATGCGAGTATTCGATTACAATCGGATGTGGAAAAGCATATAATAATAACAAATGTTCTTTTTTAAATTAGCGAGTACTTTTATAGCGGAGCTGTTAAGTCTGTACGAGATTCGAGCCCGCTACTTATATATCGGGACATACCGTCTCCCTTCCGTTCCACTTGCCCTTTGATATCAGCTGTGACTAGACAATGGGAAACCAGGGGCCAGCGAAGAAATCAAAACTACAAGCTTAATAAAAAAATAAGGGAACGATAATGCGAGTCCCAGAAGGTCCTTCGCGATAGCACAATAGGGTGTATCATGTCGGGATGACATGGCGCTTTTCTGTCAATAGCTACCCACTGACTTGCCATTGTGTTAAAAGGTCTCGCTATATAATATGTATCTTCGCTCATCTCTGGTGAGCGCGAGCGTCATCCCGCGGACGAGAGACTCTTTCATGCCTCCGGCTTTTTGAGAGCCGTGATGCTGTATATGGAGCAAGGATTCTTTCCTTCTCTTTATCCTTTATTTTTATTTGGTGATCGTTATATTCCAGAATCGAAGAAAGGAAATCAAACTGTGAAATGAGCAAAATGTCCAATCGTCCGAGGCCGCGTTCAAAACGTTTTCGACTACGCGGCTGCTTCCGGCCAAAGGCGTGAAGTGATGTCTTGAAAATGCCATGAAATGGATGGAATGAATTTCATAAAATTCGCCTCGAGCTTCATTATGAGCATTTAGGCGACGTTATTAGTCACTTAATAAGTTTAGTCGTCTTCATTCCTTGAAATTAATTGTCGGTAAGGTAACTTGTTAAAGCGTTTTCATAAGCTTACAAGAAATGAAATTTTAAATAATCATTGCTTTATCACGATATCATATCTGTATTGCCAAAGATAAGTCATTAAAAATGAACCCCATTGTAGCTAACGGATACGTCAAATCGTAAAAATTTAATTTATTCCTATAAGAATTAATTGCCTCTGTGCGCGAATCACTTAATCTGCGTATTATTGAATCATCTTTTGAACCGAATTCTCCCAGATAATAATATAATAATAGGAAATTCAACGAAACGGGGAGGATAATAAAGCAAACGAAAAGAAGCAAACCAAAAATCCGAGCTAGCCCGTGGTTCCAAATGCAATACCTTGGATAATTATTAAGGCCAAGGGGGAGAGGGTTAGGGATAGTATGAGTAGGGGTAGGCGACAGAAGCCCTCGGCTTCGATGGTGATTGATTTTAGTGAAAATGCGAATCAGAAGGTAATTTGTCAATCTGTCGGCGTTCGATTTCGCGAGCACCCGCTCGCCTTGAGTTCGGAGATACCGATCTCCTCCTCGTGGCTCAGGCGGCATTGGATAAACCTCCAAATCCTCCTTTCGGCCTTTCAACCATCTGATTGCTCGAGCACAACTACGGCCGCTGATGTGCGTTAGACGTCTGAAGGAGAAGCTGTGGAGCGCGATACCCAGTCGACCTGATTGTTCGTAATGGTGGATGTTGGCACGTAGATTTGGGTTTGAATAAGACTCGCCACTCGTTAAATCTAGGAACATTTTCACAGGCTGAAGAGTACGCGAGTTAATGATACTCCATCGAGATCGCCGAAACTCGTTAAGATGGACGCGCAGTCCTCCGCTCGAGCATTGTCAGGGATTTTACGGAAGGAGGCTGAAGAGAAGGAAACTTGGCCCTTTCTAATTCTCTTTCTATACTCAGCATTGAACGGAGAACTATGGCCGAAGAATAAATTCAGTGACACAGTTGAGTCGTATGCTTTACTTGTAGTGAATGCATATACTAGTATTTTTATAATTATAATATGAGCAGATACTAAACAAATAATTATCCGTGAATAATAGGTGTACTGGAAATGGCCGAAATTATTTTGTGCTAACGGTTGTAAAATATTACGTTCTTTAAAAGCCGTATATTATAATAAATGCTATGGATAATGCTAATGTAAATATGCTATTGCCGTCCAATTTTCAGAATTCTATTGGATTTCGTGTAATAAAAAATTTTATTCTGGATGGCAGTCCTACATTACGAAAACCATTTTAAGTTGAATCACCTATGTTCCTGCCCTAGATGAGCACGAGTTATGCATTAAAGAATGACGATGTCGTTACGTAGATCATCCTTTAGTATACAAAAGTTTGTATAACCTAGGCCATCAGCATATAACACGTACTTGATAGGCTTAGACACAAGGATGTTATGTAAGTCATTAATATAGAAAGACAGAGTATCGGCTTGAACTCTATGAAATATTACATTAATAGTTCACCAAGATATTTCGTCACAGTTTCTAAAATAAAATAAGTTGTTTGTATTACGATAACAAGACTTTATGTACGCAATATTCTATTGATTATAAATTCATTGGCTAGTAAGATAAAATGATGACGATAGAATATTTGATAAATTCAAAGGACAGTCATCTATCAATGGTCTATAGAATAAAGACAAAGATAAAACGAAGATGAATTAGAACGAGAAGTAGATCCAAATCTACGTATACAGAGCATTATATTTTGAACAGCATTGTTTAATCGTTATTGTGCTGAGATTTAGGCATTATGATTATTTGGCAATCGATATGCGCCTAACTAAAAACTGAAAATATTATTACGATATTGTGTCTAAAAGATACTCTAAGCAATGAAAATTAAAATAACGCTTCGGTAACGAAATGATATAGTTTCTATTACGAGAAAGAAACAAATAACAATTACAATCATTCTTAATTCTGACCGATAAAATACATTTTTATGCGGTAAAAAATTCTTTTATGAAAAACTTGAAGGATAATTCCATTAGATTACTTCTTATTGATGATATTACGAATAAATTTAATAGAATACAATATGATTAATAATCAATTTTTGTCCCCTACATAGGATAAAGGACTATTAAATAGGAAAGATAAAAGAAACGAATAAAATTTTACAACAAGCGTAGTATCTACTTAATATATTAGAATGGATTGTTGCTTAAAATAAACTCGGAGTATAATGCTAATGCTTAGAGTATAACAATTGATTGAAAATTAAATTCTCCTGAATATTTCTCTTCCATCACGAGAGTGTTTAGCGTCCTTAGCCTTACCTCTTGTCAAAATCCAAATCTCTGGTAATTGTTTTTGGCTCGAATAGTGAACTACACTGTCACAAAATTTATCTCCCTGATCCTGGTAGCATGGCGTCATTCATTCGGGTGAGTTCGTAAATGACAGGTCGCTCGATTAGCGCTAGGAAAGTGGTCGAGCGCAAATTGCGTGTATCATGACGGGCAAGCGACATGCAGCGCCGCGTTTGAATCCATAAATTGTGTTAATTAAATCTCATAGCGTCCGCGAGAGCCTGACCCACGCCTCCGTAACAAACACCTAACAATCACGCATACTGGTGATTATCATCTGCACTCTCGCGCGTGCACGCACGTATACAAACGTGATGCGCAACCCTCAGTAACGGGGTGGCGAAAGGTTACGATATACGGAAAAAGGAGTGATGGTAGCAAAGTTGTCAGGAACCTCTTCCCGAACCCCCGGAGTCTTCCCCGAGCCATTAACACCCCTCTGAGCCGTGACTATCGCTGGCTCGCCCGTGTGTATGTGCGTGCACATGTGTTTATAGATTGGCTGCGTGTGGGGGCCTCGTTTATATAGCAATCCTCTTTACCGAATGCCGGTTGTGTATTCATGTATCTCTTCAATCGCTCGTATAGGGGTAGGTTAAATTAAAAGTCAGCGTGCGTCGACAGTGCCCGCAGCTTATACAACACTCTCAACCTCCCTGCCCCTCCTACATATTCTCTTTCTCTTTCACCCTCCCGCCCTCCCTTTCTCCCGCGTTCTCACTCTCTCTCTCTCTCTCTCTCTCTTTCTCGTTTTCATACCGTCGTTTCCCTTTCCCTCTTCATACTGCGCTTCGTGGAGCTGATGTTTTCGGTCACTCTGTCTCACTTCGCCTTCATTTCATTGGGTACGATGGGCTTGTGCCAGCTGCAACGACCTAGAACGACCAATGGGCTTGGATCTCGGCCGCAACGACTGAAAGTGTCTGATTAGAAAATTAATGAACACAACGGGGTAGTACTTTTAGAAATTATGTGTACGAATGCCCGCCAGCTCTCGTATACGAGGTTTTTATTTATGTTTTTGGGCATACCTTGCTCATATTCGAGAATAAAATGCTGTATTGTAGGGGTGTATCAAAGCAATGTTGCGCGGCATTATTTTTGTGTTCGTATGGGTAAGTTCTTTTGCTTAAATAATTGCTCAATGACATGCATTTTCGATGATTTAACCCCAGCTAATATTAAGATTATTATTCCTGAAAAGGATAACAAGGACTGACAAAAAAATTTAGAAAAACTATGAGACAGTTGACTGGGCAATATTAATTCATAGTATAATATTGACGATATATTTCTGTTATATTTTTTTTAGATCCAATATTTATATTAATTTTGGTGAAATTTACAAATAGTTGTTAAAATAGTTGAGCGTATACATATTATCTTTGTGTAATGCTTAATAATCTCAATTGTCTTATATTTCAATCAATTATTTTCTAATATAAACAAGCTTCATTCGCATAAAGTGCTTTAGATTCTGAGTACAATGTATGTACACATGTTTGTGAAGCAGATGTAATCAATTTTGTATCTGAACAAGATTGGTTAACTCAACATTGTTAATGCAAAGCAAAATGACAATGCAGTGTTAAGTCTCTTCTTTATTCAATGATAACAAACGTACAAGTACATCATACAAGTAAGAATCTTTAATTAAATTTTCAACTTTCTTCTGTATTTAAAATGTCAGCTATAAACAATAATAGCATAACTCCGATTAATCTGATTCTGATTATCAGTTTATGGTTCATTAAATAAAGTATAACTTTTGAAGGATCGAGAATCTTGTAATAAATTGTATTTATTTACCTACCACGAAGAGGCGTGAATCCAATCGAGTATATGGTAGATAGATGTAGCGCATCCAAGGAAGGTGAAAGCTAGTTGTAAACAGCTGCGCGATATATTAAAGCTCGGGATAATGGGTATTATTCATTTTGAACCTCAATAATAAACTCAAATATAAGCTACGGTCTACCGAATGTATTGTCTATTTGAAATACTATAAAATGATAATATTTTTATTTGCCACCATTTTGCTACGTTCTGAAAGCTAACTTTAATTTTAGCTTATTGCACTCAAAAAGTTATTATGTATAGGATTTATATGATACATAAATTATACATAATAAAAATATTCGATTGTATACATAAAATATTAATAGTGGAAATTGAAATACAAATATCAAGTCTTTTAAGTAGAAATCTATAATCTTTTCATGGCAAATGATGAGTATCGCATTTGTACTAAATAACTACAGCATTTAGATAAAAAATACTGCAAAGTAACATAATGTAATGATATTTTGTGTAAATTATGTTTCATAGTATGCAAAAAAATTATCTGAAAATTTATTTACAATCATACTCGAGAACTCTTATGCAAAAAATTTGCATCTAAACGTCAGTTAAAAAATATATTTGATTACTGTACGAATGATTTATTATAAATTTTCATTATAATTTAATATTTTTTAATAGTATTAGTATAAAATTTTTCTTCTTAATGTAGTATTCGCCAATAATATTTCATTACAATTCACTGAGAATCACATTGTAATGATTTTTATTTTTTAGAAAAAAATTAAATTTTTATGTCAGTTCTATCGATCGGTATTACAATTAGTAAATATAAAAATTGACATTACTAAAAAAAATTACTATAAAAAAACTTTGACGAAAAATTTCTATTAATTCGACAATTCGCCAGTGCAAATTTCAATTCGTTTCAATATTGATCATTAGCATTTTGGCATCTCCCAATAAAAATATGAATCACCTATTTATCGACTGATGGATTCGGAAAGAAAAAGCAGCGGATATCATATCTTCATATACGAAATCACGGATCGCGAAATGTGCATCATTCGAGAGCGAAACATGCGCGGATCATAAG
>NW_011948413.1:2417268-2450815 GCF_000503995.2 Ceratosolen solmsi marchali
CGTGTCCAAGCGGGGCATCCTTCGGCGTGTCCCTCCATAGGGCCCATTAGCAGAATTATTAATGGGCCACATTATTTCGCTTATAAATAATAGGACCCGTGTGCGCCACTCTCGCCATCGCCATCTGTATTTAATCCCCGTGCCACTCTGATATGTGGCCGAGCCGCGGCCAGGGCACAAAGTGCATGTAGTGTCGCATTTGAATAACACGTTAGTGAACTAGTGCATAAATTTCTAATTACAAGAAAATCAGTATGTCAGCGCCGACTGGACCGGGCGGCCTGCCTCCCTACCTTCAGACCCTTCCCTCATTCGTTCGATTACCGCTTACCGCTTCTCCCTCCCTTTGCTCTTTATGTAGTTTCTTTTTCTGGAAGGATATTGTATATTCGGCAGCGTGTAATTAATTCGGCACGTTGGCGCACATGTGAGTCACCCAAATCGAAACAAGGTATTTTGAATTTTATTATTCCTTTTGTTTTATGGCTAAAACATAAGTTGAGACCATCGTGTCCTTTCGACATTCAGAGATGAGGGACTTTTATTAAAAACTGTTTTATCTATTACCGGTTATAATTTTCTTTATGCGATTATTAATTATTATGAATGGTGAAAGACAAAATGGCAACGTTTTAAACGTATTTTAACGTATTTTAACATTATATATTAAGGAAATAGAGTAATAGTCGTAATTATTGTCGCAGTCGCAAGAATAGATCCCTTCATGGTAAAAATGTGCATTATTGTATGCTCAGCTACATATTCGACATTATTAAGTAGTAAACAGTAGTCTTTAATAAAACATAGGAAGGAATTTAGGAGAATTTTCAAAGATTTTAATACTAAATTGAACGTGGTGAAAACTAATTTCTGATGTGATACCATAAATATAGAATATTCATGAAGTCTTGTTGAAGTTACGAGTTTAAGCTATTTGAGTTCTATATATTATTTATATACATTTAAAAAATAGTATACATTTCGCGAAATATAGGTTTTCAGAGTGGATCAATGTAGACTGTTTTATTTGTAATCATTATGGGATCTGCTAAAGAATGTGGCACATAAAATCATAGTAGTCGTTGCGTTTGCCGCCCATGAAATTTCCTATCTGCATTCTTCGTTATACAACTAATGGCTCCTAGTTTTCGTGAATAAAAGAGAAGAGGCGAGGAGCTTTATTTACTGCGTCCTCGTATTCCACGCGCTAAAAGGAAAAATAGAGTCTCGGAAAAATCTTGAAAATTGAGAACACAAAGAGTGTGCATTGCACTTGGGTTACAAGACAATAGACCTAGCATATACCCGAGATGAAAATAGAGGTATCCGCTGGGGCTGCGTTGCACCCTTTATTAGTATGTATTACGGTTTACGGGGGCGGTTACACAAGTCCATAAACAGCGAATCTTATGAGGGGAGCTGTATATACACGGAAAAAAAGCATCGAGTGACACTAAAAATCCCGAGTTTACACCCATGACCCATTCTGTTGGGCGGCGCATGGCCTTTCTTAAAAGTGCCGCCGCCATTGATGTCTCTGTTGTCCCAATTAGGACGCTGTAAAATGCGCGGGGCTCGTTTTGCTGTCGAACGACCGTGTACCATTTTTTACATTGCCTCATTCTCTATCGGGAACTAGCTATATTCTCTCTTTCTCTTTCAACTCTTTTGCTGGACGCTCTTTTTCCTAAAAAATTTCAGTTTGTCGATGCGGAAGGATTGGCGGCGTTGCCGACGAGCCATAGCGCAAATTATCTGGCGCGTCGTTCACGCACATACACGATCTTTTTTTTTTATCATTAACTTTGTCGTCTTTTTATTACGCCGCTCGCATATCGTTGCTCCGGCTTATTCTTTAATAATTGAACGCATAAATTATACGAGTTCACCTGCTGCAGTCGTCTTTCTTAAAGTGTATATGATAATTAAATTTTCAATTAACGCCAGTATAATGCAACATTAATACTATAGTTTATAAGTACTTTTAACATTATGATAGCGTCAATTTATATTTTACTATCATTTAATGGGTTATCAGTATTTAATAATTTAAAAGTTAATAGTATATTTTGTTTATTTAAATTAATTTTGTTTATATTCCATGTTTGCAAATAATTATCAAACAATTTGTGCTACAAGGCTATCGTCGCAATTAACGATTATACGTCACATTTTATATAATTTAATATTTATTATTCATCGATCACTTCATTATATATACATTGTTGTCTAAATTTTTAAAGCGGCATTACGATATAAAGCAATTTAATTATGTATTTCTTATGGTGATTCGGAAACCAGAGAAACGCTTCATACATTAATTAGAATTGTACACAATTACATTAAATATCAGTAATGTGTTCGTTATGCACATTACATTTATTTTCTTAACATTATAATTATCTTATTTTTGCATTAAAAACTAGAATTTGAATTGATATGTCGAATTGAAATTGTCAATATTATCGTGATGATTTAAACTCGTGTGAGTTGATTAAAAAGTCATTAAATTAAAAAGAAAGTTAGCTGAAATGACATTTGCGGTTCAAGCACAATATTTATTTGGCAAATGGTGAAATGGTCTAACGACAGCATAATGCGATCATAGAGTGCAGTCATAAGTAAGGAACTTAGTTTTCTTCTTCCTTGACGGCAAATGGATTAAAGATGTCAGTAATTTTTTTCTCTCTCCACATTTGCAGCAGAAGGGGGAAAGATGCCGGTCACCGTGTACCTCTCGAGTGATTTTCAGAAAAGTACGGAGAACAACGAATCGCGGACTCACCGCGGGGGTTCGCCACGGAAAACAAGATCTCATCTAGATAGGCCAGACGCTTGCTCCAGTCGTACTGACGCCCGAGTATCTCTTCGGACGCGCTCCGTAAAAAAAGGTACACAGCCAAGAGGAAAGAAAAAGGAAAAAACAACGTTCCGTATACAAAATGTCAGCTCCTAAATTCACTTTCAGCTAATAAATAGTTGATTTTTAATTGACTGTTGCGGTCTGTTGCTTTGAAAATCACAAGTTTTTATTTTACGTCTCGGAGATTTATACCACGTGTATACGATATAATGATAACAAATTGCTCGGTAATTACGTTTTGGAATAATTATTCTTCTATCGTAGTAAACTAAGCAATGCAAAAATCGTACATGTATTGTGAAAATGCGATATTAAATTAAAATAGTATTTTTGTTTGTGATGCAATTTAGTAGAAATAACAGCTCCTAGGTAAATTTAAAGTTTCTCAAAGTAATATTTTTTTTAAGTGCGGAGGAGTTACCAAAAAAAGTTTTGCTTAGTCAAATGAGTTTTATGTATGGGAATGCATTTTTTGGTTGAACAGCATTTCTAAGAGGCATTTGATTGAATGGGAGTCCCTTTAATATTCGATTACGCAGCCTCTACAAAATCACGACGTCCCGTCATCTATCTTTAACTGAAATCACACTATGAAAGGTAAACTTTTCAATTGGCGCACATCCACTGCAGAAATTTATTTCGCTTGCATTACAATCCAAGCCTCTTGCCCATATAAAAGTCAAACGAAAAATTATTTTCATTCCGAAAGGCATTCTTCTCAAGGTGAAAAAAAGAACTCACACAGTTATGAGTGCAGTGCTGCATTAACAAAAAAAAAAGCACGAGAACAAGCAGTTCGAAATAAAGTAAAAATATCGTGGAGGGTTAAGGTTCGCACAAGAATCGTACGAAGAAACGAAACCGAAAGAAATTATCGTAATGCTCGATCGCGATCGACGTTCGAGATCGCGCGTCTCTGACAAGCCAGGAATCCCTCTCGTCTCCTCCTCCCGGGTCGAGTTCACCCACCCTCTCGCTCGCGCGTATCAGCACTTCTTCGCCAGGCGTTGAGGCGTCGAATTCAGGCGCGACGAAGACGCGTCCACGTAGAAAATGGATGGCGAGCGTCGCACGAGCCTCGCGTGTATCGCGCCTTGCAGACCGGGGAGATGCTATCGGGATTCGGTGGGAAGAAGTATCTATACCCGATATGTATACAATAACATAGCTAAGTGCTGGGGAATATTGCAGCCTTGACAAATTGCCGCGCTGAAGGCCGACCCCGGTAATTACGGGGCAAAGGAGCAAGGGAGATATGCGTCTCGACTTCTCCCTCTTCTCCTTGCTTCAGCTTTTTTTAGCGGTCGTTTATGTACGTATGTGTAGTATGTACGTACGGGATAGCCATGCGGGCGTTCCTTTTCTCGATCTCGAGGCACGGAATGATGTGGATGATTTTCGCGTGGCGTTGAGTGAATATCTCGATTTGGAAAATACGATTTTTCATTTGTTTTGTTGAGCTCCATGAAGTCCAGAGCTCAGGTGCTGATTTTTAATTATGACAAAGATATCTAATAGCTAAGAAGAAGATTGCAAGCTCGTAAATGATAATGGAACTTTAGTTTGACGATATAAAAATAAATTTTAGAAAGCAATAATTGCATATTACCTATAAATGATAAAAGATTGTGAAGTGGCGAGTTATAATCAACATTTTGTATTATGTAGATGTGTTATATAATTGTGAGTAACTTTTTAATGAGTATAAAAATTTATTTAATATTTAATTGTTATTGATAAGAGCCATTTTGCAACATTACAATTTAATAATTACTACAAGTTTCATAGAAATAGTTTTTTTCCCTAAGATTTTTCTCAGGACATCATAAGTTTCAATGAATGTTCTTATGTATTAATGATGTATTTTCATAATGTATTTAGAAATATAAAGATCTTTCGTTGTTTGCCAATTATTAATTTACATTAAACAGAATTCATGCCTTTTTTTCTATTTTTTATAATGAGAAAATATCTTTTACGTTGTTATTGTCCTAGTCAGTTAATTCCTTCGAGTTGTTATTCAACTCATTACACGAAAATTTACATTGTTGTTAATGACATTAATCCGCGTAAATGAAAATGTAAATTATAAGTATATTATATTTTATAGACTGCAATTAGCATAATTTGTGATCGGTTATCTATTTTTTGATAAGTTATCACAGATAGCTCAGTTTGAATCGAGTCCGTAATTGTTGAAGGTTTAAATATAGTATTTTTTATTTGTATTTCAGCAAAGCCAACGCATAGCTTTATGAAAGATAAGGATTAATATTGTCAATTAAAAAAAATATTATTGTATGATTAGTTTTGTAATATATTGCTTGTGGCAACAAAGACAATTTATATTAATGATTATTTACATCGAATGTATTTTCATCAACTAACGTATACAACAATAATAATAACTTACTCTTTGAAATAATCTTTTGGCTAATGGTGTGACCATTGTTGTTTATTTGCAAAATATTTATTTTACACTAAGGACACAAAGTCATGCGCAATAAAAGAAATATAAAGCAAAGACAATCGCGAGCTCTTTTCACTATGTATCGTGCCGATGAACTACCAACTAAATTTAGTGATTATGTGTTTCGACATTCAGGTCAAAGCGTACAAGCTGAATAAAACTCTATGCGTTTGTCTTTTATGTTCGCACTGATGGCAGTTTCCCTTTTGGGCTTCTGTAAATCCATGGTACCTGAAAGTTTCTGTCCGATATGGATCCTGGAATAGTCTAGAGCAATAGATTTTACAGATTAGTTTTTTACGATTTATCGTAAGATTTTTCTTCTGCTTGTTTGTTAAACTTGAGAAATATTTATTTTTTCTGAATTATGTTCATTAGTTTTTGTTACAATTATCTTTAATTGTATTGAAAAGTACCTTGTATGATTCACTATTTCTTTTAAGTAGTTTAAGTTATAAACAGTTGAATTTAAAATAATACTACCATTTTATTAATTATAATAAACAATATTAAAATCCGACTTTAGACTGAATTTCGTTTTGTGGAATGAATCTATTTTTTTATGCAAAAATTTCATGTTAATTAACTTCGTTGTGCTTCAAATGTGAGGAGAAGATTGGTATTAAATAGTCCGATTAAAGTAATCAATTAAGTTCAAGAGAACATAGTCCATAGTGAAGAAACAGATATTTTGTTTTGTTTATTCCTCGCTTATATATTACGATTACTTGCCATTAGCCAGTCTAAATTATGCATCATCAACGCCGTCGGAAAATCCTTTTCTGCATTCATCTTTCGAGCGATGAAAAGTTCTTAAAGATTTTCACATCCTGCTTGTGCTCTTTTGTACACATCGAACATATTAATGACCCTGGCGTACGCAAAAGGGTTACGCGTCTTTTAAAGTAATATGAAAACTGGTGTACATAGCTCAATTTCTATCTCTATCACTCTCTCTCTCTCTCTCGCTCTCTCTCTCTCTCTCTCTCTCTCCCCCTCTCTCTCATACTGTCTCTGTCTGTCTGTTTTTCGCGGCATCGCCACTAATATTACTTCAGTCTCCCCTCAGCACACAGGCTTCCCGCTTTCTCTTCTCTACCATATTCTCGCTTGTCTTCAGTATTATAGAAACAACAAAGAGCCAATAAACGCGGTTGTCCGTACCTGTCCAAGTAGGTAAGGCATCGTATCTCTCTCCCACTTTCTCTGTTTCTCTTCTTCATTCGCTCCCTTCACTCCCTCCACAACTGTTAACGCGTTTACAAAGGGGAAGTAAATTTAAAAACATGTACGTATACTTTACTTTGCACCAATGAGAAACATAGAGAAAAAAATTAGAGCGAGGTAGGGGAAATAAGGATTATGAAAAAATATTGAAGAGGAGGGAGTCTTCGGAGATGCGACAATAAGACTATAAAACGTCCCGCGGTACGTCAAACAATATATTCTCAACGAAGTTTCAAGCATCTTGAGAGGACTCTCTCTTTGCCTCTCCATCTCTCTCTCTCACTCTCACTCACTCCCTCCTCGCTCTTTTCTCATCATTTACCGCTGTTTGTTTTCTTTGTTGTATGGTTCTTAGTTTTCATTTTTCTTTAACGTGATTTTATATTTTTCGGTTGAGTTTTTGCCGCTACTTCATAACAATGTTTGACATAGCAATAGAAGAGCAAATAATATATGTAGTTTATGGTAAAATTGGAGTGTGAGACAAAAATTTCTTATTGATCAATAAGAATGTTAAATGTTATACAATAATAAAAATATAGATTTTAAAATATTTATTAAAAATGTTTATTTATTAAAAATAATTTTCAAAAATATTTTAAACAAAATGTCTAATTCTAAAACAACTAAATTATAAATCATGCTTTGAATTAATAATTTTAAATTTTATTTAATTTAATTCAATTTTTAATTTATATATAATAGTGATCTTAATATCATATTTATTTTATATAATATTTACACCTTAGACCTCATACTAAATTTCAATATATTTTCATTAAATTTTAATAGAATTTGTTAAGATTTTAAAAAATCTAATGTATGTATATGTGGAATCTGTTGTATATAATAAGAAAATGTTCTATTGTGAATCGTTTGCTTCCATCATCAAGTTCATGTTTTTTAACTATATACCTACTACATGATTCGAAAAAAAATTATATAAATGAAAGTGATATATAATAATAATAAAAGTGAAATATGATAAATTATAGAAATATTTAATTTTGAAATAATTTTATATTTTAAATTCTTTAGAAATATTACTGAAATTATTGATATTAAAAAGTATAATCTTTATAAAATTTTCTATCAGCTAATAAATTATAAAATAATATATTATAGTTTAGGAACATTAATTTTTTTCAATAAAATAATCATTCTTTTAATAAATTCAGTTGAAAAAATTTAAATCTAATGTGATATTCCTATGAAATTTACAAAAATTTCATTAATTGTATGTTTTACAAATTCAAGATGAAGCTGTATTAACATGTCTTTCGTTATCTATTTCATAGGTTCAAAAATAATTTTAACTTCGTTCTTTGCTAAACAAAACATACGAAACAACATGAAGTTTGTACATATAGCACAATTACATTATTATGCCCCCCCCCACACACACACACGCACACACACACACACGCTCTCTCTCTCTTTCTTTCTCTCTCTCTCTCTTTCTCTCTTTCTGCTCTCTCTCTCTCTCTTTCTTTCTCTCTCTCTCTCTTTCTCTCTTTCTTTCTTTCTTTATCTCTCTCTCTCTCTCTCTCTCTCTCTCTCTCTCTCTCTCTCTCTCTCTCTTTCTCTCTCTCTCTCTCTTTCTTTCCTTCTTTCTTTCTTTCGTTCTTTCTTTCTTTATCTCTCTGTATATATGTGTTTTTTACTTTTTGCATGATAGTTCGCAGTTTCAGATATGTATTATAAAATCACGAATTTACTTTTAAACAGCGCTTTTTCGGATTTCTATGAGCTATATGCACACGGTCACTAACACATCAATACCTGTATACAGTCATAAGTATGAGCTTTAAAACAAAGTCTCATTTCACGCGATGATAATGATTCCGTGCCACGTGTAAATCTTGGCCATAGGGGTTTCAGCAGAGAACATGTAGATGGATATAACTGTAACCATGTACGTCGCCTCGCCTTCGCGCGTGCGATCTTTCTTTCTCTCCTTTATCCCCCCGTCCTCCCCCAATCCACCCTCGGTTGTAACCACTGACTCTCTCTCTCTCTCTCTCTTTCAATCTCTCTGTCTCCTTTAGGTTGCAGGTGTGTCTTCGATTCGGCATCGTTGGCACGGCTGCTTACCGAACACGACCCGCGAAGTTTTCCTAAGCTGGCATTGAGACTCGCGTGGCAGGCCAACGTTACGTACACGACAAGTAATAAAGCGCTTTTCAGATAAGAAGCGTCCTACGCTGTTCACACACATGCACATACTCCAACGCATATAAACGCATACGAAAACACATGTCTGTACTTCGAACGAAGCTCAGTTTTCCTCCGTTTTATGTTGTACATGGTATACGAAGTAAAAAATAAGTGGTAGTCGATATTTTAGTACTGGGAGAAACGTGTCTATAAAATAATTCTAGAATGCTGGAAACTTTGAGTCCTATTGTTTTAGTTGTTTATGCTGTTAAAGAAATTTTAGTATTAAAATAGTGTAAAAGGTATATATAATGTTAGATCAACTTTTAGAATTTATTGTAAATTTTAAACAGATATTTCATTTATTTAATAAATTTTTCATTGATATATGGCAATGGATATGATAATACAAAATATATATTTTTATTTATAGTTTTATTTATATTTTTCTTTTTATTTATATTTTTCAATAATTGCTCTTGATCGTCAAATTTTTTAAATTATTTAATTACGATTCTATATCCGTTGGCTGAAATAAATTTAAAGTTGTTTCATTTTTAAAATAATTAAAAGATAAGGCAATACATTCATCATAAAGTATGGAAAATGACAAAACGTCTATTTTAAATATTTAATGCAAATATAAATCCATAAATTGTTTTCCTCTTTATTCTCCACTTTTTAATCTTCAGTATTCTATTATTATTGAAATGTAAAAAATATACAGCTTCAGCTATTGCTTATCATCTCCTATTACAATATTTAATTTACAGGAAAAAAAATAGAAAAAATGAAAATATCAATTTAATATGTAGTAAATTATTATATAAATACATAAATAAATGTATATAATGCGGTCAAATATTTGCATATTCACGTCATTATTTTAATTTTTCAATCTTTGATCTAATTTTTCAATTTTTCATCTTCATGTTTTGATTGAAATACTTACAAATTAATTGTAATACGCATTTTCAAATAATAAAGAAATTTATTTTATATTAAAAAATGTAGTAGTATATAAAAAATATGAATATTTATGAAAATCGGTTTATTGGAAAGACCAATATTTTCATACAAAATCAGATAATAAGTTATAATAATGACTGTATTGGAGTTTAAAAAAATTAATAAATAAAAACTTATTTTTAATGCATAAATGCGCTTAAATTAAATACAATTCTTTTTAAATGTACTCCACAGTGATAGTAATGGGTTTGTACAGGAGTGGTTCCTATATCAGAGAATATTGAAAAGTTTTAAAAGTATTAAGAAAAACGACGAATTATTAATGAGGTACTTGTACATTGACTATTTCATGAAAACTGCAAATGAGCGGTTTAAGTCGATGTTAAATAGTTTATGTTAAAATGAAGTGTTGATCGAATGGACTGTAAATTCAACACTCGAAATTCTACCATTTAATTTTTATAGGGCCACTTTGCCATTCCCGTGGCGCGTAGAATATATATCATAAGCATAACTAATAGACAAAGGTAAAGATGAATACTCCCCCCCCCCTCCATTTACACCCCGCCCGTCGGCGCTCGCGTCTCTCCGGCGCCAAAAATCCAAATTGTGCTCGTGACTTTAAAGGCAGTGGAATCCATTGGAGCTACATCGAAACATTAGTCGAAGGGCAACAATTAATCACGCAGGCGTGGCGCGAAGGATAAAGACGGTCATCGCAGCATCGCGCGACACGCGCGCATCCATTTTCCTGGAGGCACTGCACCCGGATTGGTAGGAACCCTCGACTAGAGCGATGCCAGGTGTGTTTCGCGTCCGTGACGTCATTAATCCACCCATCCTCTCCTCGGGGGAGTGAGAGAGCCATTGTCAGGGCGGGCGGGGGATGCCGAGCGCAGCTGCTTTCCTAAGGCTTTTTTCGAGGGCCATCCGACACACGTGTGCGAGAGGCTGCGGCATTTCGTGATGGCGAATGCGCTAACTGCTCCCGACGTGTACATGTGTGCGCTTTTTATTATCGAGCGCGTGCGAGCTCGCCTAAATGATTCGCGATGCACTTATCGATGCTCCGTTATTGATTTCTGCTAGTGTTCAGTAGGAGGGGAAGGGAGATACGTGAGCTGTGTTTTTCATTCATGTTTGTGTGTCGGTTCGTTTTTTTTCAATTTTAAAAACAAGTTTTTGCTGAACTGATCCTCTTGAGATTTGGCATAATTTTTATACTTATAGTACTGTGTTTTTCATCGTTTTATTAATTGGTATCATATCATAGGCTTATGATTACATTAGATGTAGTGGTTTTTCCTTAATAAATCTAACGAATATTGTTCTATCAGAAGTTATAAAACTTAGTCAAGTCGTTGTAATATTTTATATTTCAACTTTTAGAAGTAAACAATCGAACAATCATATTTAATCGAAAATTTGCGTATCCCAGAACCCAATGTAAACTGAAGCATTTCTATTATATTACATTATCAAGAGGACTATTGTAAATAATGACAAGTAATTTTCTTACTTATATTTTTATATATACTTGACAATTTATTTATAAATATTCTGGATGTATAATATAGCATATATAAAAATGATTGTAGTAACTTTTTCCATTGAAAGGTAGTATTAGAGCAAAAGTTAACAATATTACATATTGACATGTACCTCACTAGTTCCATATGTGTATTAAAAAGTCTTTTATGATGTTTCCAATGATGTTACATTTTTCCTTCTATCGCTTCGTCTTATATAGAAACGAAATAAAAAATTCACAATTAAGGAGAATTTTTAAAGAAGGTATGTGCAATTGTACATTACAAGGAGACAACCGCTTAAAAGTCCGAACACGTACAATTTATTTTTGCGCAACGTACTAGTGGCAGAAGAGAAAAAAGAGGCGGTTGTATCGGTAGTCACGCGAGATTGGACGAACGAAGAATACGATGGTCGTCCATTGTCTGGGCGAATGAAGAAGAAGCCATAGTGCGTACGATCCGTTACTTTATACACGAATCAAGCTTATAGCGACAAAACGTAGTAGACAAAATTGAAAGGAAGAGAGTGAGAGACAGAGAAAGAGTGGGGGAGGAGAGAAAGATAGAGAGAGAGAAAGAGAGAGAGAGAGAGAGAGAGAGAACAAGAGAAGACGCACGTTTGTAAGGCAGAGGAATAAATAGGGACGGGCAAACACGACAAGCAGAGAGGGAAAACGCTTGGCATATAATACGACAAAGTATACGAACGCATAGTGGCGACAGCTTTCGAGGGGAAGAGAACTTTGGGTATACTGCGAATATATAAATGAGAGAGAAGGAAAGTAAGAGTGAATGATATACGCTGGGGGTCTCTAATGAAAGATAGCTGAGCTCCTACTCAACTAGTTCTCATCTGTCTGTTTTCCCATGCGAAATAAAATATCGCTAATCACTCGTACGTCGCGGGGTCGTAAGTACCTTCCCATATATGTCGTGGGCCGTATTACCCGCGTGCAAAACATAGGGCGTGTGCATCTGCGTAAGAGCGCCTATGGCTTAACCGAACGTCCCCGGCGTCGTTGTCCCCTCGTACTATTAAAAACACGACGCGTGCCGCTCGCCATTTCTCCTCGCTCCATCTTCTCTTCTATTTCATTTTGTCTCTCCACTTCCCACTTTATTTATTCTATTTTTATATTTTATATTACGTACGTTTGGGTAAACATCTTTCGGATTATTGTGCTTGGAACCATTACTGTTTAGACTAGATTAATATTGTTATCTAATTATGTTTGTACTTACTGGTTTTTAATTAAAAGCCAAAAAGTTCTTCATTGCGATATTTAATCATTGTATTTAAGTCATAAACAGTCCCTTTTATTTACATCTTACTCAAATCTAATGCAATTATACACATTAATAATATATCAGGCAATTTGTTAAGCACCTTAGTTATTAATATCGCAAAATAACTTTTAATATAGGTTGAATTAGCCTTGATTTAATATTTTTTATAATATTTAAAGTATTAGTCCGCGTCCTAAAAGTTATCCGTTATTTGTCGGCAAAATCTAGATTTTCTGATATTTTTATTAGGAGACTTTGCAAAAGGATAAAAATGGATACACACACACACACACACACACACACACACACACACACACACACATATATATATATATATACATTGAAAAAAATATAATTAAATATATAGAAACATATTGATTTGAAAGTATATTCGTAGTATAGAAAATTTTATTACTTTTATGAGTAGTCTTTCATTTTCCGAATTTTAATTCACTTAATGAAACAAAAATGATTTAAATTAAAATTTATTTAATAAACAAGTAAACAAGTTAAATAAACTTATATATGTTCTATCGCATAATTATAAAACCAGATAAATTAATATCTTATACAGAAAGGGGAAAAATATCGATTAAGTAGTGTTACATGATTGTCAAAGTATTTTGCCGTTATTTTTTACATAATCAATGCCAGACTGAATAATATTATACTGATAAAATCATTAAAAATAACAAAAGAAACGTAATTGACTATCATAAAATAAAGTATCCGCCAACAGTAATTTATATTATTTTCTTCTTTCTTGCTCTCATTGTATTCTGTTCTATTCTTACTATTTCTTTGGATTTCTACATGTCACTTAGTCCATCATTGCTTTTCTACGAATCTGATAACGCCACTTTATAAATTCATTCGATTGGCGCATAAACTATCATAATTGGCAACAAGCGGTGTCGAGGTGTATGTACGTATCCTAGAAAGGCGATCCCCGATGGATAAAAGGCGAGGGTAAGTCTCGCGGTCACACTTAGCACAGAATATATCATTGTTCCTATCAGACATTCGACTTCGTCATACGTTTGAAGAGGAACGAGTATCGTGAATTATTAAGTCTATTCGATTTGTGCGGGCGAGGTAGGCTAGTGCTGCTGCTGCACCTTCATATTTTTCTGCGTTTGGAAATATACGTTTCTCCGTATGCTAGGTACGTTGCACTTTACAATTTTCTAATGCTTATTACCTATGCATGTGTGCATATGTGTATGCATGGGTATGCTTGTGTATACGTGAATGTGGATATGGCTCCAACTGTTAAAGAAGTGAATTGAATATGTGTAGTGGAATACAGAACCGAGCACTATTTTGATGTCAAATAGAATGAAATATTATTGATGGACCGACTGTAAATAACTTATATCATCCAAAAATTTAATAAAAAAGTATGTACGACTTCTTATATTATCAATAATTATTCGAATATAGTTTGCAAAGATGAATAACAATATAGTATCTTTATTTGAAAGAAATAATGATATTTCTACGAATTACTCTTTTAACAAAGATATTGATTTTTTCATGTATAGACATTATAAATAAGATATGATAATAAGTAAATACATAGTTGTAATGATGAAATTATATATTTAATACACAAAATTAGTTTATACATACATAATATTGTTATCCCTTTTTACGGTTCATTTTACTAAATTATATCGAGTCTTTATTCTTTATAAGAGAAATATAAATTTATTTTACTTTTGTCTTGGACAACATTGAATTCAATTAAAATATTTTTTTTTAATAAAAGTGGAATTATAAATTTCAATTCTTTCCAAATATGAAGTATTACATTACCTTTTGCCTTACCAACAAACTTCATTTTTTAAGAATATTGGTACTATTGGGTGTTTAAAACATATATTCTATTGTGCTTGATAAATAGATTTATTAATTAGATAAATGATTTTAATAAAACAATAGGAATTAAATGTCATTACTTAACTTGAGTTTATTCGTTTACCGGCATAAGATATGTTTAAGAATAGACATACAAATGTAATTGTTTACTTAGTAAAATATTTAGCTGGGTATTATAATTCAAAAAGTTTTTTTTATTTCTATCTATTTAATTATTTATTTTATTATTCGCAAACTGAATTCCGTTATTATTGAATTGCTTTTTTCTCAAATTACTATTAGCTAATGGTATTGTTGATTTGTTGCTTCAAATGATATATGAGGTATCTTTAGCACGAAATACATCGTATTGAGTTTTATTGATAAACATGTAAAATTCTAATTGTTGTTTTTAAAAAATCAACAAAACGCATATACGTTTCGTTCAGTAAAAATTAGTCAATTACTCTTATGCACATACGTTGAGGTAGCATGCAAAGTACATCGGAATCAAAATCACTTAATGTCCATTATCGAAGAGTGGCCTACAGCGCCGTGTATACGTTATCCATGTGTCGAACAAACGGCCATAAACACTTCGGTTTTCTTTTGCTCCGCGTAAGCCCGGCACTAGCCCTCTCTCGTTCTTTCTTGCTCTCTGTCTTTCTCTCTTTATTCCGCCTGGTATAATAAAAGACAATCGGAAATCTAAAATTACAGAGGACGCAGAGAAACACACGGACAGAAAGTGCCCGAGCTCTCGGAGAATCGAAGCTCGCGCGCCGCCCGATTAGCATTCGCACGAGTTAAATCCCGCGGCCCTTTCACGTCAACGTCATCGCCCGGGTACAAGGGGCTAATGGAGTCTCCCTTCCGACGTTTCTCTCTTCTCTCTCTCTCTCTCTCTCTTATTGTTTCATACTATCCCAGCCATGTGTCGTGTGGAGAGTGTTTTCGAAGTTTTTGCAACTGGGGTATTTATGCACATGCACGTTTCTTGTGTGTTCGCAAGGAAGAAAGCACATATATGTTAGTTTTCTGGTTAGGCTTATTGTCGCTGATAAAGGAGAGAAAGGAAAGGTAAAATTGGAGAGAAAATGAAAATTGAAAAAAAAAGTGAAAGTTAGCTCTGCATGATATGAAGCTGAGCGATGGATATTGATGTAATACTCTTTATGATTTCATTCATTTCAATCGCAGAACTTTATATTTTTACATAACATTTCACGGCAAACACGAACATCTTATGCGCATATTTCATATTTATAAACGGGTAGTTTAACGGCATTGACGTTTGAATTGTATAGCATCACTGTTTATCATTAATTTTTTGTTGTTGTTATTTTAATAAATAACGTTTAAGAAAGACATTTTTGTATTTCTTAATTGTATACTCTATTTGTAGGCTAGGATAAAAATAATTGATATACAGAGTATCAAAGCTATTTGATATTTTCAATCTTCACGTTACCGATATCTTATAACCAACATTATAGAATAAATTACTTTAATTGTAATAATACAGGTTCAATAAAATTATCGTAATCTTTTGCGCTTCTTCTTCATAATATTACTTTTCATTATAATTATTACAGTGTTAGTGCATAGATTTCACAATTTACTTTTCAATAAAATTTGCCGTTGGAAATTTTTTAACATATCCGTTCGAGTGAAATTTGAAAATAAAATCATGATCGTAGTCACCTAAGTAATCGGCCATCAGACCGGTTTATTCAATAATAATCGGTCTTTTACGAGAAATAAAATAAATATCTGCAAACTTATAATACGCTAGTAAAGCTTCGTTCGAAATGTAACGTACCACATTACGCATCGAAGATTTTTTATTTTTTTCTAAGAACATCTCATATTTCTCCTTCTCTGTTGCCGTACTTCTAACGAGTAATTAAGCGACGGAAGATATACAAAATAGAAGTAAATCAGAGGCGAGGTATTTGAAAAATAAGATGACCGTCCTATAGTGAATGTAATTTCTTGACTACGAATTGCAAGTGAAAGAAGCTCCGGCTAATATATATGTCTATAAGAATAAAGAAAAGAGAAATGCAGAACAAGCGTGTAGCTGCACACATAGAGATATTCCATGATCGCGCTCTAGCTTCCATGAAAAACGAAAATGTCCAAAGAAAAAGGTATATTATACCTACTGCCGCGCTTGCTACATGCTTTTACGCGGCATCATCTATGATGGTTGCTTTCCTGCCCCCCCCCCTTTTTCTATAAAAAATTCACCTTTTTTAAAGCGACTCTCGAGACTCGATCGGCAACCCTTTGTCCCACAGTGCCTGCGGAAGGGCAGCAGTTCTTTACCCCACCCAATGCTCTCATTCTTTTCCACGTATACGAACTGCGCGAGGGCGCACAATACGAAGGGCGTGTGTCTCTTCTCTTTCTCTCCGTCTCTCCATATAGATGTTTGCTCTATTTACGCAGGAAACGAGCGTAGTGAGTAAGAGGGAGGTAGGGAATGGGGAGAACTTGGTGGACAAACCCCCGACACCGACTATTGTGGGACCCTTGCACCGCCGGCAGCCAATGGCCGTACGGCTCCAGGTCGCCGTCACACGATGATTCTATTATGAAAAAGAGACGAAACGGATAGGGTGGACACTATACATCGACGTCACACAAGTAAAGGCTACCGAATAGGCGGAGAAACTTATTTTCGCACGTGTGCGCGGAGGGAGGAAGGGAGCGAGTGCGTAGGCCCTTGTCGTTGCTGTCGTTTCAATGGTCGCTCGAGGTATGATAAAGAGAAAGAGTGGGAAAGACAGATAGAGAGAAACGGAGCGAGAGAGAGAGAGAGAGAGAGAGAGAGAGAGAGAGAGAGAGAGGCTAAAAAAACGTAAAATCAGGCTGCCTATCTTCGTCGCACGATCTTGTTGCGGCGGCCGGCGGAACCAATCGACGTTAACGATGACTTTTTTTACGGAGATTGTTTTGAGTTTATACGCTTTCTTTTTCACCCTGGGGCAGAATAATCGCCGTTATAAGTTTTGTATAAGAATCTTTTTCGATCTCTCTTTATCACCGAGTCTTTTTTTCTCCTTCTTACTTCAAGGTTATTAAGAAATATTTAAAAACAATGGGGATGGGATATTACGCGATCTTGTAGAAGATAACGAAAATGTAGCAATCATTAGTGGATGGGCGCATAAATCAATCTATTAACTTGTAATGTTACGTAATGTAGAGGGACATATTTTGACCGTTACCACAGTTCATCGGTTATCCGCTGAAGCTTCTGATGTTACTATAATCATTAAACAAAAATTGTATACTATAAATATAGTTAATATTTTAATAAAAAATTTGGTATTCACGTGAGATTGGCCTCTGTTTTTATAATGTACAATTTAAAGTACATTTTTTATCAAATAATAGCGTGTAATAACATTTTATTACTTAAATAACAAAAATAATACAAAACTAAATTTATATTTGCGCATGATTAAAATATATCGATATATTATATTCGTATTATAATATATCTTTTATTATTATTACCATGAAAGTGGAGGGCAATGAGAGCAATATAACAGATATAACAACGATCACAGCTCAATGAAAAACAGGTATTGCACAATTTTTTTTTGTAGACATGAACGTAATGGCTTTTGTCACTCCTATAAACGACTTTTTCTTTTCCTGGCGCGTATTTCACGGTCATCCGGTAATTTTCGAATCCCGGACGCATTGACGCTCGACACGACGTACCACTGATCGTTTGTTATATATAGTTCGCGCAACCAACAACCTACACATTCTTCTGATTAAAATGTGCAATCCGTACGTAACCGGCTCAGAGAAAACTTTTCTCAAAGAGAAAATGTTTCAAAATAGTACCCTTAATCTTATTATTTTAATGGTTAGAGAAATCTATTAGGTAAATGGGTATTTGTTAAATTTTTTATACTAATTTGTAAATTATTGTAAATGATCAATTAACAAGACTTTCATTATTTAGATTAATAATCTCTGCACAATGGATTCTCAAGTTTAAGATTTATATTTAAATGCTCGCTGATATTGGTAAAGAAATTATATTTAAATATAAAATATATTAATAAAATAGAAAATATATTTAAAACAAATATATAGGATTTTTTTAATTTTATCGATATGTGGGAATTTGTTTTCAAAGTAAGAAATATTTTTTTTCAATAGTAATAAAAAAATTCTATTGACTAGAGACAAATTAAATTAAAAGAATAATTAAACATAGTTATTACTTGTTATTTATCATTTTAATGAATTACTTATATTATCCATCAAGATTGTAATAAAACCAATTCTGAAGTACTCTATTTTACACATTTAATTATTTAATTAAAATGGAGTTAAATATTTAGTTGACAGGTGTGTCTTTAATAGAGAAGTCTGATATTGTTCTGAACCAACTATATGCACATATCTAAATATGATTATTTTTAAATTAAAGACACAATATTGATATCTGTACTTTTTTCAAATTATATAGAAATAGAACTTTTATAAAAAATTCAACAAGCATTTTAATTTATTTAAAAAGTTGTATATTATATTTGAGTTTACCTCAAAAGTCAAGAAATTTAAGCTAAGTTTTTTTTTTGTATAAAAATATAGGCAGCATCTATTCATTGATTTATATATTTATTATCTATTGTTTAAGAGTAACAGTTCAAAATATTTATATTTTGTAATTAATTTACTTTTAAGTTTAACTTCTAATGTTATGTTTTACTATAGGAAATCAAAGATAAATGTCTTAAGAAATATTTGAAATTTTTATTTCATTTTTTTATTTCATTTTTATTACAAATTTGTAATTAAATTATAATTATAACTAAAAAGAATAAATTAAACAAAAATGAACAGAGATTATTCAATTTTATATAATTTGATAATTTTAATCTTTTTCGTTTATTTGAAATGCAGATTACAAGATTAACGTACGTAACATAAGGTCAGTAGGAGCTAGGACCTCGACATCCACCTGTCAGAAATTGATGGTCGATGAAAAGTAACGATGCTTCGAATGTAATGATGGACCTCGTGTTTACGTATATATACATATATACAAAATATTCGAAGGTATACTGCATGGGCATCCTTTTAAGGGGTAGATTATATTATGTGCGACCGAGGCGAAACGCAACGTTGACGACGGAAGCTATACGCATAAAAATAATGACTGGGACCAGGCCCCACGTGTCATCTTTCCAGTGACGGTCAAACAACTTTACTTGATATCCGTGACGCGTGCTTAAAATGAAAGGTAAGGGAAAGAGGAAGCAAACGTATATACGGACTATTTTATTATTAAGAGAGTTTAATGCCTCGGCTGCGTATTACTGTTATTATCTTGACTGAAATTATTTTCCTTTCGTCGCGTATGTATGGTCGTGGAACGTGGGTCTTTGGACTTTAATTAATTGCTCTTATTTAATACATTTGTGCTCGGGTCTCTCATTGTGAGCTTAAGCGTATATTTCTTTTTTGCTATATACATGTAGGCATTTAACGCAATTTTCAAGTGCACAAGAAAGAATTTTGGAGATATATTTTATACTTTCGAATTGAATTGATTCTCAATACAATTGAACAGAAATGAAGTTATCCAAGAGTACACACTTTGTCATATTCCATTGGATCAGAGCAATTGTAAGTGCTCAAGAAATCTGATACATTTCTCGTCAAATGAAAATTAACGAAATGATTATTTTAAAATAATGCTCACTCAGACCTAGCAAAGAGGCAACTTTTCTATTAAGCATTCATAAAAATTAGACACTTCCACACTGTACATTAGGGTTAAATACGTTTTCTTGACAAGCCTTTTAGTTTGTGCCCTATATTTAAATGTTGTCCTATCTAAAATCTTGTCGTTTCATTGATATTTATATCAAGAAGGTTAAAAGTCCATTATTTTTATGTAACAGCAATTTTTAAAAAGCAACAGTAAAAGGTAAATATTTATTTAATCCGAAGTATGTAATTAACAGATAAAGAATTAATTTGGTGCCTCGTTTCATAGATACGAAGAAATTCATAATTTAGTCAGCGATAATAATGGGAAGTTACATTGTATGTTGTGGAAGATTCATGTCAAATTCAATCTTTAACATATTAACCAGAAATTTAAAGGTAAAGACGGAAACACCGAAACTGATTTAAAAAGTGCACAAACTAAATAGGTATGATGTATTGTGAGACAGGTTGATCCTTTGGCTTTCGGTCACCAAGCCGGAAATATGCGTGTCCCGTGGCCGTCGTCATCATCATTGTCGTTCATGTAAGTATGAAACCACAGATCGCCTGTCGTCAGGGCCTCGCGGACCGAAATCATCGTTCGTCTCGGACGACCACATGATACAATCGACACTGAGAGGGCGACATCTGCGATGCCACGTTCCTAAGCCCTACCGAGTCGGCAGAGTCTTCGAACTCGAGGGTCGGGGTGTGTACACAAATGCGCCTGGGCACTTGGGCAGGGAGGAACGGTAATTAGTCCAGGGAAATAATTGAACAGAACGGCTGCCTTTCGGAGATTCAGTCGACGATGGCGATCTGTTGTCGTCTCCTTCCCCGTTGTCGCTGTTCCCCGTTCCGCCCCCTTTCCCGCCGTTCTTCCGCTGTATGCTTTTCTGTATAAGCTGTAATTGGTCGTTGGACGTTAGCCTGATGAAATTGAAGGATTTGACGTTCCGTTCGTTCCTCCGTGTCCTTTCTTCTTTTGTTATTCCGTGTTGGGTTCAAAGACCGTTAAATTGCCCCATGGACATGCGCAGCCATCGGATGATTAGACGAGTCAAGGAAGACTTTGCTCACCCTTCTGAGATCTATATTAAAACTTATTGGGTTTTTTTTTGTTTCCAACCTTTTTGGAATTAATGTACACGATGTCGTAGCGTATGCTTAAAGATAGATTAGGGATAATTACGAGTCTGCGGAGAGGAGACTTTTATAGGATGTCATTGTAAGAAATGTAGAGCTTCAGCTTCGTTAATTTATTTGACGTAATGGGTGTCGATGATTAGTTTGTTTCAGAAGTAATAATTTCAACGGGAGGTAATTTTTACTCAGAAAACTTTAGTCAAAGATTTAATGTTAATAGTTTCATTTTACTATTGATACGAACAATATGGAGTTTTCTTTTAATAATTGTATTATTTTCGCCGTAAAATTAAACAAAACCTGACCTCGGTAGACTAAGTTTTGTACATGCGATTTGAATGAAACAATAAATAATTTATTAATTATTAGGTACTCCTAATTTAGCATTATGTTGTAAATATTTTTTTGTATACATTGTAATCAAATTGTAATAAATATAAATTAATACCTTGATACCAAATAAATAATGATGGTCATATTCAAAACAGTCAATTGAAGTAAAATAATATTATGTCCTATGATAAATTATTTGTTTCAGTTGAAATGATATTATTAGGAATTTGAAAAGTACATACATTTCCAATCAATTAATGATAAGTATTTTTCGGAATTTCTTTTTATTATATATAGCTTAGCTATAGTTTCGTCTGAAAAGAAGGATTCAAGAGTTTTTATTAACTCAATGAGCTAATAATTCATATATTTTTCAGATTATTAAAAGTGTCGTGTCTACTGATATATAAAAACGGAATTCGTATAAACCGTAAAAGAGCTTATTTATACTTTCGCAATATCAGACATTAATATAAGAAAAAAAGAAACCGTATACTTTTGGCAAACGATTTCAAAGAAAATATGAATGTCACGAGTATCACGCCCACCCTGTAAGAAAAAAGGAATTGCCCTGTACCTTAGAACAAAAAACGAAAAAGACAGAGAAGACAATAAAGAAAAAAGAAAAATAACCAAAAACCGGTCAAATTAACGTAAACTCGTGACGCCGTTTGTAATTTTTCACTCTTGTAGAAGGATCCCTGAAGGCTTGAGACAAAGAAGAGAAGACGAAAAAGAAGTCGTTGTGCGCAGCGGCTCGCACATGCCCCTAAACATAAAAGGAAGAAAGCCGTATGGGTCGACCCGAGACAGCGACGGCGAAGACGACGACGAGAGTCGCTGGATATTATGGGCGGCACCCGTTCTCATCCGCGGGCACTGTGAATCAGTTCCCAGTATTCGTCCCCGAGGCTGCGTTTTACGCGCCGACGAAATATCCTTCGCAGGTGACACACGCGTTTCTCCTTCCCCCTGCAACTCCTGCCATAGGGAGAGCGAGAGAGAGAGAGAGAGAGAGAGAGCAATAAATAGATAGATAAATATAGACAGATAGATAGATAGATAGATAGATAAACAGAGAGAGAGAGAGAGAGAGAGAGAGAGAGAGAGAGATAGCGAGGGAGTGAGAGAGTAATGGGCGGCGAGAGGGGAGGAACAGACGGTTAAACAGCGGAGTGCGTGAGGCGGAGAAAGAGAGAAGCGGAGAAAATTAAGAAGGAAGAATAGCGAAGAGACGAAAGAGAGAATGAAAATGAGATAGATGAAGCTCGAGGTTTAATGGGGGACGTTGCGATCCAGAAGGGAGAAGGAGATAAATCATTTAAGGCGGATATCCATGTAATTATGTGACGTTTTAATATAAAACGTTATTCATTACGCTTACTAAATTATTTGTATCAATCAGTTCACCATTTTAACGAATGATACCAACTACTCTGTATTTTTCACGGTAATTTTCATAAATTATTCATTGCATTGTAAGGTTAAGTAAATGCTATGGGTCTAATTATTGATGTGAGTAATTACTTAAATGTAAAAAACTGTTTAATGAAGCTAACTTGTATCATTTTAATGACAAATAACTTTTAAAGCATTTTTATTTTTAAATCAATCGCGAAAATCTGTCGGCCAAAGTTTTAATTCATATTAAAACTTGAAAGTTTGTTGTTTGAGACCTAAGAATAAAACTTTTCAGAAAAACAGTATTATTTTGTGTAATTAACTTTATTATCTACTTCTGTAAGTACGAATTGTATTTTATTTACTTTATATTTTCAGTGACATACAAGCATATTAACAAAAATCATCAAAATCATAACCTGTCAAACATAAACCTATAACGTATTTATGAATTATTTGCAGCATTCGTTTTGTGCTGTAATAACACGTCATTGAAATAATATCTTAAAAATTCCTTTTAATGGTGAGCAATTTATGTTCTTTAATCAAATGTTTTAACGTATTACTCACACTTATTGGTCCAGTTTTTATAAACAAGTACTTTAAGTATAACGTGTCAAAATTCAGTTACGAGGAAATGAAATTAACCGTAGAAATTAACCAAAAGTTTAAAAATTATACTACTCAAAAAGTTGAAAACAAATATTACATTGAAATTAGAATCGGTATTTATTTCAGCTGTAATTAAAATTTTGAAAATCCGATGTGTTAAAATTTCTTAATTATTTCACAGCTCTAACGAGATACCAATACTAATATGATTAATATGGGAGTTTGGAGGAAGATACAATGTTTCGCATGGCTTTAAGCTTTCCCTCTATCACTTGTGCTTCTATAACTAAAGGAAGTAGCGAGAGCAAGAGAGAGAGAGAGAAAGAGCAGAGAGAGAGAGAGAGAGTACGGTGAGAAGAGGACGGTGAGAGGAAGAAAGTCGGAGGAAGAAGAAATCTAGAGAAAGGGACAAACGCTCGGAGGCGACCACCGTGCTCGAGGGACTTTCGCGCACGCGTGTGCTTCGACACCACGAAAACGATGCATGGTGAATTTTATTGCCAGCGACCTGCGAGCGCGCGCCACCAGAGGGCAAGACTAAATTAGAAAGAGAACACGAGTGAGTCCGCAGGCTTGCGTCCTCGATACGTTGTTACAACAGGTGAGGTTGAAAAGAATAGAGAGTGGGGGAGTAAGAGAGTAAGTGGGAGAGTGAAAGAGAGAGAGAGAGAGAGAGAGAGAGAGAGAGAGAGAGAGAGTCTCTCTGCCTCAAGAGAAGTCTACCTCGGGCACTGGTTTATACTCTGCTAGACGACGATGCGCATAATTCCGATTATGCTGATGATCGCGGAACCCTTTACGCGGCAATTTTCGAATGTGGAAGAATCTTTTCCTCAATCTCTCCAAATTCGTCCCTCCTCTTTGCTGCGTTTTTTCTGGTCGCGCGCCGCGTCGACTCGTTCTTATTTTTTTTACTACATTTTTCGACGAAGGGCGGGATGAGGGCCGAGGGAGGCAAGCATCACTTTTTCTTCCTTTCTTTTATATTTTCGGAGGATGTGGTTCATTACACCGACGTGAGAAATATATATTTTTTTACTGAGGAGGTAATTTAGAAGGGCCTATCGTTTTCTTTCGAAAAGTGTAAAATGGTTGCTACACGCACTTGTACAACATTTTGTTTAAATTAAAATGGTTTATCGAGAAAGAAATTATTGGTAATTACATGAAACACGTAGCATTATCGATATGATTATAATAAAAAATGCCACCAATTATTTTCCCCTTGTTTCTCCAAGCAATCTTTAGACGGCAATCAATAACATTAGTTGCGATTAGTCAAATTATCGAAAATAATGCCAACATAGAAAAACACTCGGTCATTTATAAGCACTTAGGACGCGATAAAAATCAGAGTGCTTGCTCCCTAATTATTGTTGATAGAGAAAAGATAGTTTAAATATGAGTATCACTCGCCCTTTTTGCACTATAGTTGTACACAATTTTCGTTGCTTCATGCATACCGAATTGTATGCAAAGAGCAACAGTCGAGGCGATAGTCGTATCGCGATACGAAAAATTGTTAGTTTGCGGATAACTTTCTTCGCACATACTGTAAATACACGCGGCGTACGAATTATTAATTTATCGAAACTGGCGGACACCCGTTTAATGAGTTTTGCTCCTGAGGTCGTTGTTCTCTCGTGGAAATCAACCGTACATTCATTCATTCGTGATTGGTTGCGTGGACAAATGCTCAGCTGCGGCGGAGATGACGATATTTCTAACATGCATTTTCAGTGAAAATCTCTTCTCCCTTTTTATCTGAGTTTTCTTATAATTGTACTTTTTCTATTTTTAATAACTGGGATGTTACATTTAATAAGGTGACGCGCTACTGACAGATCATTGTATATCAGATTATTTGATTAACTAGTTTATGTATATGTTCTCAATTACAGGTTAAGGAATAAAATACTCTACGAAATATGTAATTTGTTTATATACTTGTGTATATTCTCGACTCACTATTCTTCCTTGCGTTTTTGTCATGGTTTTTAGTAGTTTAGCGCGTAAGGGCAAATGTTGCAATACGTAAAGATAGACCCTTACAATGGCTATGCTTTTAAGTTTACATGCGCTTGGAGTCGTAGAAAAGGTATTATGAGTTCGGAAAATGACTTTGTTAAGCGTGTATACATACGCCCACCTAGAAACATTTTTTTTCTCTTAGAAGGACGCTTTGTATTACATTTGCCATTAAAACGGAGTATATGGTATAAATATTCTTCTTCTTTATGTTTCTTATTTTTCTTCAACGTAAGTACATATAAATTTCATAAGAAAAAGCTAAAGTATTTAAAAAAATTGTCAATTATTGTTATTGTTAAACAATAAATAAAATTCGAGTTCCGCGGTATTCAACTCGATGCATCAAGATATACTTATACCTAGATACACTCGATATATCAAGCATTCTACTATCGTAATTAATAAAATTAATACATGAATTTTTAATTATAATGATATTTTTTAAAGAATACAATGGTAACGCCAATGCGACAAGGCATTATAGTCCTAAATTTTATTCAAATACATTATAAAATACTTGTTAGAAGTAATGTAAATTGATTTTCGTAAATATTTAAGTTTTCAAAATTTTACTATTATTATACGCTATCAAAGTTTCAATATTTTTTCCCGTTCATTTTCTAATCAATTTAGCAGCAATATAACAACGAATCAATCAATTATAACAAAGTCTTAAGATTCATCACACTGCGACATATAATACAGTAAATAAGTAATTACATAACTAATAAATAGGTTTTTGTAAATATTGAAATTGCTAATAAAAATGAATTAGTAGTAATAAATAAAAAAATCGTTGTATTTAAAATATATTAAATTATGCATAAAAAATCTTTGATCATGGGTGACATTAGAAAAAGTTGTCTATTTGAGCATTGCCTCGAGAATTCCCGGAGAAAGTCGAAGCAACGAATTGGTGCGAGAAGACAAAAGGAAAATAAAATAAAGAATGGCATGCAATCAATAGCGAACACGAAGCCTCCGACTTTCCACATAATATCGAATGCAGGAACATTTCACGGTTCCCAACTTACAAAGCCCCTCGGTGATCATTAGCATTCTTTCTCTCCGTCCAGCTCCGCCAGCGCGACCCGCGGCTCGAGATAACTTCGCCATGATAAGGAGACACGGGGCGCCCCTCGCGCTCCTGATACGCCGGGCCTTCTTATTATACGCGTGCTCCGGGCCTAGGGAATCAGCGTCGGCTTTATAATGAGCGCGGATCTCCGGACTCGCGGTGCCATCAATCAAAGCGGCGCGGAAGTTGCCGCTGCAACAGGACGCCTGAGAGCGTGACCAATTCGACGTCGGCGAGAGTGCACTTCTTCCTTTTTCTCTCACTTTTTGCACGCGAATTGATTATCCCGCGAAGGAGCGCGCAAACACACGCTGTGAGTGGCTTCTTGGCTTTTCAGAGTGATGTCGTGGTGATGGCGGCGGCCACTCGGTCCTCTCGGAGACTCTGGGACCAAATCACGTTCTTATCAGGTTTATTCCTTATTGAATTGTGCTACCAGTTATTTGTAAGAAGACTGTTTGAAAATTCGTTATTTTCAAGCTTTTGTGGACTTTTCTGCTTTAAATATAGTACTAAATATTTTTATAAAATGTGGAGATATTTTTTACATCTCTTACTTTCTAACCTAACGTGATATCATAGCTTAAACAAAGTTTATGTCGAAATATGAAGTCTGACATTGTTTTATAGTCTTGCATGATTACAGAAATTTCTCACGCTCATGATGATTATCGAGCTTCTTTCTGCTTGGTGTGAAAAATGCAAAGTATCGAATCGACGTAATAAGCACTAAACAAAGTTAAAATTAGTACAAGACTTGTTAGTCACACGAAATAAGTCCGATTATTGTTTGCAGGCAAAATTGATTTTTTTCAACGATTGCTTAATAAAATCATAGGCAATTAATCATCTTCCATTATTTAGTTAATCTTGATTCCATTATTTGAATTATTGAATAAAATAAGTTCAATTCAAGTTTATAATTTTATATAATCACGATATTACACGATGAATAAAAATATTTATATGCTATTAATCCGAAATGAAATACTTCGTGGTTTATGATATTTATCTGCTTTAAATATTACATTTTTCAGAATTAGAATTAAAAAAAATGTAATATTTAAAATTTATTGATATATTCATCCAACTTATAATTTTGCGTAGAATATTTTTCAATGTTACTCCAGTCATTTATTTATTATAGAGCGTCAAAAGCTAATATGAAAATCAACTCCTATAAGTACTAATGATTATTTATAATGTCAAATTTAAAATCCAAATGAATTTTTTTGAACATCCAATAAGAAATAGAAGATTATTTGGCTATTGAAAAGTGATAGCTTACAATGTAACTATGATTATTGTGTGGCGATATACAAAACAACTAACCAACCTAAATTATGTATATGTATTACAGATTTAGATAAATTCATAGTAAATTATACGGAGAGAGAGAGAGAGAGAGAGAGAGAGAGAGAGAGAGAGAGAGAGAGAGAGAGAGAGTGTGTGTAGGTGCTTAAAAAAAGCATATTTCATATTAAATAATATTTTTTCTATATTATCAGTTATTTATGCCGTTTGTACACATATTCTTTATCGCTAATATTTCTTCACTTTTATTCGTGAAAAGACAAGTCCAAAAAAGAACTGCGTAAAATCCAAAAATGGGTAAAATATTGAAAATACTCGAATGTATTATGTTATGTTTAATATATGACAATGAGACTATCAATAAATCTAAACGTGAAAAGTCAAATCTCAGGATATATATATTATTCACAATTAATAATGCAGCAATAAGAGCGACACTCGATTAATTCAGCTTCGTTAAAAGACTCGGGATATTGATCGAAAAAATCTAGAGAACATAAAATGACTGAAAAACGAAAAAGCAAGGAAGGCTCAGTGTGTTGTGAAAATATGACGCGCGCGAAGGCGACATAATTACACATGGGAGCGGCAGGGGGAAGGGATGAGGGTTTGAGAAACAGTGGGTCTACGGTTCCTATGGAAATGGAAAAGGCGTATTGTATAGAAATCGAGTGAGAGAGGACGCCGATAAGTGGAAACCGAACCGATAATCGCTAGCCTTTTTGTAGCAACAAATGGCAAAGACAGAGGCTCCTTACGTATTTTGTGGACTACTTTTTTGTGTGCGTTTAATTTTTCCTGAATTTAGTGAATAAATTTGTAAAATAATATTAAGAAGTTGTGAAATGGTTAGAAAAGTAAGTTACATTCAATTTAATTTAAAATAAAGCAAGTGTGGAATTATAAAGAATAATTATTGTAGAAGTTGTAATTAAAACAAAATGGGTATTGTCAAACTTTATTTACTTCCATCACAATATATCTTAATGTACTATATGAGTAATTAAAAATATATGAAAATGTATTCTATACATTATTGTTATGCTGTCTGTTTTATTCATTTAAATATAATAGAAACTCGATGTTGTCGTAATAACATTTCGAATGTTCTGTGATATAAGAGAACTATCTTTCCAATATAAATAACCAACATAAATATTCAATCGGTATTTTTCAAATTATTTTTAATACTTTTTTATTTAAATATTTATAATTTCTCCGTTACTTTCCCCTTAAAATTTATATTATATTTTTTGTGTAAGTTTATTCATTATATATCAATTATTTACAAAAAAATTTATAGACATTTATTATTTTCAAAATAAATATACAAATATATCTATCGTGAATCTATCATGGAACAGTACAACCCATTTTATTTTGATAATTCTCAAAATTGAATGAGTATATAAAAAATTTATAATTTTAATTGATAGAATGTTCGTTTAAACATTTCTATGTGTATTATTATTATATTATATTGTATTGAATTATTATATTGTAATATTGTATTATTATTGTATTATTAATAATAATATTGTATAATTGTATTATTAATATAATATTATATTGTAAAATTATTCCCTCTCTATATTATGAATGTATTTTATTTCTTTGTTTTCTATGTTATTTTCTAATTTTATTTTTAAATTTAGAATTGACACTACTATTCCAAAATCGATCTTAACCATAAAACTTATACAAATTTGTACGTTTTCTTATCTAAGTATCAACAACAATTATATAATCAAATTCTGCAAGAGGTTGAAAACAATTTTTAATAAAAACGTTATATTCGTTAAAAAATAATATAGAAATCTTTATACTTTATCTCCGAAAAATAAATTTATAGCTTTTAGAGCTGACTCAGATTGGAAAGTACAATAAATTCGACTAAAAACACCCTGTACTCTAAATCCCGTAAAATTTCATAAATTTTCATCGCTTATTGTTTGTAAGTTTTGTATTCTTCTTGTATTAAAAAGGACTAATTTTACGTCACTTTGTTAATAATGTGTCTGAAAGAGATGCCGAAGTTCCCTTAGAAACCAAATAGAAAAATAACAGTATACAAATGGGTGTGGCGCGAATTATTCAAAGAGCCAAGGTCTCGGAGTACAATTTGCACTTTGGACTTCTCGATCTGGTAAATACACCGGGCACCGCAATTATCAAATTACGAATAATACGTTCGGGTGCGAGCGACGGTCTAAATTAGCCTCGACTAAAGCCCATCGATTCGTCCCTTCTAAAAAGCCTCCCTCTTGTTTCTCATTCGCCTCACTATAACCCTCTCAGTCCACCTCCCTCCCGCACTCCGCCGTCCCGATGTCGGAGCACGTATTTTTCAGCGCCCGTCTCAATCGGCGCAGTCGTCTGTCTTGATCTATCCCGGTCTCGCTCGCGCCAGCTCGTAATGTCCCTGTCAAGAAAGCGGCGAGTTTTACTCGCACACAGGCGCGTATACGTACACGATTAAGGATGAGTGGGGCCCCCATAAAATCGGACGGCTTGTCGGGGCGCACGACGTGCGCGCACGGCACAAAATGCGAAAAGCCGTTGCGCGCGCCGTTCGTTCGCCAAATGCACACGTACATATATATATATATATATATATATATATATATATATATATATATATGTACACGGACCTCTTATCCGCTCTCTGTACTTACGCCTTTGCTTTATTGCGCTCTTGCTTGCTCCTTGCTCGTATAGATTTTTATATCTTCGACGAGAGCAACGGGTGCCGTCATTATTTTGCACGCGCACCTCTTTCTCTCATTCGCTCACTCACTGTTATATTTTATTTTTGTTTTCACTTTTTATGTTTACCATTTTAGGCTTCGTGGGAAGAGGTATTTTGGAAGTGTCTTGGACCCTTAAACATTGTTCATTTTGAAAGTTTAAGTCTCGTGACAGTTGGTAATATTTCTAATTATCTAACCTTGGCTTATGATAAATGATTAAATTTTACACAATAGTTTTAATGCATGTTTACAAAAATCCATATAATGTAGATATAGGTAATCTTAATGTACATACGTGCATTTATTGGAAAGAAATGTATATATTTTCTAGAAGAAATTGACTGAAGGGGAAGGTAAAAAGAAGTATTTTAAAAATAGTAATAAATTTTACAAAAGGCAAATACCTACAGCAGTATTTGCTCGTAATGTATGTATCCTATTTGGCTTAAAATAGTCTTAAAATTAACTGCACAATTTGCATAAATCATTCGAAAATATGAACTTAAGAAATCATCAAGTTAAATTGATTTCTGTATTACACTTTAAATCAATTTTAATGTGACCAATATAGAAATTAATAAATGCTTATTTATATTTTGTGAACTTCACACTTTCAATATATATAAGTGTATTTATCGACAGATAGTGAAAGAAATATAAATTGTACTTCTTTTAGTATTACTCCATTATTTCGTAAAAATTGAATTATATTAAAATAAATTTTATTTAGAGAGAATCAGTGTGTACTTAATCTTTTACATAACGTAAAGTTTGACATTATAAATATTATTATAATTAAAAAAGTATATTACTATTCTCTTAACATTAATGATGATATACATAATTTACTTGTACGTAATATGCTTTATTAATGACAAAGGAAATATTTGGCATAATACAAACAAATTATAAGCGTTTCTTCAATTTTTCATCATTTTTTATTATGAGAATATAAATGTCTATTATTTTCACGGGTGTCGACTTTCTTAGCATATAGTAGCATATTTTACTTTACGGATAATCGAGAATATCCGCTGACAGTTTGGTGCTTGTAACGCGTGTCCCGGAAATGAAGCAATTGAATGTGTCATTTATAATAATTAAACATAATCTATAGCTGCGTTGTAATGTTTTAGAGATAATTACTAAGAAAATATATAACTTATATAAGTTCTTTTATGAAAACTCCATAATTCAATAAATTTCTTGTAATACTTATTTTACTTCCATTTACGTAAATTATGCATAGAAATTAGTAAGCACATTTGAATTGTAAAGAAGCCTTACGCTATTTGTTTTACTTTTACGATGAATAATGTTTTACTTAAGTATTAGTTATTAATTTTATGATTAATATTTCAGTAATCAGAAAGACTTTAAAAGCTTCATGAATAATTTTTCAATTTCAATTAATATCGTATAAGACACTTAATAAAAAAATTAATCATTTTAATATAATCTATGGTGATCAATAAGGAAAATGAATCAAAGATTCAACTTTTCAACAATGAATCATTAGTTTATCTATTTTTGCAGCTCATCAATGTACGATAGATTCTTATTTAAAAGGGAAAAGGTGAATAAGATTCAATTTAATATATGGTGTTGTAAAAATGCATTTTTCCTTTTAATTTACTATGTCTGTGCAGAATGAATAACATCAGATTTTTTAATTCAGTAAATAAGAACGATCGTTCTAAGTCGTTGTAATAAAACAAAATCGATGATTTTTTTCTTAGCATTTGCCGTTTACGCTTGTTTTCGTTCAAACTGTCTCCTAATAAATGTATTGTCCAAGCTTCTATTGTGTACCAAGGCTAGTCTCACTGTAACTGCTCTAAAAGTTCGCCGTTCTTTCGTGGAATATAGAAGCAACCGAAAATGATCAATCTTTCGCAATTATCGAATGTCGAATGCACCTAAATCACATGCAGTTAAGGCATACGTATTTTGTGCATACATAGATGCGGGTGCGTAAAATAGAGATTGAGGTAAAATAAGTCGAAGAGTGAGTGCGAAAGTGAAAAGAAAACACACATGCGCCGTAAATTGTCAGTGGTGATGGTGCACAAGATAAAATCACCAAATGAAATTTATAGGACGTTTTACGGAGTTGCGGCGAGATCAGTGTCAGGAGGAATCGCGGGAGACGCGTGTAAGGGAGACGACGAGCTCTATGCGAGACCTCCTGCGGACATATCTGGCGGGAGACAGCGAGACTATCGTCGTAAGAGTCCGAGGCCACTGAGGGACAGGTGACCGGTCAGCAGCGGCAGTGGCAGAATCTGCATCAGCAGCAACGGGCTTTGATCAACCGTGTGATTACCCGGTGACCGCGCCTACTCGAGTATTACAAATCCTCTCCATCTTCCCGCATACAATGTAAATCATGAAGAGGCGCGAGCTCGTCTTGTTCGTATATTCTGGCGGAAGGTGGGGAATCGCTGGCCTCTCTCGACGCACTGCATCGTAGTGGATAAAAAGAGACACGGACTTTTTTCGATGTGGTAGAAGGTCGGACCTCGCATCCCCCGTCGAGTCCTCGGATATCTCTCGAGTGTGATATTGTGCATTTCAGAAGAGAGCATAGAATTCTCACTAACAGCATACGTGTGACCGAGGTCTCTATGGTTTCGCGCTGTGGTACTATGATGTTTTAACAAATCACCGCGCTCGGGATATTTTTCACGGGAGTTTTGTACACGAATATTGTTTATAGATAAACACACACACACACACACACACATATACATATATATATATATA
>NW_011948413.1:2450855-2487592 GCF_000503995.2 Ceratosolen solmsi marchali
AGAGAGAGAGAGAGAGAGAGAGAGAGAGAGAGAGAGAGAGAGAGAGAGAGAGTAAGAGTGAGAGAGAGTGGGGAAAACAACACAGAGTTATATGCGTTTTCTATTCTATTACTCGTAGATTTTGTTAATTTAATTTATTTTATACTTGATGCTTTTTTCTTTTTGGTAGATCTGACTACATTTGTAACTATAGTTTTTACACACGTTTAAAAACAATCGTAGTAAACTGATCTTTAGCGAATAAAATTTAGCCGACAGTAATAATAGTAACAATCATAAGACCCCAATAATTGGGCCTGTCTCTCCACCATCTGCTGTCTTATGCGACCTATACATTGCCTATTATCGAATATTTTTGTTTCATAAATAAAGTACTTTAAAATCCACCGTCAATTTTATATAAGAATTACGTATATTTCCAACGAGCAGAAGAATTTACATTAAAATTTACAGATTAGAAGATACCTTGACTTCGTATGTACGACAGTTGCTGAATCGCAGAGACGCGAAGCAGACAATAATTCAAATGTTAAATCAATGGCCATTGACATTGCTGAGAGCCTGAGAGCTTGCATCGGCCCTGATTTTACATTCCCCTTGCCGCTCCTAGCCCCCTCGCCGAACCGAGCGTATATAATTATGTCGTAATCGTAGTTGGCCGCACGTGTACCGGTGCTGAAAATTGATCACGTAGTTCATCCGGGCAGACGTGGTCTTGTCTGTTATTATCGGGAATAAAAGTCACCGCTACCAAAGAAATTTGTGCGACAATCTTGGTTGCCACGAATCACCTTTCCCTTCGTGTCTCTTTTTGCTCTCCTTTCGTTCCGTCGCGCGCTCTCTCTCTCTCTCTCTCTCTCTCTCTCTCTCTCTCTCTCTCATTTTCTTGCGTATGGGTTCGCACAAGCGCAACGCGGGTGCTTTAATTTTTCTGTCTTTCGAAAGATCCGAGGCGAAACGATTCGAGGGCTTGTCCTCGTACGTGCCGCAGGTGGTATATTATGATCATCCCCCTTTTTATCTTTGCACGGACCTTTTTTCCGGCACCGGTCCTTTTTAGGTTCTGTTTTACAGCTGGGCCTTTACAGCTTTTTATTTATTCCTTTTATCGTAAGTTTCTATTCAATGAACGCGCGAGAAAAAGTAATCGAATCGTGCAGGAATGTAATGTATCAACTCGTGATTTGATATTTACTCAACTTGTATTCCAAGTTATTTGATTGAGCAACAATTTGTCAATTTAACAAAAATTATTTATAAAGTTCAACTACACTGGAGTATTTATATTTATCTTAAAGAATTTCATCCATTTAAAGAGTTGAACAAGTGTAGGACTCAGTCTAATAAACTATTCATACATACACCTTTTTTGTATTTGCATTAAATTTAGGCTGCAAATTTTCCAAGTAGAATAATTCTGGGAGAATTTTAATTTGATAATATATAATAATATCAATAAAAATATGAATGAAATGTAAAAAATTCCTCTTTCTGTAAGTATTGTAATCGTTAACGACAAATGGCATACACCTTTTAACCGTAAAATAGATATTTCTAATACTAAGAGTTATCTTACCGATAGTATACGAACCCTCATTCGGTAACGTTATAATATTCTTTCATAAGCATTGTATAAAAAAAACTTAATTTTGCTGAGGCTACATTAAACGATGTCGAAAATAAAAGAAAGCGTCAAAAAATAACAGCGTTAAAAATTCTGCGATCAAAAGACCTCTACAGTAACCTACGTAAGCTAAACTTAGCATATAGTGAAAATTTTTGTCTTTAAAAGTAACATTATCTAGATGTTAAATCGTAGTTAAAATATTTATAGATAAAACTAATGTATTATCAGAGTCAAGCAAAGTTAATTATGTTCCTAATAATCAAAAAAGCATGGTGATCATGAACACAGCGTGAACGTATTATCAGCCACACGATCATTATCACCATCGCCGGTGTTATCTATCTTGGGGATGGCAGTGGGGCGCCGAGCGCAAAGTCTTGTACAACCTAATATGAATGTTAACCCATGTGATCGCTTACCTGGATAACAAGGACGCTACTTCTTCTTCCTTGGAAACAACCGGAAAACAAGTTTGTTTTTATTGTTTTCCGCTTTTTGAATATATTCTTGTGAGGCGTATAAATGAACACTTTGATTAGAAAAGTTATACCGGCAGCTTTGACGACTGTATAAAGTTTCATGTATCAGTTATTCTACTTTAATTATATTTTCTTTACATTTTTACATGTATTCTTGCAGATTGTATAATTTTTGTTTAATAAAGTTACATAGTATAAAATCAATTTTAAATGACTTTATAAAACTTCTTTTCTACATAATATGTTATTTCATTTATATTCTATTTTAGAAAATAAGTCTTATATTTATCGTACACATTTATTCTGATACTTGTAATAAAGGCAGAGTTTGTTATAAGATGAAAATCGAATACAGTTACAAAAAATTAATGTTTTTAAATTTATTATAAAATAATATAAGATAATACTGTAAATTTACAAAATATAAAAAATTTACTTAAATAGAATAACAATTAAAATCGATTGTTTAATTAATTATTCATAACTTTTTGTCTCTCTTCTTACGATGTATATGTATATATATATATATATATATATATATATATACATATATATACATCATAAATGCAAATATATATACCTATATAGCAAATCCATATAATTCTGTGATTTATATTTAATGTGCGGCTTACATGAAAAATTTAAAACAATCATATCTAAGTTAATAGGTGATTAGGCATTGAGTAGTTGCCCTGATACGATAAAATAATCTATAGAATAATCTATATATGTATATATATATATATATATATATATATATATATATATACATATATATATAGATATGATCAATTAAGGTAATGAGGTACACGCATTAAATGTTTATAGGCTAGAAATAAACGGAATACGCAGTATTTTGGAATCATTCTAAGAAAGTTACAATTTAAACATGACCAAAGAAGAGGCAATTATACACACGGAAGGTACAGAAAAAGAGCTCTGAATGTAGCTATACTGATAAATTTCCATCAAATTTTTAACATTGATGAGCTACTTTGGCAGCTCAACCAGAGATTCTCTCGGGAGTAAATGTCATCGAGAGAACACCCGGTAGAATACCAATCAATCGAGCAGTTAATTTCACCAATGAGATCTTAAATCTCTTTCTCTGCTTCACCAAAATGTTTCGCAATTTCAATGTCTTATAAGCTAGAGCTCCGTTAGCGTAGAATATATCGCTAAAAAACACTCGGTATCTTACGATCCCGCGAAGGTTACCTACGACACGCCAAAAAACCGCGAGATAAGCGCACTCGTTGCGATTTCGAGCGCGCACCTCAGCTTCACGTGGATGATTGCGGTGGAAAATCGGCTTGGCTCACGCATCCCGTGGCCGCTTCGCATTGCTGGGCAGGCGAGACTAGGGCTATGCAATTCCGAATGGGTAGTGGCGGGTGCGCGGGGTATCTCGCTCCCCTCATACACACACGGATGAAATTGAAATGAGCTCGGAGGCACGCGATTCTAATCGCTCGCTTCTTTGTAGCGGGGCTCGTCTCGCTATCCTGAACAATGCCGAGGAATGCATTTTTCAGCAGCGAGCCGAATGCACTGCTGCGTGAATGCGAATGGAAAAACTGCATGTTATACTTTCAATTGCTAGTGGATTGCGTCTCGAATTCTGGAGGTAAGTCCAGACTTTATAACTGATACCTTCTATTTTGGCAATATTACAATCGACGGTGTCCAAGTCACCGTCGTTTTGATTACAGATTAATTATATTTTCTCTTCGTCTAATTGACTACGCATTCTCACCTTTAGTTGATTTTTGTTATATAATTTCAAGTTCTTTATTAATTGAATGTCAGCTGAGGCGTAAATTAAGCTTTGCTAAGATATATTCTTTGAAATTAATTTCTTCTGCACGTAATGATACTATATTAATTTGTATATATATATATATATATATATATATATATATATATATATATATTTTTGTTATATTTTATATATGGAAACAAAATATTTTCATTTAATATTTTCTCAGAATTGCAAATGTAAATCGTAATATATGTTTCTAATACATTATTGTGGCCTCTCAATTTGTAAGATATTTTATTATGTCAACATCATATTATCATATTGATAGTTTCCCATAACTTAATAACGTGTATATTTATCAAATAATTTTCGGATACAAAATACAGTTATTAAATGAAACGTGTAATTATTGATAACACCGCATAACATATCGTTGAATCGACTCAGTACATTAAAGTATTTTTATTTATTTGTCAATGATGGTTTATTATCAACGTAACAGCCTCGAAAAACAACCAACCGACCCAATGCAATCCCATTAGTAGTGAAAAATGACGCGTATAATATGGCGCGCGAGTGTTTTGCTCTAAATTTTTAATCGGAATACAGTCAATTAACGCGAATCTAAACTTCATCGAGTAACAATAGATCAACATTCTCACAAATTTCATTTCGCAATTCAAAGGGGCATTGTATCCTGGCCGGGATTTTGATGGCGTGGTGAGCGGAGCGCGCGCAGCGGTAACATCATGCTCGGCTAAAGAAGAAGAGCAGAATAGCTGACTTCGAAAAATATAGGAGCCGTGAAGTAGAAAAGCAATTAAGCACGCGTCTTCATTGGACAAGTAACACGAAACTCCCTGCACTATGGTATATGTGCCGGCGCGTGATTCGCGGCAATCGTATTAGAGACTGCAGGAGCCAAGTTCTTACTCACGTACCGCTTGACGTTTCTTCAATGTCGGTTGCGCGCTTTGTCGTGGCTCCTTCTGAGCCTCGTGCTCGATAATGTTATTATATTTAAAAGTGGCTCAACCAGCCTAGGTTACTTTCCAGGTCTCCCTTTTTTCCTCCGATTATTTTCTGTCCAGCTCTTATCTGAACTATTGTCCATTATGCTTGATAAAAAAGATTCTTATTTTTTAACTGTTATTTATTATCATTTCTACTATTGTCCCTAGCATTATGTTTGCCGATTGGCAAATTTAGTATTCGACTGCGTTTCATTCAAATAATTATGAAAATCACTGTCGTATAAAAATAGTTTCCTTTCTTAAGACAATTTTATATCAACGTTATTGACCAATCAATTGAAAAACTTTAGTGGGATAGACAATTAGATTATATAAATTTTGTATTTTCATGATGATTTAGAAATTTCATTTGAAACGTATTAAACAGTTATTGTTATTTTCCTCACAAATATATTATAATTATTTGCATTGAAAATATATAAAGCAAATTAAAATACGATTATTAATTTTTAAAAAATTGTGTAATTATGTAAAAATTTAGTAATAAAAATAATATTTTTTATAATAGCTTTTCACACCAGTTTATATTAAATTAGATTTCTACTTTCTAATTTAGAATGAATATTTTACATTTTTTATTACTCACTGGCATCACTCAAATTGGTAGGTTTAAAGTGTAAGATCGGAGTAATTATCGTTTCAATTGCAATCGTCTCATCCCGTAAATGATTTAATGAAAATGAAATACCAGGTAGAACTTACATACTTAAGGTGCGCACGAATAGGACTGTTACTTACCTGAAACATACATATAAAATGATTATAATTTAAATAAAAGTCGCGTTTTTCATATATTTTCAGTTGCATGATTTTAGGATAAAAATTGATAATTGTCTCCCAGAGGCAAAGAAAAATCTAAGACGAAAATCCTGTTCCCGCAATTGCGTTGCTAATATTAAATATCAACTGCCTTGCCTCTATATCTCACCCCCGCATTTACCGGCGTAATCTCACAGCTGCGGCGTACGAATCTCGGCGATGTGCCGCGAGGCGACACTTTAAGTGTGACGTGAGCCGCGTCGCCATGTTCTTCAGGCCGGCGAAAAAAATGTTGCACGAATAATCATTCAACGTCGGCACTCGCACTGATTGTTTTATAAGTGAGAGCATTCTTAAAGTAATAAAGAATAATTGCCAGGGCTCGATGTTCCCTCACGATGAAATTCCAAGCGCCCTTTGCGAAAATCGTGATTCATTTGGTCGCGATTATCAATTTGCCTCGACTCAGCGTGTAATATCGCTTCATTTTAAAGAGCTGATGATCATTTAATGGGGAATTGGATGAAGTAGAGGGATTGCGCGCGACATACCGGATTGACGAGGAGAGGATTGTATCGAACGGCTAAGGATCGCGATAGGGTTCGGATGTTATTGCGTAGGCGAATAAGGCGGTTGCGCAACCTGGTTTTCAATGGGGGGTACTGCTTGGAAAATTTAATTGTCAATAAGCTTGCGCAAGTGAGCGAACGCGTACCGGATAATTATTCAAATAAGTCAGTGGTCTTTTGAATCGCTAGCGTTTCGTAATATACGGGTAGATTACGTTCGTCAATACGGAGCCCTAACGCACTTTGCTCGCAGCTTTGAAATTTTAAACAGATAATCTCGGTGGTGAAATCATCTTCTGTCTGCAATCAAGTGTACGCTTCCTTGTTGAATTGTATCAAAAGCGACTCATCAATCATCTACAGTGGGCGTGAACATTTTTATTATAATAGTGCAAAAATCGTTTAATTTTCCAGGTTATCCTATTATTTGCTTATAGTAATATATTAATTAATTATAAGTTATAAATATTCTACGAGTGAATTTGATTATTATTTGTTTTATGGTTTTACTCGTCATATATTTTTAACGGATTTCTTTTGTGTACATTCATAATATAATCACGTTTATTGTAACTAAATATCAGATAATTATTAATGGAATCAATAAAGTAATTATTGATTAAATTTCCGAGTACAAAAGCTCCTCAGAATACGTATGAGAAAAACGAAGGTGACGTATTGACTGCTAGCTGGCAAATAATTTGCTATCTCTCCACTGTGAAATGATCTCACGAGGTAAAGAAATAAAATGAATCAATTCCGAAATAAAAATAGCCTCGAGCTAAAAGCGTATCATTTACCGGGGTACTTACATCAACCCGCACATGTGCGTAATAATGCACTTGCCCAGCTTGGCTTATGAACGCACACGCACATATAATCGTATCATACAGGCTTGCAATCTTAATACGTTTCACGCGGTGCCCAGTGGGTTTCCATCTCCGTCACTCCCCTCTTCCTTATCTACCCCCGTCTCTCTCTCTCTCTCTCTCTCTCTCTCTCTCTATATATATATATATATATATATATATATATATAGAAGCATACAACATGCTCTTTTCTCTCTCTATTTGCCGTCGTCTTTACCATAACGGAGATCCGAATCGCGAAATTAGCTCAGCAACCGCCAGCCCCCAACGTCGCGCTTGATATCGCCTTATATACCGAGTGTATAGCATCGGAGACTGGACTCTTCATAAATGCAGTTGCGGGTCCCCGGGAATGCGCACACTCTCGGTTTTTAGCATTATAAATTTATTTGTGGAATAGCGAGACTGAGACAGCAGAAAAAGATAGACAGATAGATAGATAGATAGATAGATACATAGATAGGTAGATAGAGAGAGATAGATAGAGAGGGAGAGAGAGAGAGAGAGTGAGAGAGAGAGTGAGAGTGAGAGAGAGGCACGTTGATCGAAAGATAGAGGTAGGGATGCTGCTCACCTTCGACCCGCCGAAGTATTTTCGATATATACGCCCGTGAGCTCGCGGAGATATTTATTGGAGATAATTACAAGAGCGCTCGTAAAATTCTCAGACGCTGATACCTTACACGCCACGGAGTTAAGGCCCGTTTTACACGTGTATAAAGGCGCACTATGCGTTGTGTATCTCAAGTACTCGTTGCTGGTAGAGATGACGAAAGGACGTGTGGTAAGGAACGGTATGAAGGTGATGGAGGAAGAAGTTTCAACGACGCGGGGCGCCGATTTATTTATGTTAAGGGAAAGTTGATGTCGGATGTTTTATCGTACACCGGACTTTACGATTCTACTTGAATTATTGTAATTAAGGCTGTTTAGAAGTTATGATATATGCTTTGTTTTCAATTACAAAATTATTTACTCTTTTTTCACGTAATCATTATTTCACAAATGACCGTATCGCGTTAGATAAGAAATAAAAAACGTGAAAAATCCAATTCCTTGCCAGTATAAATAATTCCGTGATCCACCACTTTTTAGTGCAACATCGTGAAGTTAAGCTGGTACTGGCCTTAAAGGAGTAAATATTTTTCATGCAAATCAGTTGGTCGTGTACTGTTCACACTTGCGCTCGTTTCCTTCTTCATTTTCCATCATAATTTTTAATTTTATCTTCTAAATTGTCGGTATAACAGCCAGTGAAATCGTACACCTGCATGGCATTCGAGTAAGCTTTTTTCGTACAAGGCCTGCTCGTCCGACACAATTAAAATGAACCGCTAAGATCGAAAGAGTAAGTGAAAAGTCAGCTGGCCGCGATAAATTGATTAGGCATGGAAATAAAGTATGAAAGAAAGTGACAAAGAGAGAGAGAGAGAGAGAGAGAGAGAGAGAGAGAGAGAGAGAGAGGAAGACCAGAGCACCACCCCGAAGGTGCGCGCGGCTCTCGTCGAATGAAAATCGATCAGCGGCAGTGAGGCACAGTACGAAAGACAGTGGGCGAGAAAGAGACTGAGGAGTGATGAGAAGGGTGAAAAGAGGCGGAGGGAAGGGGGAGAACGAGATGATGCACCGATATCGAGAGCTGCCAAGTGGTTACGTCCCTTTTTCAATTCGCATCCGTCCGCGAGGCCTCTTTGTCCGGCGGCCTATATACGTGTCTCCTCCGGCGCGTCGCCGCCAATTTCATACGCGGCTTCGAGTTATTCGCAATTTTCTTTATCCTATCTCGCTCCCACCGCAGAGTCGCGCGCGGCACTTTTCGCCTCGTCTTATTGCTCGACGGTGGGCTGATGGTCCACGCCAGCCTCCTCCCGCTTGCTTCTAATTTGCACGCGTGAGATCGAGTTGGTTTACAGCTGATGAGCGGAGCGCGGGGATGATGATTGTTGGCGAATGATGCGCAAGATGGGAACAATGTTACCCGGACGAGAAAAGCCGGCAGTATTACCACCTCACGTTTAGGGGCATTTTCTGTATCTCTTTCTTATTATATCCCTGGCCATTAGCTTATCGAATTGGAATTAACTTATCAATAGATGCCCCCCCCCCCAACAATCCCCCCACACCCCGCCCTCTATTCATAGCCTTTTCTCATTTCCTTCTCGCGATCGAACTTGCAGCAGCGTTATCACTTCGATGATTGCAAAAGTCATTATTAATGTAATATGAGCGAATATTCAAGCACAAGGTGTAATGTAAAAAATTGATATTATGATTTATTATGATATTATAATTTCAACGGTGAAATTATTTATTACCGGATGAGTTTTCGAGCTTAACATTTGTCCAGAGAGTTTGGATTCATTTATAATAAAGTATTAGATTTCTTTCATATTTTCTAATGATTAATAGATTGAAAATTGCAAATATTGAAATTAAAATACTGCTCATGCAATTTATAAAAAAATATTTCAAAAACTAATATTTAAAAATTATCTATACATGTTGACAATTTACGGTGATAGCGATTCGATAGAATTACTTAATCACACGATATCGGAGTATTCTATCGAAGCTCGTTAAACTTCTGCTAGTATTAGTCCTCTCGAATAACAGCGTTTGCGTATTGCTTTGAGTAACTGAATAAAAACTTTTCTTATTCTATTAATTTAGAATGCCACAAATATTAATAAAGAATAATAATCCGACCGATCAAATTATAAGAACTTTGGCATTGCTACTCAGCGGAAAATATTTGTTTGATTATTAAACTGTTGGTATGGTATGTGTTTTTTTTATAGTAAATTATTGATATTTGTTTGTGTATGGGATAAATTTTTGTTATAAAGACGGATTTTTAATTTTAAAATATATACTGCACATTATGTGCGATATCGTATGTCGGAATAAGCACAGTTAAAGAATTTTATTTTCGTTTGAGTAGTGATATACTGGTAAAAAATGAAATATATAATAAATTCAAAAACGAGTTTTGCATTGATATTATATAGGAGTATTAATGGAATCGCTCATTGTTAGAAAAGCATAAGCTCTTTGTTATATTACCATTAGGTTATCAGTAGTCTTAACATTTCAATAATCGTAATGCCATTTAAAATTATGCCTGTGCGTTTTACTTTTATGGATACAAAATAAGCGAAACGAAAGGAAAATAATTCATACTTTACGACGAGTATTTTTTAATAATGAAGACCTTAAAATCTTATTATAGCAAAGACCCAATTTATTGTTTATCGCGTTTAAATAATTTCGAGCCCGCATCAGAGCTACGTATGCAAGAGAAAATGCAGAATTAAGCGACGCGAAGTAGCGGTCGAGGAGAAGGGAATCGGCTGACCCACTCGACGCCGACAGACGCATAAATTGTTTCTTCAATTCACTTATAATTCGGCGCGATCCTTCTTGGGTATTCGTGACCAAGAGTATTCGGCGGCAATGCAATTTCATTTCATGGCAGCACCGTAAAACTTTATCCTACGCCGATCGTTCGCACTTTCTCACATGTACTGCTCGGCCAAGAGACACGTTACCCTGCTTCCTATGGATGCTCAACAGGGACAAATATCAGCTGAGTCGGTTTCTGGAAAGTAATTTTGCGAGAGACAGCGCGGTAATTAAACTGCACGCTAGGAATGGGCTGCCGGTTTAACTTGGAAACGACTTTTGAAATTCAGCGAGCTCCTGACAACAGGGAACATGTGTCTACTCGTAAAGTGAAGAGACAATCACTGCGCTTCATTATCAAACTTCTGCTTTGTTACGAACTTTTACCCTTTCGAGTTGATTGAGAAGTTGCCAAGAGAGTACCTTTTAGTGGGATTTTTATTAGCTTGGTTTATTTCTGTCGCGGATACAACATTGCGAACCATTGGACGATTATACTCGATAGTTGATATTTTATTGATATAGTTATTGATAGAGTCACTATTTTGTAACGTATGTGAATATATGAGTTATTTGTGGAAGTATAAATTTTAATAACGATGTATCATAATTCATTAAGTGATCTCGCATTTAGCAAGTACTATAAATAAAATTATTAAATTACAACTTGATCTTAAGAGATATTAACCGATAACTGATATTTATAATATAATTTAGTGTTTGCTACCGATATGATAATAATTGAACAATAGATTCAATAAAAGCCCATTATTTACAGTAACTAAACATTTTTATATAAAAAAGTAAACGGCTGAGTAGATCAAAATTGCGACATATAAAATTGAGTTGGAGATTTGTTATAATGGTTAACAATTATTTATTGTCTTTTGAAATAATAACGATAGTTGTAATTAAAAAGTCTATTTAGAAAACAGCCATATCAATATGTATCAAAGTATAGACAACTCAATTGAATGAGAGCACGATATCCTCATCGAAAAATGACATACAGATATATAATGAATATGTCAAGGAAAATTGCAGGTGAAAGTTTATTTTAATGCTATTCGATCATGACTACTAGTAAAGCACAAGAATTTTCACATTCGGGTCATTCGGATTTACTACTATACGAGAAAATGGAAGCAGTAGTTAAAATAGTGGTTTGTAAATAGTGATAGTGCACTGACGATGGCGAAGATTCTTTTATCGTTTGAGAATATGATAGTCACTGTACATTTTTAAACTTTAATGAAAGTAAATAAAAGAATAAAGGAATACATTGAAAGAAAAGCCAGTGAAAAGTAACTAAGTTTGGTATATGGAAGCGTAGCTTATCATCAACGCAATATGTAGTTCAATATGATCAACATCCATATATCGACGTCGAAGAATACCTTATCTATATTTCAAGAATGAAAAGTCGAATTGAATAAAAAAAAGTGTTTATCAAATTAAGCTGTCATGTACAGCATAAATATTATTTGATATGTTTTAAAAATATCGATTATTTAAAAAAGTAGGATTATTATTATCGAATATAAGATACAATTTGTATAGTTGTTTGATTTTTTTTTATTTCTTATGCACTTGTTATATATTCATATGCAATGATCAATAATACGTATTTATAAGAAAAATAAAGTAAATTTAATTGTAATGTAATCAGTTAATTTAAAATCTTGCTTCAATTGCTTATGCATAAATATGCATTAACAGTTCTATTTTCCAGTAAATATTTCTATAATAATTCGATTTAAAAAGATGGCAATGAATTCTTTAGAAAATTCAGTACTTTTATCAAATAATTCGATAATTTTATTTATGTTATTAAGAAAAATTCGGAACTGTAATGTTTACTTATTTCATATATATGCAATACACGTACTGTAATCTTAATTCTGAGACTCAATGTATACAATAAAAAAATACATAATTCAAATTTATTACAAAATTCTTTATATCTAATTTACTTTAATCTATATTTTTCGGTTTGATTTCTATACCGATTGCTCTTGAAATTATGATTAAAGAAAAGAGAAGAAAGAACGGAAAGATACAGCATTTTTTTGTTCAATAATCAACATGCATCATAACTTCATTACAGAAATAATAATTTCATAAAGTGAGATTTTATCTAAAATTTAATTAAATCTACATATCATTATTATTATAGACTTTGAAAATTATATGAGGCAAGAACCTATGCATCCGGGGGCTCGCGATATGTGACGCTCCACGTTAAGCCACCGCTATGTAAATTATCGAATTACTTCGACCATTCCAACTTACTCGCTACTTCATCTTTTTGAGGCTCCGCCCCTAGTTGCGCTGGTCAGTATAAAGTAAAACTCGTAACTAATTTGAACTACGATTCTGCTAATCTTTCCTGACATGCTTTTATAATTAAATGCAATTGTACATTTGATATAACTTTTTTGGGAATGACTACAAAATAGTATGTTTTAAATAAGTATATATAATAACGAATTATATTTTCGAATTACATTTATAGAACGAATACTATATCAGATTATATCATTTAATACAATTTTCTGAATATTTATAGCACATAGAATAAATATTCATGTTCTTTAAAGGTAAATTAAATGTTTAAGTAACATCATACAAATAGTTGGTAAACCATAAGCATGCAATAATTAGCCAATTATAATTATATTTAAATTTGTTTCCGCACTTGTTTCCGTATTTCCATAAAATGAAAAAACCTTCAAATTCTCGTATTATGAGCCTGACAATATAGCCCAGGATCGGAAACTATATTATAGCCGTCTATCTAAATTCAAGAAGCATTAGAAATCAGTTTAGATGCAGATACCGCGCAGAAGCAGAAAGTTGGAGGGAACTAAAGAACGTTACCCATTTCCTTGCATAACGGCTTCGTTGACTCTCCTCGGCGCGCATCATAGCGTCCGGTTTACCTCGTCAGGGCGTGCGCCGCCTGTGGCAGAAGCCCTGGCACCTTTCTCAATTAAATTAACATTTAAGAAAAATATGCCTTGGACGGCCATCGCCCGAGCCAAGCTAGCGTGACAGCTCGCGCACTTTTCCACTACTTTTCCATGCAGCAATAATATGGCCCCGTTCACGCTGTGCCGGACGGGAAAACCCGAGCGATATAACCGCGCACGATACGAAACGATCTCGCGACCTCCTTCGCGTGTAGAATATTATTGGACTCGCTCCTTCGTCCTCATCTCTAGATGAAAACGCTCCTTCTGCGCAAGGGATTTATCGCGGGGACGCGCCATAGCGAGTCGATTTAAAGGGGTAACTCTCCTTTTGGTTGCAAACAAAAGATTTCTTACCACGCCCCTCGACTAATACTAGTCCTGGCGGTGGGGAAGAGAAACGGTCACGACAAAGAATAATACGCAACGAGGCTACCATGAGAGCTGCAAAATGAGAGAGAAGGAGAGATACAGAGCGACATTTGAATATGTATAGGTCTGCACGCGCCTAAACAGAGCAAAATTAAAGCCCGCAGTAAATACGCGAGATGAGATACCGTGATACTGGCCTGTGACCTCTCTTAAATTTTTGTTTTAGTCATTATCGCCTACAGATATAAATGTTATGATAATTTATATAAATAATGATTATATTTATTTTATTATTTGCCACAGTTAATCTCCTGCTTTATTGCGTATAAATATACGATCCTTTATTTTCAAAATTTCATACTATAATTAAGTTGAAGACATTAATTGCAGATGGATATTAGAAAAATTAATTAATTTCTATTAAGGAAGCAATATAGAAACTTAAACTGATTCTATACAACAGGACTCGTATGTTTCATACAGAAATTTTAACATATTTATTTATCGTTAGCTTAATGGACATTTAATTTTAATTTTTGTAAAGTTCATTTTATAAAGTTCTCTATGATTATACGTTTTCGTAAAAAGGGGTATATAAAAAATTCTTATAGTATAGATGAATTACACACACACGCGCGCGCGCACGCGCACACACACACACACACACACATATAACAACCTGTTTTATACGTGTACAGGCGATATCAATGCCTGGACCTCTTAGAAATATTTAATATATTGATTATGAAAATAATACTGTTAATGACAAATATGATTTTTCGATAAAAAGTCAATATTCTATTATTATTATTTCTAAAGAAGAAGGTATGTGAGCTGGAATTATGAAAAGAATCATTATTTTTAGCTGCCCTTTATATTCATTTGAGTAAAGATTCGCCTTTGGCAAGTCCATCATACACACCGGCCAATGCCGATTTCGTTCTTTCCCCTTTCTTGTCGTTTCTCCTACATTCTTCCCTCTTTCGTCTGTTCTAACGAGAATTTCTAGTGGCGAATGAGTGAGAATGTATACGCGCGCACATGCGAGCACGTGCATCCGTGGGTGTGTGCCGGACATGGTGAAACTACCGAGGGGGGCCCCTTTCGATTTGAATCCGCAACCATGAAATAATTTCGATAATCCTCCCATCGGTGGATTAATAGCGATCCGTCTGCTGCCTCGACAAAATTCGTCAGTGGGCAAATATAAAAGTCCTCGTGGTCGCCTTAAATTCCACGTATTAAAAACGCTAACTACAATTTATAAAGGATAGTATGCGACTATATCTGGCTAGACTGATTATTGTGCGTTATTAAAAATATATTTTACAAGTTGATTTTAATAATATTGATAATCATGTGTTTATCGTAGAATAAATTAATTAATATTTTCAAATTTATTATGTTCACAATATATATATGTATTAATATTATTCTTAAACTTTTATTATTTTGAAAATCTCTTTTTACAAAAAAGTATTGACTTAACCCTCGCGCATATTAAAAAAGATAATTTAAATTTATTTCATATCTAGAGTTATTACATTTATTTATTAAGTTACTATAACGATCGTTTTTCTGATGAAAAGAAAAATTAATTTCCGATTAATAGAATTGTATAATAATTCTAATTTCCGCATAAATGATTTTTATGCGTAAAGAACAAATGTCTTTCATTGCAGATAAAAACTGTTTATTTCATAATTATTTAGTGTTAATGGGCAATAGTTTTTAGCAGAAATTAAAATTACGATTTAGTTATGTCTATAGTACTTGCATTAAATTAATTTAAATTAACGGTACCGTAACTATTTTTTATCATATTTAGTGACCAAATTTCATTAATAATCTAATTTTTAAAGAGTAAAAATTAAGTATTGTTTACATAGTTAGTTAAATTAAAATTTATAAATTATAATTTATAATTTATATATATATATATATATATATATATAGAAATATTAAATTAAAAATAATTTGAAAATTAAAATCTGTTCACAGATATGGTATATAATGATATATCAAAAAATATGTCAATGCATTAAAATAGTATAATAATTGAGCAAATTCCTATAATATTCATATTAAAGAAACATACTATATCACCGAACTTTATTATTGTGTAATATATTACAGTACGTTTTAAAATCAAAGTAGTACTATTATATGATATATTTTCCATCGAAATCTCTGCATAGTGCAAACTAAAAATACAGTTACTTGTAACACGTACCTAAACGCTACATCATACTGTACTTCCAAGTAAGAAACATAAAGTTGATAATAACAGAGCATAAAGCATTGGAAATTTTAAACAAACATCTGCCGTTAAATTTCAAACGGAAGAAGGGCAATTACCAATACTCACTCAGTTCGCTAAAGCAAAGTTGCCGCATTAAAGGAATTACTAATATTTCCGTATACCAAATTTTTTGTGAACAGCCGCGAGCCAAGCGAAAAAAGTCAAAAGTCTGGGTTACCTAAATTCGCCTATGTAGAAGCGTTTGCCTGCGCTCAGTGAAGCTCCCGGGAGCATAAAATCGCGCTTTCCCCTTTCACGACACACAGCACAGGCGCTGAAAGAGAAGAGCATCGATCGGCTCTTAACGAATCGTCCCCCCTCCCATTCCTTCGCCCGAATATCCTATGATATCGAGCGGCCGCCGCTCGGGGCAATGTTACGCGCGAACACGTGCCTCATTCTCCTCCTCCTATCCCTACTCGCCCTTCTCGCCATTGCTCTTGCTCTTGCTCTGCCTCACCAATAATTCCAACTCCCAACCCAACACCCACCGACGTCGCCCAGTGCTTGCATCAATTCTGTCAATTGTCAATTGGGTGAGCGTGCGCCGTTTGAAGTGCGCACTCCCGAAACGCTCGCGTAATCCTATTTTGACTACCGCGAACCAAAGAGCGCCTGCAGCCTCTTTTACCGAATTAGGCGCACCGCGAATTTCGCTTTATCCGAGTCGGACGATTTCCCACACCGCTACCGACATTTAGCCTTCTGCCTGCGCCCGTACAATTTCAGCGTTTTAAGAAATGCTTCCTGCTTTTTGTCTCCCCTCTTCATGCCCATCAATTGGGGCTTGTTCTATATTTACGTACGTTGATAATATGAAAGGAAGTTAATACATTTTTTAAAATGATATTTATAATGAATTTATACCAGTAAAAGGATTTATTGGGATTATTTTACCCTTTGTGCATTGTACGTGTAAAGAGAATTATGGCATTTTCAATCAATATCATTATTATATAATCTGGAAATTTTTAAATATGTATACATTCACGTTACGGAGGTCACCGACATAAAAATTATGTGCTTTGATCTGAAATAGTTTTTCGATTAAATATGAAATGTCTTTATCGAGGGTAATAAACCGTAGTTACCAAGCATTAGTAGGTAGAGTTTTAATAATTATTTTTCTTTTCAAATTGCATAGGCTAAGGAAACTGTGCAAGATAGATACTAAGATACTTTGAATCTCTTCATAGTAAAATTTCTTCCGTATTGAATATGTTCAAGCTACAAAATATTAATAACCAAACTAAGGTTAAACAGTCAATGATATCTATTTTTTTTTATATTGGCAACGACCTCTAAATAGATTTTAAAAATTTTTTATATTTAATTATTATAATATATATTATATTTTACTTTATAGTGAATATTATCACCACCCATCTGCTGATCAGCCACATAGAAAATTAAAACTATCGACTTTATAACCTACTTGATGCTAAACCTTTTCATTAATTATTTCTTTCGAATGCTAATAATGTTTTATCTTTTTTGAAATCTAATTTAAAATTGATATGTGTTATAAATTCATAAGTATTTTAGATTATAAAGTATTTTCGACTTGAAATTAATGTAGCCATTTAAAAGTCGCTGCTAATTAATAATAACAAAGTAATAATTTACTTGCGTGATCTTGTTTGAAAGTTATTACTATACTTTTTTGGGCGCTATCTCTCTATTTTAAATTTTGACCGAAAATTCGCGGCTAAGAGTATCCTTTCTAAACTTGTTGCACGCAGCATATCGATAAAAATCGCGATCACCACTTTAAAGTAATTATCGGTTACTTCAACGTGACATCCTGTTCGAAATTCAAGGTAAGGAGGTAAAGATGCGCTCACAAGTCACGAAACTGTGTAATATGAGCCGTGAATTGCAACGCGACAGATGGTACGCGATATCGCTAATTATACATTTATTTCACAAAACTGTAGTCTTTCTTTATTATACTTAACAACAGCTTTGGCTTATTTGGTGAGATTTAGTTAAAACTAGTTTTATCGATAATCAATAATAGAATAATATTTTAGAATGCATGCTTTTTTGGAACGACTGACCATGGTTGAGTAGTTGATATATTTGAAGTTATCAAATAATTATAAAATATTATCGATGCAGGTACTCTCATACAATGTTTCACAGCATACTCATATTATTTCATTAATGATACGGTTGCCTTTCGAGCCAATTATTTTTTAAGTATTTATTGAAAAAAAATTTTATTTAATTACTACATTCGCGGCATTTTATCAAATTAAAATCAAATTGAAAATATAAGCGCCTTATGCTGTGTTCTTCTTTGTGAAACAAAATTTTATTATCAAGTATAATGTAAATATAATAGTGCAAGTAAGCAACGATTATAATTCATTTAATCGTCCTAAATACATAAATGTAACATCGTGTTCTATTTTATTCCTAGAATAGAAAAGACGATTTGTCATAAAAATAAAAAGCAAGCCAAGTTTATCGAGCGCCAGAATCATCATTTACAATTCTTATTTGTGAAAATACTAGAATAAAGGAATATAACGGTTCATTTCAATCGGCGACAAAGAGCATCAAAATCCTCTTTCCTTGAGCATAGTGAAATAATGCTGGATAGAAGGGCGCATAGTGATAAGGGCGTATGGGAGAAACGTCAGTGAAGGGCGGGAGTAGAGGATCGGGTCAAATGCGATTTGTCAGGCAATTTGAAGCGCGACAAAATTTAAATCGCAAAGCACATTTAACATGAACTCGTTTCGCGAGGGTCGCTGACTTCTTTTGCGGCCGATACAAAGTGGATTTTCTATAGTATACGGGGGTGAATCGCAAATTCGCGGTGTCCAGAATATCGGGTAATTTCATTTTTAACGTCCGACACTGCAAAGAAGAAAGTCGGCTCGAGCCTCGGCTGTATTTGACACGGGAGACGCTCCCTAACATATTTCCTATTCGTGGGAAGTGTCATTGCTTGAGTGACAACAGTAAGCGGATTCCGATGATTAGTTTTAAATTGAATTTTTCCTGTGACTTCTGTTTTTTTTTTATTTAGCCAAGGTTCTCATGCTCCTTTTTTATTGAGAGTCGATCTGCTTGCTATAAGTATTATGTACGCGTCGAATGAGTCGATAAAAATTACGCGCCCTCGTACCAGTAATGACTTAGATTTTAAAATAATAGAATTTTAAGTAATGTAATTTTCACGATTTCCAATATATATGCCTGTTGATAATTAGAAAATGATAGTATCTGTTGAAGTATTAAGATCTATTTGCGATTATTTACGGCTCCTGATCATAGATTATATTTATAGTTGGTAAATTTCGGTACCACTAGTGAAAGTATAGTCAAGTTAAGCCGCTTAAAGTCTACAAAGTTTTTATACGTTTGGTCGGGATAGGGCATAAAGTAGTAAGTGGATTTGGAATTTTCTTTACGGCCACTTTAAAATCCGCAAGGGCAATATACGTATCTTATCGATAAAAGTAAACATAAACGATGCAAGGGGAATATCACTTTTGCATGGCCAGGGCCGCCTGTACCTTACGAAAGCCGACGCAATAATCAAAGAGAGAGATAGTAGCTGCACACTGATTCCCAGGACGGTTTTTAATATGAACCTTGAGGATCTTCAGTCTCGTTCCTTTAAAATGTGTCCGGTGGACAAGGCCGTCGGGTATACGAACATTGAAAAAAGTGGCTCCTATTGTTCTCGGCTCGGCTCCTCCAGGTATATAAGCGCGGTCTCTTATAATGCGTCGCGCATCCCACACTTGTCACCTGGTTTTATCGCTCGTAAAGCTGATGCGCGGACGATGCTAGGGAGTCCTTGCGCCGATCGACACTGCCTTAAAACCTTAATTGCATTATTTATTGTCGGGGGCCGGACCCCGTTCTCCTCTACGTCCTCGAATGCGCTCCTCGAAATCCTTTAAGCCTCTTGGGAAATTGCGTAAATCGTTTACGAGGGCAGTGGAACATTTTTTGCAAGACCAAGCTTTTCTACTTTTCGCTCCTCTCTTTCTCTCTCTCTCTCTCTCTCTCTATCTATCTATCTATCTATCTATCTATCTATCTATCTATCTATCTATCTATCTATCTATCTATCTATCTATCTATCTATCTATCTATCTATCTATCTATCTATCTATCTATCTATCTATCTATCTATCTATCTATCTATCTATCTATCTATCTATCTATCTATCTATCTATCTATCTATCTATCTATCTATCTATCTATCTATCTATCTATCTATCTATCTATCTATCTATCTATCTATCTATCTATCTATCTATCTATCTATCTATCTATCTATCTATCTATCTATCTATCTATCTATCTATCTATCTCACTCGCTCGCTCGCTCTTTTTTTTCTTCTTCGCTTCTGCTCCTTGCTTTCTTCCTTCGACGATTAATCCCCTGAAAGTTTGCGTAATTGTCACTCATAAAATGCAATGATTTACGAGAAGATTTATATGCTAGGGTAAATAGATTAAATGTTTCCCCAGAAAAACATATTTCTGGACCGATGTGAAATAAAGGCATAACGGTCTGTCCGTCGTTTATGGATTTTCTCAATATACACTAATTCGTAACATACAGTTTTGAAATTGTCGTTAGTTTCACATTTACGCGATACGTGAGCAAATTCATGTTGTTTAATACTTTATTTACAACTTATTTATGGTTTTATAAAATGAAGCGAGAAAAAGTTGAACGATAAAAAAAGCAGTGTTAGATTTGACTGAAGTTTTTTAAAAACATCCTAACGAAATGGTGTTGTTAAAATAATTCTTGGCACTTTATATATATCAATTTTCATTATTTTAATTCATCAATTAATTTAATTAGAAATATTTTCTTGCACGCATAATATTCGATTTTTAAATTATTGATTCGTAATAACTTTTGTATGGGTGATCAATGTTTACAAAAGTGGATGCGGCTGAAAACTTCTGACCAGTAACTACGACTAGGAAATAATTTGAAATTGTAAGCAGATCATGAAACAGAAAGACTTGTTGTAGCGAGCTGACCGTAATTAAGACCTTTTCTCTAACGTAAGTCTTGGACTGTAATTAAGATTGTATGGGCGTGTAAACTACGCAAGTTTAAAGTAAGCCATGCGTCGCGCTAGATAATTTGCGTGATTTTTCTTACAATTAACTTTCACAATGTAAATTCATTTTAGAGTAGATCAATTACTTTTGAATGAGACTTTGAATACCAGCTACTCTCTATTTATCAGAAACATAGATCGGAGTAGACTGTTCTAATGGTTTGATGTTTTTAGAAGGATTCTCATGATCGTAAAATGCAGAGATGTTTGTGCGCGTATTTATGTTTTTATTTACCAGACAATAAATTTAAATTTGTCCTCGGAAATTTTTATCGATTTATATAGAATGTGTTCCCTCTATTATATCTATTTACTGATTACTCTATGTAATACATCGGTATTATAGAAATAAAATGCTAAACCATCATATCGAAACGTATTTCTTATGACGTCTGATGTACAAGATGGAACGTCGACTACAACCGAATGCTCGCAACCATTGTACAATTTCGTTCGCACCAGCAGCCGTCAAATCCCCCGATTAATGCTAACAGACATAAAAGAGAAAACGAGCACGGCAGTCGTGATGAGCCATTGACGTAAAGTCTCGCGCCTCCAGAGCAACGTTGTCATTGGGACTTTTGTACTCCTACGGGTACTCCGACAATTCCTCTTCCTTCCGTTAATCGGTCGTGACGCAGGAGTCGTAAAAAATAAGATCGCTTTACGAGTGTTCAGAGATAGAAGAGCGGCCGCAGTTCGTGGAAGGGTTATTCCTCGTGTCACGGAAGGTGCCGAGTTCATAAAAAATATGCATCACGCGAGTCCCTGGTTCGGCATGTTCCCTATCCACTGTACCTCCCGCGTTCCTTGCCGCACTTACAGGTGCAGGTTATACTGAGGAGGATCGTAAAACGCGACCCGAATCTGTTCTACGTTCAAGTAGATGGCCTAATGCGGTCCTCTCGAGTCCCTGCGAGAATAGGCGCCTCTTCAGGCGCAGCCATGGAACTTACCATTGTGTGCGCCCGGCGCCGTTTTCAATATCGTCTCTATCGGAAATTAACCGCGGCTGCGGTTTTTTCATCGCCTATCCTCGGTCTCGACTCGATGATTATGAGGCGGGGGCAGGCGTTGCGACTAGTACTTTTGCCTTTCGGTTCTTACAGCCTTAGGCGAGATCGTTTGTACTATGGGGCTAACTAAGACTTCAGAAGCTCGTTTTATCGATCTCTTGCTTTTTCGATTAAATTGTGCGAAGGGTGTCTGCTTTATATAACATCGCCATTGTTTTAAGATTACTATATTTACACGGCGACGTAATTATTTATGTTTTCGATTGTAGGTTGATTATGTTATATATTGTCGACGTTGAGGGAAATTGTTTTTGTATATTACAAAACAGCCGCTTCATTATTATTTTTTTGATCGAGCTCTGCTGTTATGGGAGCTGTATTATTGCTCTCTGTAATTCTATATTAAAATTATCAATTAAAAGTAATTGACGTTAAAAAAAATCTTTATATGAAAAATAAAAAGTATGTTTATGTACATTTGTTATGATTATATGCAATACAAATAGTATTAATAGATAAATACACAATTTTACATATTAGTTTAAAATATATGAAATATATATTTATAAACGTTCTAATATAATGGATGTTCGTAAAATCAATATGTAAGCATAATATGTTTGTAGATTTTATTAAAAATTTTATTTTAACGATAAGAAATATCGAAAAATTTCAATAAATTATATTTTTTTAAACAAATTTCGAGTTAATTACTTGAAAACATTGTAATTACAATTTTATATAAGTTAAATATATAACTGATTCAATAATATTTTTGGTCACGTAAACACCTTTGTTGATAAAAAATTAATTTCATACGAAGGTTGAATACTTTAAGACTGACAATGTCTACGAAAAAAATAAACACTTCTTAGAAGTCATTCGCAGCTGTCAAATTATAGAAAATAAAATTGCAAGAATGAAGTAAAAATTTGAAGTTTCGACGAACGTCAACACAATTACTTGTGCGAAAATTGAGCTCATCTTCCGATGATCGCGAGTACAATAAATAAAAAATTGTCTAAGGTTTTAATTGTGAAAAAGAATGAAAATCTGTTTTATACATTTGAAACTGTTGTGTGATAGTAAAAACGCTATGTTAATTTAATTATCGAGAGCAAAAATTGTATCGACATTTCTATATATATAAATTGACCTTGTGAACGAAAATAATATAATAAATAATTTTATGAGTATAAGAAATAATTGTAATCACACATTTACCAAAAAGTTGTAAACGCACTACATTGACCTCAAAATTAAAAATAATTCTAGTATTGAAAAATAACCGTGATTTACTTATTTGATTATTATATAGTAAAGTAACTATATTAATGACTTTAAGTCAAATCTCTATGTTTAAGGAGTACAATATAACTGCAGCAAATACATATTTAATACAGTACCATTAGTTATTATGTATGTATTTTATCTAGTTAAATATTTAATAAATAATAACAAAAAAATTATTGTACTATTAGTAAATAGAAGAATATAGAAGTATAAATATAATAATGATTTCTATAGAAATGTGTAGCAATTTATAATAATTTCATGCATGAAAGTAATAATTATTTAAAACTTTGGTTACGTAGGTATTAGACTACATTTCATTCGAATATTTGAATATAATTTTATAAATCAATAATTGTGTAACAAAATTTCTTTAACATTTGCATAATGATTATAATTTCAAAAATGTTTTCAGAATAATTGCATGTTCATTACAGGAGCTTAATTATCTTTATATTTACAAAGCATATTGTCTTATAATGTAATACATATTTTTATTCACATTTTTACATATTTTATAGATAATAATTTAAATCTATTTTTCTATTTAATAGAGTCATTAAAATTGATTGCAGTTTTACAAACAATGTCTTGAATATGCTGACCTGTATCTTTAAGGTGGTAACGCCGATAAGTTCTCTTGTTATATTGTTTTTTCGGTTGATAGTTAGTCGCACAATAATTGCTTAATCTTACAAAAATGTATTATAATATATACAAAATAATATATAGAAAGAATATATAAAATATACAAAAATATATATAAAAGATTTTACAATAATACAAAAAAATAAGTAAAATTAATCTTAGAAAAATAAGTAAATACATGTTATTTTATCACATAATCTGCACAAATAAAAGAAAGGCTTTATGTGAGATTTTATTAATTTGTGCAGCAATGTTTTTAAATCTGACAGATTAAATATTTACCGTTTATATAATTTACTATATTATATAAAAACTCTTTCTGAAATAATTATAATTTTCTTAAAATATTGGAAATAACTAGAATTTTCATTAATTATAAAAGCAATAATTATGAAGCATTAATTTTAACCTATGAATTTTATAATCAGTATAATTTATATTTTATGAGTAATAAAATATTATTTTGAAATCGATGATATTCCAAAATCGATGTAAAATCAAATTTAAGATATTTATGTGTGAAGAATATAATAAAATATGCGAAAAGAAATATAAAATACAAAAAAATTTAATGGACATATATAGTCTTTGTATTAAGTTTCAAAAATATCAAATTACAAGTATTTTTTACATGATTATTTAAAAGTCATTTTTTTAAAAGTTTGCCTTGTTGCTATTTATTATTTTTTGCTAATTTTTTATTTTTCTACTTTTTATCCTTCAGTTATTTATTTCGTTTTACAAGTAATATGAAATTTCAATAAAAATGCATCTTATACACTGAATAATTCATAAAAATAAAATTTGGATCCCACAATTACTTATAAAGTATATCTGAATGATGTTATAATCGTTTTATGAAACATTTAAAGTTTTATGACTAAAATTTCATATGACAATGAATAATTTGACATTCAGATGCTTCGAAAAAAATATCGATACCAAATAAGGTACGTGAGAGAATTGATGAAAATCCACAACATAGAAGTAGTCTACTTTTAACATTATTATGTTCATTATGGTTGTTTTCAGTTTCATATTTTTTTTTTTTTTTTTTTGTTGAGATAGAACTTATAAAGCAATATATATTGCATATATATAATTTTTAAAATACTACGTGAATAAATTAATAAGTGAAAATACAATACCAAGTTAATTTTATCAAGGACGTAGGTCCTGATAAGTTTTGAGATTGTCTGAGATTCGTGTAAATATTCCAGTATCATCATCATATTATACAAGGTATATAAAATATTTTCATCCTATTCCTCTCAAAATAGTAATATTTTAATATATTATCCGATTGTCTATGGTTAAAATGATAGTTTAAAGTATATAAACTTACAGCGGTATTGTATTTGAATATGCTTGTTTTTTAGAATCCTTTAATTATTTAATTAATTATATGTTATATAAATGCTATCTTATACAAAAAATATATTCACATTAAATAAATAAATTTCAATAAAGAAATTAAAATTGATAAGATAATGCAAAGCTTAATTTACCGTTATCTAATATAGCTATTTTCAACGTAAGACAACTAATCCATTAAATAGAAAAGTTGCTCGTTAAAATAAATTTTCGTTTTTGTGAATAAAATTTTGTGGCGTCTTTAATTCAATTTAAGATAGTACTATTGCACCATGGCAATCAATCATTTAGAAATAGAAAATCTCGCAAAAATAGGAGTTTGAAGAAGGTATCGCTTACAACTAGATGAACGAGTCGACGAAAAAGTAGGAAGCAAAGATAGAAATCGTGAGTCGAAAAATTCCGTGAGAGTAGCTTGGAACCGAATCATGAAAAGGGAGACTTAAGAGTGGTAGCAGCGTCGACTCACGAGATATCGAGAATGTCTGAACGAGCGAGCAAGACAGAGAGTGACAGTGAGCGAGAGAGAAAAAGAGTGAAAGAGTGAGAGAGTGAGAGAGTGAGAGAGTGAGAGAGAGAGAGAGAGAGAGAAAGAGAGAAAGCGGTCCTTGTCATCTCGAGTTTTTGCTGCCATAAACCGAAAGATCTGCGCGTACACAAGGGCGGCCAGTTCATTCGGTCGGACTCAGGTGCACCGTCATTGATGCGGGGAATGGAAGGGTGGCGGCATGGAGAAGGAGGAGGAAAAGCTGCTACAGCGAGGCTCGCCGCACGTTTTACGGCTTTTCCAGAATTTTAACGACACCACTAAATGTCCAGACTTGAAGCCGATAATGGACTGTTTAGTAGTCGGCGTCGAGCAGACGCCGCCGCTATTGCCGCCGAGTATTTTCAATCTTATTTTGAAAAGGCCTGAGCTTCATTTTCGCGCTATGACCCTATGAGAGGCTGAGCGACCTTTCCTGTAGAACTCCCTGGTGACGCGATGCTCGACGCCGTACATATAAGCACAACAAACTTCAGGATTTTTCATGGGTTTGTAATGATTTACCGGGCAACTTGTTCAAGATCGATTATAAGTTTCTATATTTTTTGCTGGGAGGAAACAGACTTTTCGCCGAGGTTTCAGTTTATTTCGCTTGGGAAATAAATCGCCAGCGTAAATATTTCGCTTATGAAAATTATCGAACATTGTATCCAATGGCTGCAAATGCCTTAAACCTTAGAAAATGAGAAGCCGTTACTTCAAACAAATTTCAAAGGAAAGAGTAAATGCACATGCTATAAAATTGTGTTTATAATTGTATTAGTAAAAAAAAAAATTAACCATGTGTTAAAATATAATAATAAATACTTTAGTTTAGTGTGCAGATGTGAAATAGTTTTATATGAAATAAATGAAAATGATGAGTGTAAGCTGTTAATTGATATTCATTATTACATTAATATAATGTTTTGAGTGTATTTTTCAATTTAATAAGATTTCAGATATAATAGATTATGGAAAATGATCAATAGTTTTACCGTCGTTAAAATTTGACGTTTTAATATCGAATCCTTGTGCATATGAAATTTATAATCACGTTTTTTCAGTTATTTACACAGCCATTTTGATGAAAATTGTTCAGAACTCTCTGATAATATAATAGATTCTCGAATTTTGATAAAACAAAGAAATTTATGCTATAATTTGAGCTCCAGTTTTATCTTTGGATGGGATGATGTAATATCCAGGACAAATTTGAAGCCAAGATTACAACGAGATCGGGGCATTATAACGTGCAAAAAGCGCAAATTATAAATATCCAAATGGGCGATAAATATATTTCCCGGACATTTTCATCGCGATCATTATAGTAGTGTGCATTACCATTTTAAATATCGTAATCATCAACTTATCAAAAGTGCTGTATGTAAATGAGCGTGAAGAGAGAAGAGTCGACGCCACCCTCTTTCTCGTTACGCGTTAACATGCAAAGACTGGCATTTCGTTACACTCCGTTTGCATCGCTGGGATGCGACGTCGAGCCTCGCGTTTTAGTCCTCTCTTCTTCCCTTCCTCACACTCGTCCTCTATGCAACCATCTCTCTTTCTCTCCTGCTTGAATCTCTTTGCGGTCTGACGCTTCGCCAAACGCTCGGTTGACAGTTGACACCACTTTGACAATACGTACGCCATTGTGCCATTGTACAAAGTTGCGTAAGCGTGGTGCTTGGCATTGTTGAAGCGTCGGGGTTGCGTACACTCCTGGCACTTGTTCTCTGTCTCTTAAGCCCCCCCCTCTCTCTCTCTCTCTCTCGTTACCTTTTTCCCTTGTATAGTATGCATACTTACTGCTCTCTTTCGTTTCTTATTTGTCATTCAGTGCTCTTTCTTTGACAGTGACTTGGGATCTAAGATAGAATCTTAACATTCATACCTGCCAATATTTTTTATTAATTGTTATATATTTAAATAATACACTTTAATGTAAAAGTAAATATTTAAATAATATTTCATTTATAAAAATAATACAGATCCGGTGAACAGATTTATTGTTATCTTCCTAATAGTGGTGAAAGAAAAGTTGTGTATACTTTATTATTGCAAAAAAAATTATTAAATAAATCTTAATAGTAACATACACAAAAAAAAATAACTCAAAAGTGATGAAATCGTGTGTCTATATTGAGTAAATAATTATCATGAAAATATTTACATCATTTTTACACATTTCAATATTCAATATTTACATTACTCAATATCTGACAATATTCAATATGAAATAAATAATTGTATTTTTATACCAACTTATCACTTGTCACATGTTTATAATTTAATTTCAATTTCATACTCAGATGGAACTACGATAAACGAGCGAAAAGTACGTGTAATCACGCAAGTAAGCTCTCTAATGAAAAAACGGAGAATCGAACTTGCGAAATTAACATGTAACTCCAAAACTTCACCGAATAAAATCGGGAAACGCTTACCCAGTCAACTCACAGAAAGAGCTTCGCATAGTGTTTCCGAAATTTCGACAATTCTTTTCGTATTTTTGTTGCCGTTGCGCTTAAATTTCGCATTAGATGAATAATTTAGTGACAAGTAGCTCGTAATGCCACCGCCGACATTCGCACGTACGTAAGGTCTCGCGTGTCTCCCGTATGCGTGTGGAACATACCATACGTCACAGGACGTCTCGCAACCAACTCGTATGTAGACGTCACGCCGACGGATGGCAAGAATGGAAGGCAAGCACTCCGCTTTTATTTGCGACTTTGAATATGGCGAATCACCAGGGATTGTCGTAATGTATGTGTTACGCGCGCGGGTGCGTGTATATGGGCACGTGTGCAGTCACCCGCGCGTTTGGCTTAGGACGACTGGAAAAGCGGAGTAACGTCAAAATGTGTCGAGCACTTTGGTGAATTGCCGAGGTAGGAATGTCTGTAGATGATATTGCGCTGTTGGTTGATTACTATTGGATTATTAGCTTTGCTTTAAATAGGAAGTCATTACGTTTCTCTTGAACTTCTATTAAAATAATCATAAGATCTTTTGATATAATTAATACGTTATAATCCTTCTTTAATCTTATATAATTTAATAAATAAAAGGCTTCGTGCTTTTTTATCAATTTATTATTTTATTTGTCACATGGCGTTCGGTAATTTTAAAGTTTCTAAGATCATGATTTCAAATTTTTATGTATTATTAGATTGCTACAAAAAGAATACAATTTTACATGTAAAATATTCAACTAAAACTAATTTTAAATAAGACAAGATGGACTTGAGAAATAATAAACTGTTCAATTTAGAATACAAAATATTATTTATTGGAAGTTTATTATGCAGAAAATTTCTTAGTATGTATATAATTTGTAATATATCCGTGGTATTAGCACAGATCATTTTAGAATTAATTTCATAAATTAAAGGTAATTAAGTAATTTTATATCACTAATTATTTAAGTTTAATTAAATAAATTATTAAATAGTTATCATATGGGGTATAAAGTATGACCGTATTATTAATAGTTATTGTATTTGATGAAATAAATTGTTGGCTTTTTATAGCAATAAAAGTAATGATAAATAATGAACTGATTAGGGAACAATTATTTTAATTTTATTCAATTTTAGCTCACATGCAAAATCATTCTATAATTACTTTACAAAAAGTTTTAATAATAATAATTATGTATTTTCTATAAGTTTCAACAATTTCGTATCAAACACTATTAATATTGCATTGTGAAAGTTATCATCGACCTTAACAACTAACTTTTGCTGAAGATTTTTCTTTGTAATTATAAATAAATTTAAAAAAATTATAAGAATATATAAAAATCACGACAAATGTATCACTGTGTATTAACTAATGCTCGAGATGAACCTTCTGCACTTACGAAAATTTCATCCCTATAAAATCCAAATTCATTGTTTTCGATGTTTCGAAAAACATATGCACATAAGTATGAATAACCTTATAAACACAAGAATAAACGCCTTAATTTACAGCATTCCGATGAGTTTATCGAGCAATAATGACGCAGTCCAACCTTTATGAATTTTCCTGTTCACGTTAATGGGCTTAACTTTATTATGCTCGTACAATGACCATAGCTTTTTCTCTCAAAAAAGAAAAATGATTTCAAAAATTCTCCGAACTGGAAGAATTAAGGGAATGCAACTACTCCGGCACAATAAAGGCTGGCGACTTGTGGCTGGCGGCTCCGTAGCTTCTATAAAATCATTCACCTCGATAACGATGCCCGGAGAAGGTCCGAATCCTCGGACTTGTCCTTACGCTGCACTTGGAGAAAGCACTAACGTATTATACATATTATCATAACCGTACGCCCATCGCGTCTGAATCGCAAGAGGCACAGTAAATGGGTAGGCGGCAAAATAGCACCATATATATATATATATATATATATATATATATATATATATATATACACAGAAGCGCGCCACCGTGGATCGCGCCACCGTGGATTCAGCGTCGGCATTGGTCCCTTTGTCATGCTAATATCCAGAAGGGAGACGCGGCGTCCATAGCGTCGACGTCTCGATTATCCGTGACGCTAAAGCTCGAGCGCCAGGACATCGTCGACTACCGTTACGCGGAAAGCGAATCCTCGTGCCTCCCTCACGAGTCAGATCCGTATGAATATTCTGTTTGCTTTGCGATCCGGGCCCGGGGAACGTCTTTCGCTGTTATGCTGACCTCAGCCTCTCTCCTCTATTTGATCGGGGAAACACATTGTTATGAATAGATCGGAGCGGTGGTTAATGCGCGTAGGCGACGCAACGGCCGCTGCGACAACATGCTTACGCGTCTGCGCGGACTTCGACGAGGATAAAGTGCGCGTCTTCCTGCGCCTCACCCCTGTGTATTGATATGGAGATTTTGTTGACGCTCGACCGCACGCTTTTACGTCTGATGGATTTCTTGAATTTGAAATATAAGATTGATGAACCCAATCGCCGCGATGACGCCGCCCTATGACTGGCCGCGAATTCTTAGTGACGCGAACAGTGACAAGGGAATGTTTGCTCAGAATATAGTTACAACAGGAATGACGCGAATGGTTTTTGTCACTGATTAATCTCGAGACGAATGGTTCTTTGTGAATACAAAAATTTCTGATAAGTAAATGAATAAAAAACAAACACATTCCATTAAAATAATTACTCCAAGATCAATAAAACATGGAATATTATGTTTGATTATCTCACACCAATAAACAATTGCCCAATAAACAATAATAACAGTAACAAAATTTAATTAATAAGTAGAAAATTCATTGGCACATAAGTTTCTATTTTACAGATATTAATAAAATTTTAAAGCGAGTTGGAAATTTGCTTTGATCATTAGATTATTACAATGTCCGTAGTTATTAAGTTAAACTGCAGCTGTATATAAATTAATATTCACGGGATTTAAGACTTAACGGCGGAGCATGGCTAAAAATAATTCATAGTTCTGTAGAAATAATTAATTAAATTAATTAAATTGATGTCCCTTTTATTAAATATATATACATGACTCAAAACACGTTTGAACATGAAACATAAATATTAGCTTTTTTTTAATTATGTCCGTTAATTTACGCTTATATTTAAAGGTATTATATTTTTTTCAGAAAACAAGGTAACGTGGATCGTTTTATGCCCGCTCAATATAAAATCTTGTAATCACGATGCCAAAGAAACTGCACCTTAGGAGTGAGCTGAGAGAAACGCGACGCTAGGAATAAAATAATTTTATGACGCTAGAACCTCAACAGTAAAATTACTATTTATTTTACCCTTCTGGGACTATGAAGTATCCTTGATAATGAGAGAGGTAGCAATCGGTCAACATTTTATACACAGTTGTCGAGTATAATACATGGTATTGCACACCGACACTGTTTTAATACTACACATGTCGAAGCAATAATTACGGCTAAACATTCAAATTACTAATGAGCAGCTGAATTTCATAAAAATAAGTTATCGTAAATTAGTTAGTTTGGCTGCTGCGCAATTGCATATATTCTGAATTGCGTAACGTTCGAGAAATAATGTACGGCTCGAGAATTATCACACAGTACAGTAAATTGGTGTACGGTATACACTGGATTATCAGTCGCGGGAGTAACGCTGATAGTCGATGAAAGTCCACGTTGTAAAATGTAAGAAAAATAAAAATAAAGATGGAATGGACGAATAAAGGGTCATCCCACTTTCATCGACAGCGCAATAACGACAAGACAGAATCGTGACCACGCGAAGCGGACCGCACGTGCGCACACATATGATGTCCGCGATTGCAATTAATGGCGGCCCGATTTATCGTGGGATAAATGTCCTCGACGCGATATAGTCTCATTAGCATAAAACAAGACCGTAGAGGACGAGAAGGAGAAAGAAAGAGATAGAACGGGACAGGGAAGAGAGGGAGGGATGCACATACACGTGTAAGCATGTAAGTGTAAGTGGCTTCTAGCTTCGATACTTCACGGCGATTATTTCGAAACGCAGACGTCGACCTTTATTATTTTGCGCCCTGCCTCAAATTCTGAAATAATAACAAAGATCCTGAATAATGGCTTCTCTATTGTACCAATATAAATCATAATCTGAGAATTACATCCCTCTTAAAATCAAAACACTTAATTACTTTGAACCCATATGATGTATACGTAATTCTTATGTTTAGAGATGCTTATTGAAATTTACTTGCGAAACCTAAATGAAGCAGTAGATGGAAATTTATTTAGATCCATAATTCCATTTAAAAATAATTTTTTATCTTATATACCTTTTAATTAAAGAGCTGGTATGCTTCTTTCAAGTTAATATTTTACGAGATAATACACGACTCTTTCTGGCCTGATAATATAAAATATCTTGATAATAATTTTTATTTTTATATCGAAGCTCCTGTTTACTAATGGGTCTTCGTTATTTAATTGTTTTTTAATTGTTTAGTCATTTTTAACTAAATTGTGATGCTTGAAGCTGAAAAAATCGTATAACTTTTTATGAAATTAATAAAAGGCTTTCGAACGGTATTAAAAAAATATTGCACAGTTTCTGTAATTAATTTCAATATTTCTTTCGAGTAGGCTTACATTTAAGCTTGCTTTAACGACTAATCTCCATGCTATTCCGCTTTATTAAAATGATGAATTTAAAAATAACTGATTAATCACAGAATCATCTATACTTGTAGGAAAAAATTACGTTCGCTGCACTTGACTAATTAATTAATTTAACGAATAAATTCTGTTAATATCTGAAAATAAAGGAGTCGCATAAAAGAAACTTTTCTAGCACAAATAGAAAGAATATTTTTATATTTCTCCGTAATTGACACCAATAAGACGTATATTAGGGGCTAGCCACTTTACAATAATTTCCATCCATTATTCATTAGTAATCTCTCGCTCACCGATTACAATCTAATGTATCTTAAATTAAAATTTATACTTCATTTTCGCGTTATCAGGTATACCGAACAATATGTTAATATAAGATTAATATTACGGATTGGAATCGCCTTCCCTTCTATGACCGGCCAACTTACCTACATACATAAACGAAAATTCAGAATCAATTAGTATGTCAATACCAGCCTCTCCTTCTTCGTTCACTTTTGTCGCGCAAATTATTTTTTCTTTCTTTAGCGTCGACACAAATAAGAATAAAACGACTACCGTGTGCATAAAATCCATGAGAAAGTTTTGCTCGCTCGGTGGTATTTCTCATAGTCGACCTTTTTGGCGCATCCCTGGATGCTCAAGGATATTTTAACGGTTCGCGCGTAAACACTTGCTGTAAGCTCGTGGTAGAGCAAAAGCTGCACATCAGTACTCATCTTGTAGCAGTAGCTTTCGACCTCGCGCGACAGCCTTCGGACGCCCGATCGTCTGGAGATCAGAGAGCGAGATTAGTCGTGGATGCGGGGATCGTAACGTCAACGGTTGACGTTTCCGCGCAGGAGCGAGTCGATCGTAACTCTTGCTCTGCGATGGCAAATTGATTGTCTAAAGGAGTGGAGGAGCTAGAGTGAGATGCAGAGTGATAATCTAAGTAAAATAAAAGAAGGAGAGATATAATGGAATATCTACGGATTTTTCCTTATCATTTTTATGAGCATTGCTTCTAGTCTGATCGCTGTATTTTTTCTATATAACTTCTGTATAGGACTTTATAATTTTCTAAGAAACAGTAATTGATTTTCTCGTAGAAAGAATTTTAATACTTTTCCATATTTATTTATTCCTATGAAATATGTCGCAAAAAACATTGGTTATCTCAGTGTTTTAAGTGTCAGCGAAGTACTTATTCAATGTGGCAATTCATGTTAGGAAAAAGAATACAATTGTATATAATAAGTATTATAATGTGAAAATTGTTCTATGAATTTCATTGTAAATTATAAACAAAAACGGCTAATTATTAGTATTAATGTATGTTTTCTTTATTACACAATATTCTAGTCGTAAATGTGTTTCACCTACTTTAATGTAGATCGAAAAAGTAAGCTAGAATTTATGAAAAGATCATTAGAAAATATTATTTTTTATAAGAATTATCGTATTATTTAAAATAAAAAATATTGAAGAAATAATTTTTAATTATCTTCCCAGTTCATTTACTAGAATTGAAAATTTTAATTTTCAAATTTTTATAAGTTCGAATTATTGAAAAATAGAAAAATATTGTTATAAACAGTATTACAAATCTTCTGTTAACATAATTATCAAACTTTGTAAAATAGCAATAATTTTTATTCAATTTAAATAAAGAAAAACATTAATTTGTTGATATTATTTTTCAATAAAAATGATCTGTAAATTATTTATAAAATAATGCATTATACATTGCTAAAGTAAATAAAAAGATATTTAAAGATAAAGCAGATAAACATAATAAAATAATATATAAAATAATATATAAACAATACATTGCTAAAGTAAATAAAAAGATATTTAAAGATAAAGCAGAATATTTGTATTACCTTTATTTGATATCGTACGATACATAACAATACTAATGACAATTAGTGATTTATTTCAAATTTATAATGAAACAAAAAATCATAATTGATTAGACAACATAAAATAAAAAATTAATTACAATTTTCTTGTTAATCATATATATTATTTGATAATGCAAAGCATATAATAGCATAATTTTACAATAGAATTTCGTTATCCAAGTAGAATAATATTTAACATTGTTGCACATATTTGAAATTGTTATATTACTCGTTTTGAATTTAAGTTTTCAATTAAACGGTACTTATGCTTTGTATTGATTATATAAAGCTATATAAAATATTATATGTTATAAATATAGTAGGTAATGTATTATATAGACTATATAAGATGTTGAATGGATTGACAGTGTTTTATTTTAAAATTTACTTTTGTACTGAAATATTATATATATTAAAAGGAATACTGATAAGATATAATTTGTTAGTGAATGGAACAGAGTCATTACTCTACACATTCTTCTTGATTCTAATGAATGTTTAAATAAATTTATCAAATGTATCATTACCAATTTTTACAATGTTTGAAATATTGAATAAGATTTCTAATTGAATTTTCCATTTATATAGATCATTGTTCATTTTCCTTTATGTTATCCCAGGTCGATATATTGAATAACATTATAGTGTTATAATTATGATATAATTTAGCAGCAGCAATACGAAAGAATATAAATTAAACGTGCTCCATAGAAATACCAAGGAAGTGTACGAAGTACTATCGAATTTATACCAAAAAATTTTTTCACTTTTGATTGATCGATTCATTAATTTTATATATTTATAAAATGCAAATGTTGTTTAAAAATGATTTTAAAAAGACAGCATTATATAACACCAAAGAAATGGTTACAGGAATAAACGATATTCTTAAAACGCGGTAAAAGACGATGCAATTCTTATTCTATTTACATACAACGAGCGCAACAGTTTAGAAAATGGGAAAACATAAGTTATTCGCTGCTTCATAAATAATCTATTTTTTGTAAAAGTTTCTAGCCCTCTGGAAACTGCCACAAAAAAGAAAAAATGGTGTCCTAATATACAAGGGCGCGGACAATGCAAAGAGCCTTATTAAACATTAAGCGGACGTGTACACGAACCACGCTCGATAACATGCGAAAACGTAATTCGTTCTCATGCTCCCGGCTCCTTTACACACAAAGGCTTGGCGAGTAAAATGACGAAACTGCAGCGACCGTACACGTCGGGAGTCTTGGATGCGCATGCACAGGCTGGGATGTACACATAGGTACGCAGTACTTCGTGAAAACTGCCTCGCGGGCTACGGAATACGACAGCGAAATAGCGCGCAATTTTCCCGGTAGTGCTGTCATTACACACGTCGATGGACTCGTGCGCGCGCCTCTATATAAGTGCACAATGCGCAGAGACACGCGGTGAATCTGCAGCTGCCGACGAATTACGAATGCAAAACCTTGCGCTGCTGCCATTACGTCCTATGCAGGGCAATTTTCCAACCGGTAGTGCCTCTCTCTATTCAAGCGTGCAAGCGAAAGATTGAGAATGAGTGGGTGAGTGAGTGAGTGAGAGAGATAGATAGAGGTAGAGAGAGAGAGAGAGAGAGAGAGAGAGAGAG
>NW_011948413.1:2487810-2492497 GCF_000503995.2 Ceratosolen solmsi marchali
ATAACCGGCTGTGTTGCTGCATCCTTTTCCTCGGCGACACGACGCTTACCACTTCTTTCGCGGCTGCCTCGAGGACTGGCCATGGAATGATCGTCGCCCAATCGATTTAATTTACATAAAGGACGATTCCAATGGGAATAATGCGCTAGTTCGAGGAAGTGATTTTGCTATTGCCGCGGAGCGAGTCACCGACGGCTGTAAACTTCCTCCGACACCGCCAAGCTACTGAAATTGCTCGAATGCGCTCCTCCACGAGTTCTCAGAATATCGTTTGTTTTTTTTCTCCTTGACGTTTTTTTAAAAAGAAATTTATCTATTTTATGAGTGTCGGAACCTTCGATTGATAGAATATTATTTTAATCGATAATATGAATTTCATTATGCCGACAAGGCGCTCGGGAAAAACGGACAAGAGGAGTATTAAAATTACTGTAAATGAACGAGAGATAAAAATACTTTGGCTAGATTTCGGCAATATTTACGTTATATAGCTTTACAGTTTATACTCTCAATTTTATTTTACTTGTTGGTTTACTTTGGTATTTTTTTCGTTGTCATATAATAAACGACCATTCATCTCGTACGCTTGTGTGTACATGTAGTTCGATAAAATAATTAGAGCGATTAATACAAGCGATTTTTAGAATGTTATGGCATATTACGTAAGAAATTATAAATATATAAATATAAATAAATAAATTCATTTATAATTTACATATAGTAAGTGGAGCGTATTTACTTGGATTCGTAAACAACGCTGAGCCACTAAGAGGAAAAACCAATTCACATCCGCCTAATTATTTCTATTGCTTATCCATTTGCTGTGGTCGCTTAAATCGTACGATATGATTTGTTATTTCAAAAGTGGAACATTTTATATAGTTTAGACGACACTTGTAATCTAGTTGCATCGGTGTAGCAGGTAAATATGTAATCTACAGGAATGGAAAATTTGATATAGATAATTCTTTAACAAATTGCAAATTTATTCGTGTGAACCTTAAATTTTTATAAATCTGCGATCATAAAAATCGAGTTTTATTTCTATAGTTATTAAAACACTTTACTTTTATTTATTTTCCTTATGAGAGCTCATTATTTATTCGTGAAACAAAAAGTTGAAAAAAGAAACATATCAATTTTCTTGTACGGCGCGAATATTTAAGAATAATAAATAATGAAGTTTAATAAATAGCTGCTATATATGCGGATGCTTTCCCTTTATTTTACTTTGCGCAATGAAACCAATTACAAAATCACTTAATTTTCGATTATTTGGATGAAAATTGAAATATCAATATGATTAACATGCATATTTTTCATTATTATAATGATTTTCAAATACATGAACTTGTAATTAAACATCATTTTGTGTATCTATCGCGTTTAATTTTATATTATTATGGTAATTATTTTTTGACTTGTAAAATGTGAATTTACTGTATATTTCTTCTTCTTTATTTACTTCATATTTTTTTTAAGTTCGATATCATACGTGTTACATAATTAGTACTTATTATATAATAAAATTTATTAAGTAATAATTAGTATTAAGCGAATACAAATAGAAATAATATTTAGTCGTGAATTTATTGTAAGTTTTTTATAAAAGATATTTCTTGTTAGGATTAACTGATAATAATTGATAAATGATAATTGAAAATCTAATAACTATTAATATACATACACTTCTGTTAAAATATAAATCTCATACTATTTATTACAAATATAAGAACTCAATTTTTATTATTATTACCGAATAGCAACTATTATTGTTATTATTAAGTTCTTTTGTGCTTCAGTAATAAAAATGTTATATAAGATTTTACAAAAAAAATTGACCGAATATTTTTCAATTTTCTACCTGAAGAGACCCTTCGCGTTCGATTGTTTTTCATTCCTGTCGAATTTTGTAGACTCATTCCATCAAATTAATCGATTCAATACTGTATGCTCTTGAGAAAATGTCTGGGAAGGAGGAAAATAGGTGAGAAGGCCGATCGTCTAGCTCTTTTACTAGCAGGTAACACTCACGTACAGTATGCGTACGTACGTCGGTATATACTCATATAGGATACTACTGAAAGAATCATAAAGTTCTTTGTGTGCATGCAAAGTAAAGATCTTTTGGAATTTAGAATTTTCGTAATTTTACTTACAATTTACTACAATGTTTTAGAAGCACTAAATATTAATAACTATGAGTACGATAAGTATATTGAAAGGGTTTGATGTAAATATGGACTTGACTATGAGTTAGGTGGGAGGGACGTACGCGGTTCGACAGAAGAGTATTATTGGGAACAGCACTAGGTAGCTATCCCTTCGCTGCAGATATTATTGGCAACTCCCGCAGGGGGTAGAAAGATGGTAGGTATAGTGCAAAGACGAACTATAACGGGATTACGAACAAGTCTAGTACACTGACTTTGCTCGAAACATGTGCAACTTTATCTAATCTTCCTTCCCGATTATCTTTCATCCCAGAATATATTTTGTATAAATGTGTATATATTGATTTATCTAATTCACTTAATTTTCTTAAAATAAAAAATGCAGCTTAAGACACTTACGATAATTGTAGATATTGATTGTTATAAATTGTGTATTCATTCAAATTTAATCGTTTTTTGTACAATATTTTTGTGCAAGTTATATTTAAAGTTGTTATCGCAACAGTTAAGTACCAATAATAAGTGCGCATAAAAATTTAAAAAGAATCTCTTTGCTGAATTTATGTACAAGCGTTGATGTTCAATGCACTCGTAATTCATAGAAGCCATTCTCTTCGTGGTAGAATTTCATAAGAAGGCAAGCTTCAAGATTGCGGTACCGTTACCAATTCAATTAGTCGAAATCCGTGCGTTAGCAACCCTGAAAGTGCGCGATGCCTACAATTATCCACGAAAATCATCGTTAAGTCTTAAGCTGGTGTACGCATCGCTATTAAATGAAGCAAATTATGCAAAAATGTTGGGGATGTCGTAAGCAAAGAAATCGTAAGTCTCGTTAACTCGTACACGTGGAAAATCCAGGACGCATACCAGTCGAAGTAAGGTGCATTTTGTGGGTGTGTGCCAGCAATGTAGTAAAATTGACCTTTGTCGTGCCGCGGGAACAGTGTCGACATCTCACACGTGGAATCGTACCTCCCCACCACGTTTTAATCCGGCGTTTTAATTGACTTAAGCATGATGAGGGGACATAGTCCAGGTCGATCCGCAAGATCATTGAATTCTAAACTGCGAGTTCAATTCTATCCACTGATTGATTACGTACCTATACTTTCGCTCATGTTCCATTGTGAAAATAATACTGTAAGCTATTATGCTAATCATCGTTAAAGCAGAATGATTGTATTCGTTTTAAATAGAGAAGAAAATGTCATTCGGTAATGGAGAGGTAGCATTAATGCAATACAATCTCCCATTTAAAATTTTTAGTTTGCTAAACATAGAAGTCGATTAAGTTCCATTTTTCGTGCCATTTTCAAAAGCCCATCTATTAATTAAGGATTTCAATAGAATGTCTTTACAATGAGTGATTAAAATGTTTAACTCTGTTACTGCTTATATATAGAATTCGTATACATAGAACGATCTTCAAGAATTTCTTAGTCGTCTTGTGCATTTGTAAGTCAATTGAATAGTTTATTTTTCTTCGAAAGTAATAAAAAATGTTCATCTACTTAGTGATTTTAGAAGTAAAAAATGCAATGTATCTGAATGATAGTTCAAGTGAAGATGCACAAACTGATTAAGCAATTTTCAATGTTTAAAGTCTAATAGTATTAAAGTTAATTAAAAAATTATATTTTACCAATAATGCCAACTATAATGTAGAAAACTATAGTCCAACAGTAAATTAAAAAACGTCGATAGGAATGACAGATTTGAGATTAATGGAAAGCAGTTAGAACTTTCTCGATTCAACTTAACAAGCAAAGTGAGACAAATCTTGAAATAAAAGTGAAAACACACTTGTGCTCAGCTGCTAGCAAGACGATAATATATAATGCTATGTGCCATTGAATACATCATTAAAATGTAATCACCAAGCGAGTAGCGAGTACTTATAAAAACGTAATCACTGGGATGCTATCGGAAGGATGAACAAATCGCCGAGCGTACGAGAGTCCTCGTCTCGATTGTCGCGTTCCCGCGAAAAGTAGGACTGCGCATGATCGTAATCACAGTTACAAGAATCCGAGGGACAAAAAGTGTTCGCTCAGGTATCCATAGGTACATCTTTAATTATAAGGCTGCAACCAAGACATATACAGTACGACATGTGCATCGCGACACTCCTACGTTTTCTTCCTCCCCCCAGTCGCATTCCCTTTCCACGTCGAGATTTTTTCTCGCCGGCCGAGCGTCCACGCGACGGGATAACAAATCGCGCATAAATTAAATTAATGTCACGCGTAATCGCGCGCCGTACCATCTGCCATTTTTTCATCGTTTCCAAAGTGACTTTAAAATTGCCAGCGCCAGCGATTTGTGCTTACATGCGAGCGCGCGTTAAATTCCTCGTTAGGCGCGAGTGCGTGTTTATTGCAACGATATAAGCCTCTTCTATCCTGGCGGCTTTTAATACCGAGTGTCATCGCATGGTCGAGTATGTGTGCGCGTGCGTGTGCGAGAGATGGACACACAGAGGTACGCGAAATTTCACGAGGTTCCGAGGC